>NC_133538.1:476629312-476946097 GCF_048544455.1 Silene latifolia | reverse complement strand
AGAAAAAAGTTGATGATGCTCCATTCAAAGAGCAAGTGAATTGTAACAAAGAGAGCTTGAAAAGCTCACCAAAGTCAAGCAATGAAGAGGATGGCCTCGTTGGCCAAGACAAGAAAGTGGGATAGTTATCTCTATCAACTCAAGAGATCTTTAGTGATCAAGTAGATGAAGTTTGTGGTCTTTGGGACGATGAGTTTGAAGGGATTTTTAATCCCTATATTGGTAATGCTATCGATCAAGACCAACATGAAGGACAACAAGGGCAAAGGTCTATTGAAGATCTTTATCATGATAATGAACAAGCTTTTGACTACTTCTTCAAGGTGTTGAGCAACATCAACAACACCTTGGACAAGCTCCCATGACATCTCACTAAGGATGAGAGTTTGGTGGAGTCCTCCCTAAACAACCATTTGTAAATATTTCTAACTCCCTAACTCGCATTTTAATTCTTACATTGCGTTTTTGTCATTTTTGGATTTTTATGTTTTGCTCAAGATAATTATCATTTTTGAGAGAAGTGAGGGATGGACTAATGATTTAATTGATGTGTAGTGCTTTAGCTTAGTGTGGGGATAGCAATTGCCTAGGCTATTCATGCCTTAGTAGTGCCTCTACAATGAGGAACACGGGATTTGAAGAATGAAAAATGACAAGGGATATGCAAGTGCATGGATGGAACTGAATCTGGGTAGACTAGGGAGACTCCGAGCGTCTTCAAGGGGAATCCGCTCGTCTTCAGGAAATCCGAACGTCTTTGGCAAAATCCGCCCGTCCATTTTAACTGAAAAATTGAAATTTTGGGACTTTCGATGAATCCGAGCGTCCTGGTAGAGAAGACGCTCGTCTTTAGTAATCCGCTCGTCTTTGCAAAAAGACGCCCGTCTTTTTGCCAGTGCAAAGTAAGAAAGCTTGCTGTCTCAGAATCCGCCCGTCTTCAGCAGAATCTGCTCGTCCCGCAGTCAAAGAATCCGAGCGGATTGTCTGAAAGACGCCCGTCTTTAGGCGAGAATTCTGAACCCAAAATAGGCAGAATCCGAGCGTCCCGAAGGAAAGACGCCCGTCTTCTCCTGCAGTTTCAAAATTTTCGGGTTTTTTAAAATACCCCCTCCTACATTCATTCCATCATTCATTCATTCAAAACACTACCCATAAACCCCAAAACTCAAAACCCTCATCCTCTCCATCACCAAAACAAGATTTCCTCAACCAAATTCAACAAAATCAAATCCAAACTTCCTTTTAACAACAATTAGTCACTCCTCTTCCAACAATAATCCATCCAAGCACCAAAATCTTCAACCTTTGAGTTGATTTTTGAAATTACAAAGGCAAAGCCTTCCATCTTAAAATCGATTTGGGTATACTTGGAAATTGAAGATTTTCACTCTTTTCTTGGTATTTTCATCAATGGCAAGAACAAAAGGATCAACAAAGGCACCTAAAGCAAAGGCACTCTCAACAAGGCAACAATGTCTTCAAGGAAAGAAAGCCTCATTGGCTATGGTGGTTGCTAGTGCAAACTTGGAAGTTCAACAACAACAAAATCCTCCCTTGGAAGCAACAACATCAACAACTCCGGAAATTGCTCAATTATCAAACTATCCGGAGGTAATTTTCATTTCTAACTCCCATAGGGATACATTTGCCAAGTATGCTAGGAAATTGTGAAGATGCCTTGAACAAATTGGGTGTCCTTGAACAAACAAAAGCCTTCTTTGAAGCCATGGGGTTGGGAAAATTGTTTACTACAAGAGAATTGACATACCCCTCCCTTACCTTGGAATTTTTGAGCTCTTTGAAAGTAACTAAGGTAGAGACTAGAGAAAATATCTAGTTCCGCCTTGCCAATGTGAGTAGGTGCATCACCTCTGATGACTTGGGTAAAGCATTAGGTCTTAGTGATATACCTCGTTATTACAAGAAGCCCGAAAAATATGACCTCGCTCCCCTTTGGAAGGCGATTTCCGGGAGGAAATTTGAGAACTTTCATGCTAGTCGCGCTCTATTAGTCCACCATCCGCGCATTAGAGTGTGGCACAAGGTCATCGGGAATACTATCATTGCAAGTGATACGTGCATTTTATATAGTCTTTTTAGCCTATTTTATGCACGTATTTCTATGCTTTTACCGTGGTTTTATGCTACGAAATGCCCCGAATATGCTACTTTGGGTTATTTTGTCTTATTTGCAGGAATGAACCCGAAAGGAGTGAAAACAAGCCTTTTACCATCCTTTTAGCATGCATTTGGAGGAAGAGTAAATTTGGAGCGGGAATGAAGCTATTTTGAGATGCGCATTGGAGTAAGGAAGTTAGGCGAGCCAAGAGAGTGCTTCAATTTGCTAGTTCCTGCTTGTAAGAGCCATATCTCGAGTTCTACAACAGATATTCAGGTGATTCCAATTGGAGATGAAAGTTTGTCCTTTTAGCTTTCCAATGCCACAGGAATCACCCTATTTGACCAAGTAACGAAGAAATGGCAGCCGTTTGAAGTTCAGTGCGCGAAGCAGGAATTACGCGCTGAGAAGTGCTCGATCGAGAACTATGTCTGTTCGATCGAGAGCCCATTTGCTCGATCGAGAGCCACTTCTTCTCGATCGAGTGGTTTTAGGATGAATAAGTACTCGATCGACTATTTTTCCTTTCGATCGACCAGTTCCTTTTATGCATTTGCTCGATCGAGTGATTTAGTTACTCGATCGAGTGGATTTTGCTTGACGGGTGGGCTTTTTAGTTATTTTCCGTCATTAGGTTTAATTATACTCCTATTTTCTTATAAATAGGAGTTAGGATGTCATTTGTAATCATCCAAGGATCACGTTGCTCTTCCCCTTTTCTCTATACACTCATTACTTTTATTCTGTTCATTTCCTGATCTCTTGAATTCATAATTCTTTCTTCCTTTCTCTCTTTTTATTTAATGGTTATTATTCCCTCTCCCTCTTTATTTATTGCTCTTATTAATTCTATGTCTAGCTAAATTCCCCTAGTATGTTAGGATTAGGGAAGCCGTGGTAGCAATGCTTTAATTGTATTAAATAGATTAGTCTTGCGATAGAATTGTATTAGGCAATTTAATTGTTATCAGTCGAATGAATGCATGCAGGAGACCAATAATTTTAGTTAACCCCGACCTAGATCGAAAGATTGGAAGGGAAGGCTTGCTTAATTACAATAGGGTATTGCGGTGAGGCCGAAAGTTAAGTCGTTTTACGCTCTAGGGCGGTTTAAGGACCGAAAGGTGACGACCATAGCTCTTCTTATCAATAGTCTAATCGCCTTAATATTCCCGATAGTATAAGATCCGATAGCTGCCACGGTGGACCGACTCCTAGCATACTCCATTCTCTCTTGCTGTTAATTTCTCTTATTTATTTCCCTCGCTTAGTCCCTAGTTAGTTAAATCAATACAAAACCCCCATTTCTGTGACACCCTGACAAACCGAATTAAACAGATAGATAGCAACTTAGCCTCCCTGTGGAGATCGACCCTACTTACCGACTTCGTTAGTAGTAACTTAGGTATTTATTTTTGGTACGAACGATCGCATCAAATTTTGGCGCCGTTACGGGGAGGCGACGCTTTTATCCTGTTTTATTTTGTTTGTCCTTTCGCCTCAAGGGAAGACTAAGTACCTTGAGGTTGTTCTTATCTTTCTCTTTAGTGCTTTGTTTTGATAGGCTCACGGGTTTATTAGACAAAGCTGCTCGGGAGATTTTCGAAGGTAAGGCTTGAGTACCTTCGATCCCTCTCGCCAAGATGACATCTCGTCCCGACCGATTGCTCGGTTTGAAGCCCAAGCTGAGCCACCTGCTAGTTGGGAAAGGAAGAAGTCTTGGGGATGTGGTCCTGCTGAGCACAATGCAGCCGTAGTTGTGCCGCCACATCCACCGCATCAATGGCCACCGCAACAAGATCCTCATGATATACAGAAAAAAGAAATCGTGGAGCTGAGATCCTTAGTTCTGGAATTCGATAGACATATGGGTGCTCAAGTCACTGAAATTGCTGAGCTGCAGTCTGAAATTGCTCGGTTAACAGCTGGGTTGGTTGCTCGGCAACCAAAAGAGGTGTGCTTGACCAAGAGCGGTTTTTCCCATGAAGAACCCGCGATGCCCAATGCTGAAAATGATTTCTATATTTCGGATGACGACTTTCTATCGTACTTCCAGAATGCATGCAGGGATACCGGCGCCAGACAGAAGAAAGTCCTCGATCGAGTAACATCTCTTCTCGATCGAGTGACATGCATGAGGAAAGTGCTCGATCGAGTGATTATGTTACTCGATCGAGTGAGATGCGGGAGGAAGTTTGTCGATCGAGTGAGTACTTGGCTCGATCGACTGATTTGGCCATTGGGAGCTTAACTCCGTCACTTGGGTTCATATTGGATGACGAGTTTGACGATGATGAAGGTTACGGTGAACCTCCCTTATTCACAGCCAAGTCGGATACACTTGAAGCTGCGATTTACGGGATGGACTCCACTTAGGAGGTTGATGAAGAAGCAGCTGAGACGGTAATTGCTCCTAGCACGGATGAGGTAATGCATTCCTTTGTCAGTGATTCCGTCGTTGAGAGCGACCAACCCGAGGTAGTAAGCGATAATTTCATTATTGTTTGTTTTAACAGTATGTTGCCTCGTTTAATTTCTGCTCCTTCTTTTAATACTACACCCTCTCATATCTGGACGTTTAAATTAGCAACTTCTCACCGTACATGTCATCTCAAAATTGCTAATCAATCGGGACCCTTATATATTGACGATTGCTCCGCGCTCCTTTATTATGTGGATAAATTTAGGAGCTCACATAGGAAATTTGTTAGACTCAAACGGTTGTTTAATTTCATTTCCTATTTCTTGATTCCACTTTGGTGCTACTTATCTTTGTTGTGTAGCACATGCGCAAATATTTGACAAAGTCTTCTGCGCTTGAGCTTTTTGATTGCGATTAATTATAGAGGCTCGAAGAAAAAGAAGGTCGAGCTGGACTGATCTGAAGCTAGCGCTACCCGGGAGGCAACCCGAAGATTTTATTTTGCATTTTATTTAATTTCAGTTGTAATAAATGGTTTTATACCATAGACTATCTCGCATGCTTGTTTTTGTCGATTCGGGCTGTTTTTCATTGTGTTTTGCAGGTACACGCTGAGGATCGCTCGATCGAGTGGTTTTTCCACTCGATCGAGTACTTTTTCTGAGAAATCCTCTCGATCGAGCTACCATTCCTTTCGATCGAGTGCCTGCAGGAAGAAATCTACTTGATCGACCACTATTCCAGTCGATCGAGCAGTTTTTGGATGCCCATTTACTCGATCGACCACTGTTGGATGGATATCGAGTGTATTTGACTTGGATTAGCTTCCTGAGACGGTTTTCCGGGCTTTAGCAACCTCCCATTTCATGGTCGGTTTGGGGAGGTCCCCTTATTCGCGCAATCTTGTGAGTTTTCCGCATTTACTCTCTTTCTCCTTCAGTTTGCATTTCCTTTCCATGTTTTGGTACAATGAGGGCATTGTACGATTTGGTTTGGGGAGGGTGTGCATCCATATCTGTGTCTGCATTTTGTTTTCATTGCATTTCAGTTATCACGTTTAATTTATGTTTGCATTGTTGTTTATTTTTGTTAAAATTCAAAATCTCATAAAAATTAAAAATTAGAAAAATTCAAAAAAATTTCATGTTTATTTTTGCATATAGGTTGAGTCGGAACGGTAGATTTCCGTGATGAAATTGCACTATATTTGTCTTTTTGCTTAAGCCTTGCATTGAATTAATTATCTTATTAGCTTTGTCTTATAGCATATCTACGAGTTAATGTTTAATTCAGCTGAACATATAGACTTGACCTGAAATTTTGGCAACCTACTTATAATTTCTAAGGATTTAGAGCCTTATAAACTGGTGTCATTTGTGACCAGTTTCATGTAGGATTGTGAGTAGTATACTCCTTGCATAACATGTATCATCAATTTGCACGTATATGAAATTCAATTGCTTTTTGCCCTCATACATTCGGGTTAGTGGTTGGTGTCACATGCAGGGAGGTGCTTACAATTTCCCTTTCTTTCATTTTTACCCATAAACTCCACATTAGCCAAATTTGCCAGTTGACCCTTAGCTACATCCAAATTTAGCCTGCCTTGTCAAGTTAGTTTAGTGTATGTTTTGCGGTATATATTTCATAGTATCAAATATTGGCGCATATTCTTTTGAATCGGAGTTGGTAATCTATGAAGAAAGGGAGGATGATGAAAAGAAAAAACGTGATGAAAAAAAGAAAATGAAAAATGAAAAAAAAGGAATGAAAAAGAAGAAAAAGAAACCGTGATGAAAAATAGAACATGAAAAAAAAAAAAAAAAAAAGATGTTGTTTGGTTGACGGTTTCTACTCCTATGTTCTATCTTACATTATTTGAGGAGTATGTTTGGTTTGGTTTGGTGAGTTTTATGCCAAGTGAAGGGCATTGTATTTAGTTCATAATTGAGTTGGAATTGGATATGTTGATATATGGTTTTGTTTAGGTACTAGCTTGATCACCTATACCTCCACATTCCCATAACATGTTTTGCCTTTTCTTACCCATTGCCTCACTTTACCATATTTTTGTAAGCCCTCGGCTGTGACAGGACCTCGCTTGGTTGGAATGTGTGTACGGTAGCTAGAATTGTCTATCATATTAGCTGCATGCATGTTTATGTGGGTCGTAGTCTAGGTGAGCGACTATTTCTCTTTCTCTCTTATACATTTATGCTTACCCTTTGCTTCATGAGAGAAGAGTGACCCGTGAGAGTCCATTGTTAAAGGTCTTGCAAGGTCGATGGTTCAAATTTTACTTATAAACATCTTATAACTCGTTTGCATTTGATCGTTTAGCTATAAGTGTTAGTTTGTCTGCATTAAATTGGCTTAAGTGGGCATTTGTAGCTAGCTCTGAGTTATCTTTTCCGTTCCTTTAGTTGCATTTTAGTTTACTCGGGGACGAGTAAAGGTTTGGTTTGGGGAGATTTGATACGTGCATTTTATATAGTCTTTTTAGCCTATTTTATGCACGTATTTCTATGCTTTTACCGTGGTTTTATGCTACGAAATGCCCCGAATATGCTACTTTGGGTTATTTTGTCTTATTTGCAGGAATGAACCCGAAAGGAGTGAAAACAAGCCTTTTACCATCCTTTTAGCATGCATTTGGAGGAAGAGTAAATTTGGAGCGGGAATGAAGCTATTTTGAGATGCGCATTGGAGTAAGGAAGTTAGGCGAGCCAAGAGAGTGCTTCAATTTGCTAGTTCCTGCTTGTAAGAGCCATATCTCGAGTTCTACAACAGATATTCAGGTGATTCCAATTGGAGATGAAAGTTTGTCCTTTTAGCTTTCCAATGCCACAGGAATCACCCTATTTGACCAAGTAACGAAGAAATGGCAGCCGTTTGAAGTTCAGTGCGCGAAGCAGGAATTACGCGCTGAGAAGTGCTCGATCGAGAACTATTTCTGTTCGATCGAGAGCCCATTTGCTCGATCGAGAGCCACTTCTTCTCGATCGAGTGGTTTTAGGATGAATAAGTACTCGATCGACTATTTTTCCTTTCGATCGACCAGTTCCTTTTATGCCTTTGCTCGATCGAGTGATTTAGTTACTCGATCGAGTGGATTTTGCTGACGGGCTGGGCTTTTTAGTTATTTTCCGTCATTAGGTTTAATTATACTCCTATTTTCTTATAAATAGGAGTTAGGATGTCATTTGTAATCATCCAAGGATCACGTTGCTCTTCCCCTTTTCTCTATACACTGTTACTTTTATTCCTGTTCATTTCCGGATCTCTTGAATTCAGTAATTCTTTCTTCCTTTCTCTCTTTTTATTTAATGGTTATTATTCCCTCTCCCTCTTTATTTATTGCTCTTATTAATTCTATGTCTAGCTAAATTCCCCCTAGTATGTTAGGATTAGGGAAGCCGTGGTAGCAATGCTTTAATTGTATTAAATAGATTAGTCTTGCGATAGAATTGTATTAGGCAATTTAATTGTTATCAGGTCGAATGAATGCATGCAGGAGACCAATAATTTTAGTTAACCCCGACCTAGATCGAAAGATTGGAAGGGAAGGCTTGCTTAATTACAATAGGGTATTGCAGTGAGGGCGAAAGTTAAGCTGTTTACGCTCTAGGGCGGTTTAAGGACCGAAAGGTGACGACCATAGCTCTTCTTATCAATAGTCTAATCGCCTTAATATTCCCGATAGTATAAGATCCGATAGCTGCCACGGTGGACCGACTCCTAGCATACTCCATTCTCTCTTGCTGTTAATTTCTCTTATTTATTTCCCTCGCTTAGTCCCTAGTTAGTTAAATCAATACAAAACCCCCATTTCTGTGACACCCTGACAAACCGAATTAAACAGATAGATAGCAACTTAGCCTCCCTGTGGAGATCGACCCTACTTACCGCTGACTTCTGTTAGTAGTAACTTAGGTATTTATTTTTGGTACAGAACGACTGCATCAAATTTTGGCGCCGTTACCGGGGAGGCGACGCTTTTTATCTGTTTTATTTTGTTTGTCCTTTCGCCTCAAGGGAAGACTAAGTACCTTGAGGTTGTTCTTATCTTTCTCTTTAGTGCTGTTTTGATAGGCTCACAGGTTTATTAGACAAAGCTCGAGGAGATTTTCGAAGGTAAGGCTTGAGTACCTTCGATCCTCTCGCCAAGATGACATCCTCTCTCCGACCGATTGCTCGCCTTTGAAGCCCAAGCCGAGCCACCTGCTAGTTGGGAAAGGAAGAAGTCTTGGGGATGTGGTCTGCTTGAGCACAATGCAGCCGTAGTTGTGCCGCCACATCCACCGCATCAATGGCCACCGCAACAAGATCCTCATGATATACGAGAAAAAGAAATCGTGGAGCCGAGATCCTTAGTTACGGAATTCGATAGACATATGGGTGCTCAAGTCACCGAAATTGCTTGAGCTGCGATCAAATTGCTCGGTTAACAGCTGGGTTGGTTGCTCGGCAACCAAAAGAGGTGTGCTTGACCAAGAGCGGTTTTTCCCATGAAGAACCCGCGATGCCCAATGCTGAAAATGATTTCTATATTTCGGATGACGACTTTCTATCGTACTTCCAGAATGCATGCAGGGATACCGGCGCTGTACAGAAAGAAAGTCCTCGATCGAGTAACATCTCTTCTCGATCGAGTGACATGCATGAGGAAAGTGCTCGATCGAGTGATTATGTTACTCGATCGAGTGAGATGCGGGAGGAAGTTTGTCGATCGAGTGAGTACTTGGCTCGATCGACTGATTTGGCCATTGGGAGCTTAACTCCGTCACTTGGGTTCATATTGGATGACGAGTTTGACGATGATGAAGGTTACGGTGAACCTCCCTTATTCACGGCCAAGTCGGATACACTTGAAGTCGCGATTTACGGGATGGACTCCACCGAGGAGGTTGATGAAGAAGCGGCTGAGACGGTAATTGCTCCTAGCACGGATGAGGTAATGCATTCCTTTGTCGGTGATTCCGTCGTTGAGAGCGACCAACCCGAGGTAGTAAGCGATAATTTCATTATTGTTTGTTTTAACAGTATGTTGCCTCGTTTAATTTCTGCTCCTTCTTTTAATACTACACCCTCTCATATCTGGACGTTTAAATTAGCAACTTCTCACCGTACATGTCATCTCAAAATTGCTAATCTGAATCGGGACCCTTATATATTGACAGTTGCTCCCGCGCTCCTTTATTATGTGGATAAATTTAGGAGCTCACATAGGAAATTTGTTAGACTCAAACGGTTGTTTAATTTCATTTCCTATTTCTTGATTCCACTTTGGTGCTACTTATCTTTGTTGTGTAGCACATGCGCAGCTATTTCACAGGCTGCTGCGCGCTTTGAGCTGTTTTGATTGCGATTAATTATAGAGGCTCGAAGAAAAAGAAGGTCGAGCTGGGACCTGACTGAAGCTAGCGCTACCCGGGAGGCAACCCGAAGATTTTATTTTGCATTTTATTTAATTTCAGTTGTAATAAATGGTTTTATACCATAGACTATCTCGATGCTTGTTTTTGTCGATTCGGGCTGTTTTTCATTGTGTTTTGCGGTACACGCGAGGATCGCTCGATCGAGTGGTTTTTCCACTCGATCGAGTACTTTTTCTGAGAAATCCTCTCGATCGAGCTACCATTCCTTTCGATCGAGTGCTGCGGAAGAAATCTACTTGATCGACCACTATTCCAGTCGATCGAGCAGTTTTTGGATGCCCATTTACTCGATCGACCACTGTTGGACGGATATCGAGTGTATTTGACTTGGATTAGCTTCCTGAGACGGTTTTCCGGGCTTTAGCAACCTCCCATTTCATGGTCGGTTTGGGGAGGTCCCCTTATTCGCGCAATCTTGTGAGTTTTCCGCATTTACTCTCTTTCTCCTTCAGTTTGCATTTCCTTTCCATGTTTTGGTACAATGAGGGCATTGTACGATTTGGTTTGGGGAGGGTGTGCATCCATATCTGTGTCTGCATTTTGTTTTCATTGCATTTCAGTTATCACGTTTAATTTATGTTTGCATTGTTGTTTATTTTTGTTAAAATTCAAAATCTCATAAAAATTAAAAATTAGAAAAATTCAAAAAAATTTCATGTTTATTTTTGCATATAGGTTGAGTCGGAACGGTAGATTTCCGTGATGAAATTGCACTATATTTGTCTTTTTGCTTAAGCCTTGCATTGAATTAATTATCTTATTAGCTTTGTCTTATAGCATATCTACGAGTTAATGTTTAATTCAGCTGAACATATAGACTTGACCTGAAATTTTGGCAACCTACTTATAATTTCTAAGGATTTAGAGCCTTATAAACTGGTGTCATTTGTGACCAGTTTCATGTAGGATTGTGAGTAGTATACTCCTTGCATAACATGTATCATCAATTTGCACGTATATGAAATTCAATTGCTTTTTGCCCTCATACATTCGGGTTAGTGGTTGGTGTCACATGCAGGGAGGTGCTTACAATTTCCCTTTCTTTCATTTTTACCCATAAACTCCACATTAGCCAAATTTGCCAGTTGACCCTTAGCTACATCCAAATTTAGCCTGCCTTGTCAAGTTAGTTTAGTGTATGTTTTGCGGTATATATTTCATAGTATCAAATATTGGCGCATATTCTTTTGAATCGGAGTTGGTAATCTATGAAGAAAGGGAGGATGATGAAAAGAAAAAACGTGATGAAAAAAAGAAAATGAAAAATGAAAAAAAAGGAATGAAAAAGAAGAAAAAGAAACCGTGATGAAAAATAGAACATGAAAAAAAAAAAAGAAAATTCGGAAAAAAGATGTTGTTTGGTTGACGGTTTCTACTCCTATGTTCTATCTTACATTATTTGAGGAGTATGTTTGGTTTGGTTTGGTGAGTTTTATGCCAAGTGAAGGGCATTGTATTTAGTTCATAATTGAGTTGGAATTGGATATGTTGATATATGGTTTTGTTTAGGTACTAGCTTGATCACCTATACCTCCACATTCCCATAACATGTTTTGCCTTTTCTTACCCATTGCCTCACTTTACCATATTTTTGTAAGCCCTCGGCTGTGACAGGACCTCGCTTGGTTGGAATGTGTGTACGGTAGCTAGAATTGTCTATCATATTAGCTGCATGCATGTTTATGTGGGTCGTAGTCTAGGTGAGCGACTATTTCTCTTTCTCTCTTATACATTTATGCTTACCCTTTGCTTCATGAGAGAAGAGTGACCCGTGAGAGTCCATTGTTAAAGGTCTTGCAAGGTCGATGGTTCAGCTTTACTTATAAACATCTTATAACTCGTTTGCATTTGACTGTTTAGCTATAAGTGTTAGTTTGTCTGCATTAAATTGGCTTAAGTGGGCATTTGTAGCTAGCTCTGAGTTATCTTTTCCGTTCCTTTAGTTGCATTTTAGTTTACTCGGGGACGAGTAAAGGTTTGGTTTGGGGAGATTTGATACGTGCATTTTATATAGTCTTTTTAGCCTATTTTATGCACGTATTTCTATGCTTTTACCGTGGTTTTATGCTACGAAATGCCCCGAATATGCTACTTTGGGTTATTTTGTCTTATTTGCAGGAATGAACCCGAAAGGAGTGAAAACAAGCCTTTTACCATCCTTTTAGCATGCATTTGGAGGAAGAGTAAATTTGGAGCGGGAATGAAGCTATTTTGAGATGCGCATTGGAGTAAGGAAGTTAGGCGAGCCAAGAGAGTGCTTCAATTTGCTAGTTCCTGCTTGTAAGAGCCATATCTCGAGTTCTACAACAGATATTCAGGTGATTCCAATTGGAGATGAAAGTTTGTCCTTTTAGCTTTCCAATGCCACAGGAATCACCCTATTTGACCAAGTAACGAAGAAATGGCAGCCGTTTGAAGTTCAGTGCGCGGCAGGAATTACGCGTCGAGAAGTGCTCGATCGAGAACTATTTCTGTTCGATCGAGAGCCCATTTGCTCGATCGAGAGCCACTTCTTCTCGATCGAGTGGTTTTAGGATGAATAAGTACTCGATCGACTATTTTTCCTTTCGATCGACCAGTTCCTTTTATGCCTTTGCTCGATCGAGTGATTTAGTTACTCGATCGAGTGGATTTTGTGACGGTGGGCTTTTTAGTTATTTTCCGTCATTAGGTTTAATTATACTCCTATTTTCTTATAAATAGGAGTTAGGATGTCATTTGTAATCATCCAAGGATCACGTTGCTCTTCCCCTTTTCTCTATACACTGTTACTTTTATTCCTGTTCATTTCCGGATCTCTTGAATTCAGTAATTCTTTCTTCCTTTCTCTCTTTTTATTTAATGGTTATTATTCCCTCTCCCTCTTTATTTATTGCTCTTATTAATTCTATGTCTAGCTAAATTCCCCCTAGTATGTTAGGATTAGGGAAGCCGTGGTAGCAATGCTTTAATTGTATTAAATAGATTAGTCTTGCGATAGAATTGTATTAGGCAATTTAATTGTTATCAGGTCGAATGAATGCATGCAGGAGACCAATAATTTTAGTTAACCCCGACCTAGATCGAAAGATTGGAAGGGAAGGCTTGCTTAATTACAATAGGGTATTGCAGTGAGGGCGAAAGTTAAGCTGTTTACGCTCTAGGGCGGTTTAAGGACCGAAAGGTGACGACCATAGCTCTTCTTATCAATAGTCTAATCGCCTTAATATTCCCGATAGTATAAGATCCGATAGCTGCCACGGTCGACCGACTCCTAGCATACTCCCTTCTCTCTTGCTGTTAATTTCTCTTATTTATTTCCCTCGCTTAGTCCCTAGTTAGTTAAATCAATACAAAACCCCCATTTCTGTGACACCCTGACAAACCGAATTAAACAGATAGATAGCAACTTAGCCTCCCTGTGGAGATCGACCCTACTTACCGCTGACTTCTGTTAGTAGTAACTTAGGTATTTATTTTTGGTACAGAACGACCGTATCAGCAAGAAAAGACACTAACCACTTTACCAAGCTCGATTGTATTCTACTTGAGTCGGCCTTAAATATTGGAAGCGAATTCACCAAGCCTTACAATTCTCTAAGACTTTTGGTGGAAAGATGGGTCAATGTTGATTGTGGAAAGCAAGGCACCGCTTTTATCGTAAATGGAGGTCTAGTCACTCAATTGGCTAAGCACTTTGATCCGAATTTCAACAAGGATGGAAAGTATGTGGCGAAGTGAGGGGGTCATCTCATTGACATGGATGCCATGATTAACAAGTACAAGTGGGTCACTCATAACCCTCTTGACACCAAATATGGGTGGCTCACCAATGATGCTAGATCTTTTACTTTGCCTTCCAAGATATGCCGTTTGAGTGTTCATAGAACAAACTACCTTCTTCCCCTCTCAAAGGAAGCCGAATATATCATCCGTCACCAAAGGGGTGAAATTGAAATGCCCTCCTCCTCCATTGTCACACCACCCTATCCATTCAAATATCAAGAGTTCAAACCCGAAGGTGTTGAAGCGGGCAATGACTACATGACTCTACTTATGCAAGAGATGCACAAACAAGGTTATAAGGATCGGGAAGATGCATACTTAGCCCAATATCCACCCCTCCTACACTTAGCTAGGCAAGGACTACTTGATCCTTTATGTCCTTTTCCTAGTTGGGTGGATAGGGAAGTCTTCTTTCCAAGTGCATCTAGGGGTGAGATACCGGGTGATAATGAGGTTGTCGGTGATGAGGTTGTTGATGAAGGCATTGATGAAGAGGTAAAAGAAGAGGAAGAGGCTAATGAAGAAGAAGATGATGAAGGAAGTGATCAAGGAAGTGAAGAGGGAGGTGGTGATGAGTCCACTTCTATTGAGGATGATGATGACAATGATGATATGGTGGAAGACTAGCAAGCTTTGGAGGCTCCTACCCTCTTGAGGTTTGTCTACTTCTTTCTTTGTTTTATTTATTTTATCTTGATCATGGTTGGAGAGTCCTAGCAACATAGAGTACTAACACCTCGGCCCCATTGAGGTGTTCTTATTTCATTGTTCCCACTTTTGAAAATCCAAAATGACAATTTAGTTTCATGCATTGCATCTTGTGTGCATGAACTACCCCCAACTTTAGGACATTAGAAATAATGTCTATCTCAGTTTGGGGAAGTACATGCATACGCAACGGGAGGTAATCTAAATTACGTTCTCCGTCATAAACAAAAACCCATGCATCATGTAGTGTAGATTAGTATAGCTTGCATTTAGGGTAGAATTCATGCATCATGCTTGCATAATTTCCCATCATTTTGGCCATTGAGGACAATGCCCATATTAGTGTGGGGATGGGGAATTCTAACTTAACTTTTATTCAAAAATCCAAAAAAATCAAAAAAATTTCGAAAAACCATAAAAAATTGAAAAACCAAAAACAAGTTCATTTCCTTTGTAGTGTAGTCATGTATATATTATGTATATATTGTGTTTGTTCTATCCTTGTTCATATTGATTGACTACGCCACATCCGAGACATGAGGATCATGAAGACCGCATGGTATGATCTTTCCAATCTCCTTTTTCCTCTTTATGTTAATGACTATGTGGCTTTATTTTGATTGATGCGTTATAACAATGTGAATCTAGGACTTGCATTTAGTTTATATGGCATATTAGTTGGTAGAATCATTTGCATTAGGATGTTTATATGCTAGTTGCATCATGGCATGTAGTTTGCATGTTAGAAAAATTTTGTGAAACCGTCTACTTGGGAAGCTTGACAAGTGTATATAGGCCCTAGTAGATGCTTTTTCTTCTTAAGATTTTGCTTGTTAGAATACATGTAAAACACCCTAGGATGCGTCATGCTAGTATCCTTTGACCCACGGATTAAGGCCTAGTCAAGAGTACCTTGTGGTGTGATAACTCCTTGGCTACCGTTTATTCCCAGGTGACCCTTGAAACCATGCATCCATTATCCATGTTCTACCACATTTTTGTCATCAAAGGGAATGGGCACAAAAAGAAATCAATTTGAGTTCAATGAAATGAAAAGTAAAAGAAAGTTTGCAAAAATGCATCAAATAAAAAGAGGAGCAAAAATAGACTCCTAAAGCTTCAAATATAAGCCACCCTCACTACATATGGGGTGACTTTGAAAATGTTCAAAAAGAAATGCAGAAAAGTTAAAAGTTGTCAAGTGTTGAAAAGCCAAAAATCAAAATAAATGGCAAGAAAGTGTTCTTAAGTGTTATATGCCACAAGAAATTGGGGGGAAAAACAACAAAAGCAAACTCCCAAAGTGAAACTCAAATTATATCGATCCCTTTATCCATCGTATCCATTTTTGTGCATGGTAGAGAGGGAACGACCCTTCTTCTTGTCTAGGCAAGAGGGTGAATTCCGTGATCCTCCAGTGTTTCTAACACCATAGGGAGTCTATTCTTGACAAAAGCATTTAACGATTGAGGACAAAGGTACCCTAGCTTGACACAATTTGGAGGTGATTTATTGGTATCCTTCTAGGCTTAGTAGTTTGAAAAAATTGCATTTATGAAGGAGTATGTACCCTTGAATTGCTTCCCTTGTAGATAATTTCCGCCACTTATATGAGGAAAGTGGCTATTCTTTTGTAGATGCATCCATTACTTGATTTTGTGTGCTTAATGTTTGGATGTGTCGCCATTTTGGCAAGACCCACCTTGCCTTGCAAGAAGGCATCCTACCTCATGGTTGTCTTGTTGTGAGATGAAAGGGCGGAGTGAGCCCCACTAATTGTCTCATATCGGCTATGTTATTAGGTTAGTTTAAATAATGGTCCCAGTCTTTGTCACCTCTTTACTCGGGACGAGCAAAGGTTCGGTTTGGGGATATTTGATGTGACCATAATTTAAGCACATTTAGTCCCCGAATTAGCCTTGTCCCCATGCTTTTTAGTGCATATTTGGGTCATTTATTGTCTTTAGTCCTTTGTTTTGCATATTCTTTGAGGTTTTCTGTCCTTGGTAGGAAAGGAGTGCAAACCTTGCATTTTCATGGCAACATGAGGCTAAATTGATTGAATTCAATGACCAAGCATCAAGGAGGGACAAGATTGGAAGGCCTTTGTACATACTATAGTAGATGGGCAATGATGAGAAAAGATCCTTGCATCCCCGAGGAAATCCTCAAGGATTCTATGAAGAAAAAGGAAGAAAAGAAGAAGGAACGAAACTGTTTGACAATCCGTGCGGATTGCCCTGAAGACGCCCGTCCATCACCCACAATCCGAGCGTCTTCCTCCACAAGACGCCCGTCCAAAACGCCACCAATCCGCCCGTCTTCCCCCTCTAGACGCCCGTCCAGAAGCACCCAAATCCGCCCGTCCCGTGCCAAAAACGCCCGGATTCCCATACAATCTTTTCGTCTTCTACAAGCTGCAAGGAAGGATGCACATCTTTTTCAAAGACCGGCGAAAAAGAGACCGGAGTCTCCCTAGAGACCGGCAATTCCTCAAGGACTTAATCGTCATTTAAACCCTTAGTAAACCCTAATTTATGTAACTAATCCCCACTATAAATACCCCATTAGTCTAATTAGAAGAGCATGTTCTTCTTAGCAATCTTTAGTGTAGTTAATATCAATCAAATCTCTCTTTAATTTTGTAATCAACATTTAATCAAGTTTTAATACAAGTTTTATTTCCTTAATCTCTCTCTTGTTCATCCTTTATTTTGGGTGTAATTGAAGATTATTTGGGTTATTATTGGGAGATTGACAACCTTCCAATCAAGCATCAAGTACTTCTATTATTCTTTGCTTTATAATTAGAATCATTAGTAAGTATAATTCTCTTAATCCCTTTTTAATTATTGTTAATTATCTTCATTTATTCATCATGTTTCACTATGTTGGTATGATTGACAACCTTGCTAGCATGTTCAACATGATAATGAGTGAGTAGTTTCCTTAGCTAGGGTTAATGGGTAATTAGGGGAAACCAACATGGGGAATGATTCATGATTAAATTAATATGTTTTCATAGTTTATTTGCTTGCTTGTTGTGATCTCAACTTATGCACATGTTATGTTTGATGAAATACGAGCCTATGAATCCTTGCATTTTTTACCCATCACCTATCTTTTCAATGAGACTTGTAAGACATAAACCAACTCGAGTCTCATTAGACCATGGATATAGTTGAGTAGGGAAGATTAAGTCGACTTGTAGGTGTTGTACAATCTAATCGATTCGGCTCCGGGACCCAAACTTTTCTAGGATTGTAAGATATAAACCAACTCGATCCATCACAACAATAATTGCTTGCTTATAATTTGAGAATATGTTTGTATGATCAATTCCCATGAATCCCCTATGACCCCATGACACCCTAGTGCTTTTTATCAATTGTTTACATCCCTTTTAATTCATCTTGCTTGTTTACATTCATTGCTATTTAGTTTAGTGATCTTCTATTTCAAACCTCAAATTATGACACCCTTAGAGACCACTAGTTGCAATAGAAAATCTCATCTCAATTCCCGTCCTTTGGGATCCGACCTTTACTTGCCTCTTTACTAATTGTAGAGTTGTTTGTGAAGTTATAAATTGTGTTTTGGTCTAGGTGTTCCTAACGACAAGTACTGAAAACTAAACCCCATCGAGGGATCACGACCAAATAGACAGTCCGACGAATGTGGCAACACCCGTCGTGCTTTTTCTGTCTAGAGAACATCCAGCATAATCGGCATCAGAATAATCGACTAGATTGAAATTTCACTCCATTGGATACCATAAATAAAGCTTAGCCGTTCCAATTAAGTATCGTAAAATCCTTTTTACGGCCGTCATATGCGATTCTTTGGGAGATGATTGATATCTCGCACAAACGCATACGCTAAACATAATATCAGGTCTACTTGCGGTCAAATATAACAGTGACCCAATCATTCCACGAAAAGTAGTTTCATCAACTGATTTACCGTCTTCATCTAATGTCAATTTCTTGTTCTCGACCATTGGAGTAGGCATAGCATGGGAATTTTCCATTCCTAATTTTCGAATTAATTCCTTGACATACTTTTGTCGATGAATTTTAATGCCTTCATCGGTTTGTTGTATTTGCAGACCTAGGAAGAATTTTAATTCCCCTATCATACTCATCTCGAACTCGGAAGTCATCAACTCAGAGAAATACTTGCACAAGCTTCGGTTGGTCGATCCAAAGATAATGTCATCGACGTAGATTTGAACAACCAAAAGGTTAAAACCCTCGGATTTTAGAAATAGGGTTTTATCAACGAATCCTCTAATGAATCCATTGTCAAGTAGAAACTTAGATAATCTGTCGTACCATGCCCTAGGTGCTTGTTTCAATCCGTACAAGGCTTTATCCAACTTGAAGACGTGATCTTCAAATTTGCTATTCTTAAATCCGGGGGGTTGTTCAACGAAGACTTCTTCCTCTAAATACCCATTCAGAAATGCTGTCTTGACGTCCATTTGGAAGAGCTTCATTCCATTATGTGATGCGAATGCTATCAGAAGTATAATAGCTTCGAGACGGGCAACAGGTGCGAAAGTCTCGTCATAATCTATTCCTTCTTGTTGATTATAACCTTGGACCACCAATCTTGTTTTGTTTCTGATAATGACTCCGACATCATCTAACTTGTTCCTAAAGACCCACCTTGTTCCAATGACAGATTGATCCTTTGGTCTAGGAACTAAATGCCAAACCTTGTTTTGTTCGAACTATTGTAGCTCTTCTTGCATAGCTACAATCCAATCTGATTATGCAAGAGCTTCATTGATATTTGTTGGTTCGATCATGGATAGAAAAGAGTAGAAAGAGTAGAAGTTATTCAACGATCATCTCATTTTCACACCCTTCTTAATATTCCCTAGAATATTGTCCATGGGGTGTGAGCTCTTGTATTTCCATTTTGTTGAAATACTAGGTTCTTCATCGTTATTTGAGCTTGACCCAACTTCATTTGGATCAGAATTGGAGGAAGTTCCCCTTGAATCCAATCCAGGTGTTGTATTAGAGCAGTTTATAACATCGGACTCTACACCTTGATTTGGATCCAATGTTATAGTAACATCACCTATAACATTAGTTTGGGAGTCCTTATTTTGAGTCAATGTTATAGTATCATCAACTATAACTTTGGTTTTCTCTTTTTTATCTTTTAAGGAACGATCAATTTCATCACTTGCTCCTTCTTTCTCATTGTCCTCCAATTCCAATTCCGGGGGATCATCTCTTGAAAGACGAAAGTCGGGTTCATCCAAGTCTTCTTCCTCATCCTGTAAAGGCTTATCAAACACGTTATCTTCATCAAAAATAACGTGGACACTTTCTTCAATACAGAGAGTTCTCTTATTGAAGACTTTGTAAGCCTTGCTATGATCTGAGTATCCTATGAAAATCGCCTCATCACTTCTAGGGTCGAACTTACTTAACCGGTTTTTACCGTTATATTGAACAAAACCTTTACTCCCAAAGCAACGAAGATGGGAGATATTAGGTTTTCGACCTCTAAGGAGTTCATAGGGGGTTTTCTTAAGAATAGGTCGGATCATAGCACGATTATGGATGTAGCAAGAAGTGCTATTGGCTTCAGCGCAAAAGTTACGAGGTAAACCACTGCACAAAAGCATTGTACGAGCCATATCTTCCAAAGTTCTATTCATACGTTCAACGACACCGTTTTGTTGAGGAGTTCTTGGTGCAGAGAAGTTATGCCCTACACCATTAACTCTATAATATTCTATGAAAGCTTGATTGTCAAACTTAATGCCATGATCCGTACGAATAGATACAAGATTTGTCTTATATTTGTTTTGAACACGTTTCATAAGAAAATCAAATTCATTAAATGTTTCATCTTTTGAATGAAGAAAGATAGGCCATACATACCTTGAGTAATCGTCTACAAGAACGAAGACGTACCTTGATCCTCCTCTACTCCTTACCTTCATGGGTCCAAATAAATCCATGTGTACTAATTCCAAGGCTTGATTTGTGCTTACTACTCTTTAGGTTTGAATGATGATCTTACTTGTTTGCACCTGGCACACGTATCACACATCTTTTCTTAGTCGAACTTGATTTTAGGTAACCCTTCAACCAAGTCCCACTTCTTGAGTTTGTTCAAGGTTAGTGAGCTAATGTGACCAAACCTTTTATGCCACAAACACGGATCATCAAGTGTAACTTTCATGCATGAAAAAGTGTTAGTAGGCACAACATTTAAATCTACCATATAAACATTTCTTTTCCCGTGGCCTTCGAGAATAACATTGCTAGTTCCTTCGATTATAATGAGACAACTATCAGTATGGAAAACGACTTTGTTACCTTTGTCGCATAATTGAGATATGCTTACCAAGTTATGTTTTAGACCGTCCACGAGATTAACGTAACTGATCGCGCGAGACTTAGAAATTCCGATTTTGCCAACGCCGATTACTTTTCCCTTTTTGTTGTCCCCGAACGTCACTTTTCCTCCGTTGAAGGGCTTGAGTGAAAGAAACAGATTCTTATCTCCAGTCATGTGTCTTGAACATCCATTATCAAGATACCATTGATTGTTTTCTTTCACTACTTCCTGCAGAAGGGATTAGATACAGTTTTTAGGTACCCAAGCTAAGTTGGGTCCCTTATGATTAGTTACTCTATATACTAAATCCTTTCGAACCTAAACTTGTCTAATGACCGTTTTTCTAACCCTTGGGTTATTTTGCTTGGGAGGAGTTCTAGGTTTAGGGTTTTCTCTCGGTTTAGGAATTTCTCTGGGTCTATCTTGACTGTTTCCCTTGTGAATAGGTTTACTAGGTTTCGAATGACAAGGGTTTTGTGAAGCGCTAGGTTTCTTGGTGTAGTCGAAGGCCATTTCATAAAACCAACGAAATTTATTGTTCCTTACTTCGTTAGGTTCATTTATGGGGGCTTCATCATCCTCGACAACTGTGTCAACAGTTTTAGCATGGTCGTCATTGTTTCGTATATCATGAGCCTTTTTGACACAATTGTTGTGGATGTGACCCGTATGACCACAGTAATTGCAAATCAGATATTCAGGAAGATCATCATTCCTTTTTCTGTAAACAAAATCCGAAGGTGTTGATTTGCATTTAGAGTGATCTCTACGGCTGTAGCACTCATGTCCTAACCCCATCTTCATATTATTGTCAGATTGTTCGGTTAGGAAGTTTAGCACTTTTGTGCTACCTTCCCACTTATCATGGACCTTTCTAGCATGTAGAAATAGGTCTTTTAGGGTTTTAATTTCCTCTTGACATTTTGTGTGATCTACATCATTATCTTTCTTAAAGTGATCATAAAAGTCTTGGAATCGTTTGTTAAGAAGGAATACAACATCGAAATGTTGTTTCTTAACATTGATCATGTCGGTCTTAGATTTCTTTAATCGTTTTGAAAGGGAATCTATCTCTTTCTTTTGGTCTAAGATCACTGCTTCATCAGATGTGACCTTAGTTTCCAAAAGTTCTCTGGCTTTTTTAAGTTCTAAAGTTATAGCTTCATTAGCTATAACTTTGGCTTGACGGTGCTTGATGTTAAGCTTTAGGTCTGAAGTTATAGCTTCATTAGCTATAACTTTGGACTCTAATTCCTTCTTTTCAGCCATAGTAGAATCAAATGTTGTTGCTTTCTCAGCTATAACCTTAGATTTTAACATCTTAGCTTTGGCCTTTATAGTATGATTCTCTTCTGCAATTTCGAGAATCTGTTCCTTTAGATATTTTAGCTCCAAGTCCTGTTCGTGACACTTATCGAGAGATTGTTCAAAGAATTCAATTAAAGCACTTTAGACAATTTCTTAACGTGTTTTTTAAGCTCAAGATAACTTACCTCTTCATCGTCATCTTCGTCTGATTCTCCAAGAAAGCAATAGTTTGAGTGTGAGTTTTTGCTTTCATCGTCGCTGTCGGAGATTAGGTCAAGACTAGCGCTGCTGAGACAAAGGTTGGCTACTTCGTCGTCTTCAGATCCCTCGTCATCTTCTGAGTCAAGGTCTCCCCAGCACGAAGCCATCATAACCTGTTTGAATTCTCTCTTTGTCTTCTCACGTTTTGTCTTGTCCTTGATCTTCTCCCATGTTGGACAATCCTTGATCATGTTATCAGATTCCCCACACTTAAAGTAACCTCTATTTGCGAAAGATGACTTTGATTCTGTAACCTTTTTGTTGAATGACTTGTTGTTGTTGTTGTAGGATGATTTTGTTTGTTTGTTTTAAAATATCTTATTTTTGAAACGGTGTTCAAAAAGAACAGTTTTATCCTCTAGTTCAGAGTCAACTTCTTCGCTCGTTAAGGACATACTCTTATTACGGCTTAGTTCAGCATCATCTTTGTTAAGATTAATTTCATGGGCCATGACAGCACCGATGAGTTCTTGATAGGATAGGTTTTCAAGATCTCGTGATTCCTCCATTGCAGTGACTTTAGCACGCCACTTCTTAGTCAGGCTCCTAAGAACCTTTCTAGTAATGTCCGCAGTACTGAATTTCCTACCTAAGTTTTTCAGTTCATTTATGATGCTTAAAAACCTTGCGGACATACTATCTAAGGACTCATTAGGCTCCATAATGAATAGCTCATATTTTTGCATAAGCAAATCTATTCGGTGCTTCCTGACAGTGGAAGTACCTTCATAAGCTAGTTCAAGCCCATCCCATATCTCCTTGGCCGTAGAACACGAAGAAAATCGATCAAACTCTGTAGAAGTCATTCCATTTTGTAGGAGACTTATTGCTTTGGAGTTCTTTTCGGCCTTCTTGTAGTCGGCGTCAACAAAGTCCTCTTCTTTCTTTTCATCGGTAGTGCCTTCCTCGGATGCTACAAGAATTTTGTGCGGTCCGTTTTGGATAATCCTTCAACACTCCCAATCGTGACCTTTCACATAGTGAGTCATCATGTTTTTCCACAATCCAAATTTCTTCCCATCAAAGACGGGACACTTGAGATATTTGGAATCCATATATCACGTGATAGGCAGCGGAATATAAAATGATAGGATAAATAAAAACAAGATAGATCAGCCTCTTTGTGGTTAGGCAATCAAGAGCACGAGGCTCTGATACCAATTGAAGAGTCTATCGATCCGAAATACTCAAGAGGGGGGGGGGGGGTGAATTGAGAATTTAACACTTTTGAAAGCTTTTTCGATTGTATGAATATAATTGATTATTTAAAGTTTATTGATTAAACTTCAACAAATCAACTAATGAACAAAAGAGAGGAGACACACGGTTTTTGAAGTGCTTCAGTTTCACAAGTCGAAACCTACGTCCACTGCTCTTGATTAATAAATTTAGTACCTTTCTACAGATTACAAATTTACTAACCCAGCTCGTACAACTAACTCTAGCTGTAACTCAATGAGTACCGTTAAATACTCGAGTGACTAACTTACGCTAATAAGAAAGCACTAATGATTCTTGCAAAGGTTCATGTTAATGAACAAGTAAGAAATCAAATAAGCACTATTATCTTATAACTATAACTTAACAAATGAATATACGAGTTTAAAACACACGACCTTTCAAAAATAACAAAACGGTTTTCTGCTTTGAAACACACGATTTTGCTTTGTGAAATTAAGATCAATTTTTATGCTTTAGGTCTCTACATTAAATGTTGCAAAGAGCAAAGTATTTATAGGAAGGAAAGAAAAAGGCAACTCGGTTTCTAGAAACCCTAATGGCCGAAACTAGGAGATATGCTAACAAAACATATCTTCTATTATTTCTTTCATAAAAAGCCTAAAAGATAATAAAGAATATTCCAAAAGATAGAATATAATCTATTCAATTATTATCTTTACTATAAATTCTAAGATATGATAAGATTTTCTATAACAAGAATATCTTTTATCATAAATAAATATATTAAGTAAGATATATAAGATATGTAAAGATATAAAATCTTTACCAAATATATCTTAGTCTACACGAGATATCACGGCTCATATGCCTCGTGACTCGTGCAAACCTAGGTCTATATATGGGTTATTTAGGTTTTAAGAGAGTCTTTGTTGAAGACCTAATTAGTAGCATGGTCCAACTCATAAGTTGACCCAAAACGACTAATAGTCAAGGTTCAACAAGGAACCGAACTCCGCACTAAACCGGGCTTTATCAAGTAAATACTTTTATCAAAACATTTAAAATAAAATTTAAACAATTTTAAAAACAATTTTAAAACATTATATGTCGTGTATCGTAAACTCAGTATCTCAATGTTATAGTAAGAGAGCTATAACATTGAGCTCTTTTACTAGTAATGTTATAGCTTCAAAGCTATAACTTTACTAATTCAAGAAACTCATTCTTGGTTATCATTATGAGATAATCACTTATACTATTCTAATCTTCAGGGAGATCTTCGAGTATAGGCTACGTTATCATCCAAGCTTGATTAATCTTTAGACGGACTTCGACTTCACATAAATCTTGAATGAATCTTCACATCGTTTGATCTTGAATTGAGGCTTGACTCTTGTATACTTCCATCACAACTTCCTTTGTTGCTTGTAATAGATAAATCGAATCTAAAAGACTTAGACAAACTATAACGCGCAACAAGTATATAAATTATAAAGCACCTTGACATCATCAAAACATAAACATATATACTATATGGTTCAACAGAACGTCTGCGATCCCCCAGTGGCGGTGTGGAGTATCTGTTGCGATGGGTACTCTGGCAGGACTACACACTTTAGTGTGTAGTCAGTTGTGTGGAGATTGATTATGGAGTTTGGAGGATTGTTGTGATGTTGAGCTTTTTGGCATTTGTTTCACTGTGGTTTGTATCGTGTAATTACTACTGACCCCGTTTAATTGTGTTAAAAACTGTGGCGATCCATTCAGGGGGGGTGAGCAGTTATTGAGCAGGTATGATATGACGCATATGGGATAGCTGGGATAAGTCATCACGTGGCTGTTAGAAGAGTCTTCCGCTGTTTCAGACGATGTCTTATAGTTGTGACAGTTTTGGCTAGTAGACATTTTTTAGTACTTTGTATTTCAGTTTAACAGTTTTGGTTTGGACATGTAATCACTTAAACCGCATTTACTTTTAAAGTATGTTTCTTTATTGTCTTTTGATTATCATTGCCTCGGGAAACCGAGATGGTGATGTTCTCATACCTTAAATGGTACTGGTAAGGCACTTGGAGTATGGGGGTGTCACAACTTATTTCTTATTTATCATCTCTTCTTTCTTCTATATTAATTGTTGTTTCTATTAGTAATTAGAATATTCAATTTAATTGTCTCTTTTATTGTTGTTAATTTCCCAAATCTCTTTATGCGTAACTAATACTCTATGCTAGGACGTATGTGAGCCATGGTAATTAGGGAGATTATGAATAGTTGATTAGGTCTTGGTACAAACTGGGTCTGTGTTGTTAATCATTGCATTTAATAGCGATTAGTTGCTTGAGTCGATGCAATTAGCTAATTGATTTGGTACATCTTGACCTAGATCGAATTATTGGAAGGGGTAAGACTTGCAATGAATATTAGGGCATTCTAATGAGGGTGAAAGCTAAGTAAGTAATGTTTCAGGGCAAATAGCGGATCGAAAGGACCTTTTAATTACCATGCGGACCGAGTTTATGCTGACCTATGACCCTAGATTGAACTCCTAGAAAATCATGGTGAACCGACTGTCCTAGCTATTACTCTCTATTTGTCAATTTCCTTAATGTTTAGTCCTTGTTCCCTCTCTGCTCTCTTCCCTTATATCTTTGTAGTTTAGAACCAAAATAATCAAACCCCCAAGAACGGTTACTTAAACAGACTTAGTTAGCATACAGAATTCCCATCTTCCTCTGGATTCGATACCCGACTGCCTCTACTACATTTTATAGAGACCGGTTGGTTTTATTTTTGATAGGGTTGCGAGCATAGCCTCCATAGCTGTTTCAGTGACTGTGAGATATAAACCAAGAGGCTGATCTTGTTGGGGAGGCATTAGCACTGGTGGTTTGGCCAATATCTCTTTTATCCTGTCAAACGCCTTTTGACAGTTATCGTCCCATATGGTATGGTCCGTTTTCTTGAGCTTTTTGAAGATAGGCTCGCAGATCGTAGTGAGTTTTGATATGAATCGACTTATGTATTTCACTTTGCCTAGGAATCCTTTGACCTCCTTTTCTGTTTTAGGTTGTGCCATCTCAATCAAGGCCTTGATCTTGGATAGATCAATTTCTATCCCCCTCTTGCTGGAAACATATCCCAAAAGTTTGCCTGATGTTACTCCGAATGCACATTTCTGAGGATTAAACCTCATGTTGTACTTGCACAATCTGAGGAAGAATTTGCGAAGGTTACCGATGTGTCCTTTTCTATCCTTAGATTTGACGATCATGTCGTCCACGTATACCTCCACTTCTTTATGCATCATGTCATGTAGCAAAGTAGTCACGGGGCGTTGGTACGTAGCCCCAACATTAATTAGCCCGAAATTAATAACCGTATAGCAGTATGTGTCCCACTGAGTGACAAAGGTTGTCTTGTGAATATCTTCTCTGGCCATTTTGATCTGTTTATACCCTGCATAACCGTCAATGAAGTATAACAATGCGTGATCTGCTGTATTATCTACCAATATATCGATGTGTGGTAGAGGGAAGTCGTCTTTAGGACTGGCTTTATTCAAGTCTCTGAAATCAACACAAACCCGGATTCGCCCATCCTTTTTGGGTACGGGAACTATATTAGCCACCCAGTCTGAATACTTATAAACTTTGATGAATTCGGGTTTAAATTGCTTATTGACTTCTTCTTTAATCTTAAGAGCCCACTTTGTCCTCATCCGACGAAGCTTCTGTTTTACAGGTTTAAAAACCTGGCTTGTTTGGAATGCAATGTTCTGCAATATCCCTGTCGATCCCTGGCATGTCCTTGTAAGACTAAGCGAAGACGTCTTTGATCTCGTGTAGGATGTCGATGTAGTTGGCCCTTTCAGTTGGGTCTAGGGTCGTCCCTATCCTAAGTTCTTGGGGTTCTAGTTATGTTCCTACGTTGATAGGTTTGGTGTTTTCTACGACTGGTGCCCTTTCCCCATTTTCTAGTATTTCTTTTATTATATAGGGAGGTAATTCGATTGAGTCTGGGTCAGGATCATCCTCATTATCATCGTATACATAATTGTAGTTAGAATAACACATGGATAAGCTATTGGAGTATGTGTCCTCAACAATAGTGCGATCACATATTTAAATCTCATAATAAGAATACGTAAGCGATGATACATTATATAGTCAACTGATCAACATTTATCGGTAACGATTGGTTGACTAGAGTTTGACGTTATTGTCGTTTGGCGGTGGTGATCAGTTGGTCCCTTGAGGTCACACCTATAGGATGAGACCCAAATTATTAACTGATCAAATATATTTGATATAGCTTAATCAGTTCCAGTGAGAACCACCCATATAATGAGAACCGTGAGAACCACCTTAACCACCCAATAGAATAATTGTACGCGCGCAAAATCAATCACTTACCCCTAAACATTCTAAACTCCGTCATTTTCCAATTTTCGTTTCCCTCTCATCATTCTTTCTCTCTCCCCGAATATCACCATCTTCCACAATGCTATTTTATGCGCGCCATTGATCTACAATTGCTGATCCATCTATCTCTTCAACGATCTACCTATTCGATGCGTCCTTCATGAATGGAACCTTTTTATTCAAGGTAATATTTTAAAATTGCTGATTAATTTGTTGAATTTGAGAAATTAGGGTTCGGTAATTTGAGAAATTAGGGTTCGGTAAATTGAGAAATTGTTTAAATTAGTTGAAATCGTGATATTGCTGGCTCAGTTTTATGAATTAGATAGGTTTTACAATCGTCAAATTATTAGCTACGTGCATCAAATTGTTGCTATATGCGTCAAATTAGGGTTTATATTTTGATCTGTTTGTAATTTTTCAATTAATCGATTAAATTTGTTGAATTTGAGCAATTAGGGTTCGGTAATTTGAGAATTTAAGGTTCGGTAAATTGAGAAATTGCTTAAATTTGTTGAAATCGTGATATTGTTGGCTCAGTTTTATAAATTAGACAGGTTTTACAATTGTCAAATTATTAGCTACGTGCATCAAATTGTTGCTATGTGCGTCAAATTAGGGTTTATATTTTGATCTGTTTGTAATTTTTTTATTAATCGTTTAAATTTAATTAGACAGGTTTTACAATCGTCAAACTATTAGCTACGTACATCAAATTATTGCTATGTGCATCAAAAATTTTAAATTTAATTTTAGTAATAATTCTCTGATATGATTTTATTGTTAGTTATTTAATTTTAAGTGGTTGTTATTGCAGCAATGACATTCTTAGTTCAATGGGGTCGCGTAGTTATTCTAATGTTATTACAAATGACATTACAAATGAAGGACAGATGGTTGAAGTTATTGCATCTCAATCCATATCAGAAATATCTGCCCTTAACATTGATGTTCCTGAAAATCTGAATTCAGAAATCGTACAAGGTGCAATTACATTGAATCTGTTGAATGATCGAATCTTTTTCTATATAACTGTGTTGTTGTATACTTGAGTTATCCGGTAAATCTAAATCCTAACTCTACTTTAATTTCATCACATTTGCAGATGACGTAGTAGACGAAGCATAGGTAATAGAGGGGGCAGAGGTAATAGAGGATGCAGAGGAGGAGGAGGCGTCCGGTTCAAGCAACATGAATCGGATTTTTGGTTGTCCTACCCATCTCAAGCCTGTTATTGGTATGGTCTTTGATACACTTGAACTCGGTATTGCCTTTTATGAAGCATATGGAAAAGAATGTGGGTTTGTGACTAGAAAAGGCTCATAAAAGAATAAACAGGGTGTCACTACACATAAAACTTGTTTGTGTAATAAGGCTAGAGAATGTGAAGCCAAAGGCAAAAAACACCGTAGGCAAAGGACTAGGGTAGGTTGCCTTGCTAGGATTAAGTTTAAACGAATTGCTAACGGTAAATACCAAATTTATGGTTTTGTTGAAGGGCATAATCATATGCCAGCTACACCATTAACAATGGTACATCTAACGCAAACGAGAGAATTGAATATAGTTCATAAAAAAATGATAGTTGAAAACTCAAAGGTTAACAAAGGTCCAGTTATGACCTATAGAATGTTTAAGGAGTATGTCAGAGGTTATCAGAATGTGGGTGCTTCATTGGAAGACTTTAAAAACTTTTCAAGGAATATCAAAAAGTTCTTGTCAGAAGAGGATGCTTAAATGCTTATTGAGCATTTTATGAAAATAAAAAGAATGTATCCATCCTTTTACTTTTACTTTGAGGTAGATGAGAAAGGTAGATTGTCACATGTTTTCTGGGCTGGCCCTATTAGTATAAAAAATTATTTGCTATTTGGGGACATGACATCCTTTGACATTACCTTTAGGAAAAATAATTATAGAAGATATTCGCCCCTCTCGCAGGATTGGATCATCATAAGAGATGTGTTACCTTTGGGGCTGGGCTTCTTATTAATGAGATCAAGGAGTCATTTGCTTGGTTATTTACGAGATTCCTAGAAGCTGGGGGGTCGTTATCTTGTGTGTATAATAACTGACGAAGATTTGGGGATAGAAGGAGGACTTAAGAAAGTCTGTAAAGATAAACTGCAACATAGATATTGAATGTGGCACATATTGAAGAAGTTGCCAGAGAAGGTAGGGCCTGTGATATGTAGAGAAACTGAGTTTTTGAAAGAGATAAACTCATGTGTTTGGGGCGAAGATGTGGAGCCTGCTGAATTTGAGGAAAAGTATGGCATTAGACAATTTTGGATTTTAGCTTACTTTCGTGACTTGTTCATGGGAGGGTTGATGAGAACAACCTCGAGGTCCGAGTCAGAAAATCATTTTTTTAGCTATTTCACTAATCCAAATTTGACCTTTGTTGAATTTTGATTGCGCTTTGAGAGTGTGATGTGACCATAATTAGCGCACATTTAGTCCCCTAATTGAGCCTATTTTGCATACTATTATAGCATTCCATGGCCATTTTATCCGTCAAAACCTTCCTATTTGCTTTTCTATCGCATTTCATATGTTTTGTAGAAAAGGAGATAATAAGGCGGAAATTCCCGTCTTTCGTGCATATTTGGAAGCTTATTGATGATATTAGATGGACTAGTATGAAGAGGAGGCAAGAATGATGACCAAAGATCTAGGAATAAAGTGTATATAGAAGGATCAAAGGGTTAAAAGTAAGAATGACGAGAGGGAAGGCACTTCATGAAGGAAATGGCTCGGAACGCAAACCAAGAGCTGCTCCTTTGGCTCTGAAAGTATGCTAGATGGAACGGCGTCGAAAAATCAAGCGATCTAGGCTTTTGAATCACTCCAATAGGAGTCCGGATGAGAAAATGACGTCCGTTTTACAATCCGAGGTCAAACAAAGAAGCTGTTCGGGAATCCGCGCGTCCCGAGAAGAAGACGCTCGTCTTCCCTAATCCGCCCGGATTGTCCCCAATCCGCCCGTCTTCTGGCTGGGAAAAACAAGAAAATTCACTGGAGGAGAATCCGCCCGGATTCCCTACAATCCGCCCGGATTCCCCTTCCACAATCCGCCCGGATTCTCTTGAATCCGCCCGGATTCCATCGCCAGAATCCGCCCGTCCCGACCTTAATCCGCTCGGATTCCTTCACAGCATGATTTCGTCTTCTCCAAGCTTCAAAGAAAGACTCCCTTCCTCCGAAAAATACCGGAGTCTCCCTGCTCAAATCTCAAAAGTGTAATTACTAGTTTAGCCCTTAGTTAACCTAATGCATCCCACCTAATTTCCACTATAAATACCCCATCTTTGTAATTAATCAAGCATGTTGTTTTTGGGTAGAAAATCCTTCTTTAGATTAGATTAGGAGTAGATTAGAATAGATTACTCTTTAATCTTTCCACAAATTACACATTAATCTTTCCATAATTATTGTTCAAGTTTATTATTCAAGTTTATTATTGGGTAATTGAAGATTATTGGGTTATTATTGGAGGATTGACAACCTTCCATCAATCATCAAGTTTCTTCTTTTATTCTTGCTTTATTATTTGGAATCTCCATAGGTATAATCCTCTTAATCCTTGTTTTAATTATTGTTAATCTTTCTTACTTATTCATCATGTTTTACCTTGTTAATATGATTGACAACCTTGTTAACATGCTAAACTTGATCATGAGTGAGTAGTTACTTAGCTAGGATTAGTGGGTAATTAGAGGAAACCAACATGGGATTGATTAATGCTTAATCTAATATGTTTTCATAATCAAATTGCTTGCTTGTTGTGATGTCAACTTTATGCACAAGTTATGTTTGATGAAATGCTAAGCCTATGAATCCTTGCATTTTTACAATCTCTTATCTATTCAACTTGACTTGTAAGATATAAACCAACTCGAGTCTTGTTAGACCATGCATTGAAGTTGATTAGGAGGAAAGTAAGTCGACTTGTAGGTGTTGTACAATCTAATCGATTCGGCTCCGGGACCCAACTCTTTCTAAGAACCGTAAGATATAACCCAACTCGGTTCTTCCACAACATTAATTGCTTGCAACCTTGTAAACATGTTTGTATGATCAACACCATGAATCCCCCATAACCCCATGATATCCTAGCACTTTTAATCAATTGTTTACATCTTTCCTTTTATTGCTCGTTTTACTTTACTGCTTGCATTAGTTTAGACACAACTACAAACCCAAACAAATTGTGACACTAGCATAAATTGAGATAGATAGACTTAGAACCCAAAGCACACCGTCCCATGGATCGACCTCGACTTACCGCTAACTAGTTGTTTGTTGAGTATTATAAATGTGTTTGATTGGATGAGCGACGACATCGTCCGGATCAAAATGGCGCCGTTGCCGGGGATGGTGCTATGTGATTAAGTTCTTACTTGTTTGTCTATTTTGATTGTGCTTTCACCTTGAGGAACTTGTTCCTCAAGGATTGTTCTTACCATCTTTGTTTAGTTTCTATGTTTGTAGTTGTTTCTTTATCTTGGCTATAATGATGACTCAAGACTTGTCATATGGAGTATGTGGTGGATTCTTTGAGTATGACTATGGGTATGGGGAGTTTGAGGAGCAAGTCAACACAAACCTACCTTACAACTCATATAATGAAAATCTTAACTACTACCCCAATTTTTCCCACCAAAATCACCACATCCAACATCCACAACAACCACCCACCCAATACCCATTTCACAATGAACTTCAATTGCCACAATACAACCACTTTCACACTTACCCACAACAAGAAGATGAACCCATTCAAAATGTGATTCTCCAAATGATGGGAGATCAACAAAACTTCTTCAAACAAATGCTAAAAGAGAGCCGAAAACAAGATAATGTTCTTAAAGACATTGTTATCCAAAGAGAGGAATTGGGGATTCAAATTGCCCAATTAAAAGAATCCCAACCAAACACTCCCCACCAATCCTTGAGCATTGAACATGAATGTGAATTTGAGGCAATGACCTTTGATGAAGAAGATGTGAAGTGGGAAGAGCCAATCTTCTTGAGCTCTTGTGAGTATGAAAGTGTGGTATTTGATGATGAAGACATGAGGTTGAGTAAGCCAAATACTCTTAGCCTTTGTGAGTATGAGGGTATGTCATTTGAAGTAGATGTTGGGTTGTTGGAGAAAGAGTTGGTGAAGAAGAGTGAAGCCCCCATTTATGATTCTTATGGAGATAGCGATGATGACGAGCCTAAGGGATGGACTTGTAATATCACCTTGCTTGAGGAGCCTATCCTTGAGACATTTGAGATATCCTATCATGAAGGTGAATGTCCATTCCCTTTCTCCCATGAAGACTACTTGACACCTACCATGGAGCCAATGATTATTGAAGAGGACATGGTGGACCTTCTTCAAAAGGTCAAGGCATCATACAAGAGCTACTTGGTAGCAAAGCTAAAAGAGAAACTTGCACGTGAAGCTACTTGTGGAAATTTGGCATCCACAATGCCAACTTCTAAGGAGCTCGATCATCAATGTTATGAAAATTCTCCTTCTACCTTGGAAGGATTGAATAATCAAAATGCTATCATCGTCACCAAAATTGAAGAAGAAGGTGGTAAGTGGAAGTCTTCGGATGGACATGAACCATACTTCATACCTAGTGTTGACAAGAATCATGGGCTTATTACTTTGAAGCATTGGGAAAGCTCTAGTGCCAAGGACAAGGTGAAAGAAAAGATATATGACAAACTTCCTTGGCCGAATTTCATGTTCAAATGGAGCAACCCATACTTATGCTTATTTGGAGCTTGTTCGCAAGCTTTTGATCTTCTATTGAGAGCCTTGAGCTCTATGGACAAGAATTTCTACAATTTGAACTAGTTTGGTGGAGTCCTACCTCAAACCACCATTTGTAAGATACCCTTTCCTTTCACTTTGCATTACATTTCCACTTGCATTTAGTTTTATACATATACATTTAGCTTGCATTTGTATTATATTTCATATTGCATTTATATTAGTTAGTTCATAGTATAGTTGCATTGTAATATAATTCATGTAGATAGTTGCATATAGATTAGAATTCATGCATAGTTACTAATGGCCAAACCTATTCATTTCTACACTAGAAATAGTGTTTAAATCGGTTTGGGGAGGTTTGATCATAGGTGACCATAATTTACTAGAAATCGTGCATCATATAGTATAGTTTAGATTGCATTCATTTGTTATATATGTCATATAGAATTGCATTTAGTTAGAGCATGCATTCATTCATACCATATCATTGCATTTGTACTTTATTTCAAAAAAAAAGCAAAAATCCAAAAACATGTTTTCCTTTTTATTCCTACTCCTACATGTACATTGAGGACAATGTCCAAAATAAAGTGGGGGATGGGAATTTATATTCCAAAAATGCATAAAAATTGAGAAATTTCGAAAAATCCCAAAAATATGTTCTTTAATTTCATAAAAACACAAACCATAAAAATTTGAAAAAATTCAAAAATTCAAAAACATGTTCATTTCCTTTGTAGTGTAGTCTTGTATATATTGTTTTGTATATATTTTGTTTGTTCTATTCTTGTTCACATTGATTGACTACGCCACATCCGAGACATGAGGATATTGAAGACCGCATGGTATGATCTTTCCAATCTCCTTTCTCCTCTTTATGTTAATGACTATTTGGCTTTATTTTGATTGATGCGGTAAAAACAATGTGAAGTTAGGACTTGCATTTAGATTATATAACATACTAGTTGGTAGAATCATTTGCATTAAGATGTATAAATGTTAGTTGCATCATGGCATATAGTTGCATGGTTAGAAAAACTTTGAGAAACCGTCTACTTGGGAAGCTTGACAAGTGTATATAGGCCCTAGTAGATGCTTTTTGTTCTTAAGACTTTGCTTGTTAGAATGCTTGTAAAACACCCTAGGATGTGTCATGCTAGTATCCTTTGACCCATGGATTAAGGCCTAGTCAAGAGTACCTTGTGGTGTGATAACTCCTTGGCTACCGTTTATTCCAAGGTGACCCTTGAAACCATGCATCCATCCATCCATCATCCATGTTCTACCACATTTTTGTCATCACAAAGGGAATGGGCACAAAAAGAAATCAATTTGAGTTCAATGAAATGAAAACTGAAAGAAAGTTTGCAAAAATGCATCAAAAGAAAAGAGGAGTAACAAAAAAAAAAATGAAAACTCCTATGCTTCAAATATAAGGCACCCTCACTACATATGGGGTGACTTTGAAAATGTTCAAAAGAAAATGCAAAAAGTTGAAAGTTGTCAAGTATTAAAATGCCAAAAATCAAAAAGAAATGGCAAAAAGAAAATGTTCTCAAATGTTATATGCCACAAGAAATTGGGGGGAAAAACAAAAACAAAAGCAAACTCCCAAAATGAAACTCAAATTCTATCAATCCCTTTATCCATCGTATCCATTTTTGTGCATGGTAGAGAGGGGACGACCCTTCTTCTTGTCTAGGCAAGAGGGGGAATTCCGCGATCCTCCAGTGTTTCTAACACCATAGGGAGTCTACTCTTGACAAAAGCATTTAACGATTGAGGACAAAGGTACCCTAGCTTGACACAACTTGGAGGTGATTTATTGGTATCCTTCTAGGCTTAGTAGTTTGAAGAAATTGCATCTATGAAGGAGTGTGTACCCTTGAATTGCTTCCCTTTTAGATAATTTCCGCCACTTAGATGAGGAAAGTGGCTATTCTTTTGTAGATGCATCCATTATTTGATTTTGTGTGCTTAATGATTGGATGTGTCACCATTTTGGCAAGACCCACCTTGCCTTGCAAGAAGGCATCCTACCTCATGGTTGTCTTGTTGTGAGTTGAAGGGGCGGAGTGAGACCCGCTAATTGTCTCATATCGGCTATGTTATTAGGTTAGTTTAAATAAAGGTCTAGTTTTAGTCACCTCTTTACTCGGGACGAGTAAAGGTTCGGTTTGGGGATATTTGATGTGACCATAATTAGCGCACATTTAGTCCCCTAATTGAGCCTATTTTGCATACTATTATAGCATTCCATGGCCATTTTATCCGTCAAAACCTTCCTATTTGCTTTTCTATCGCATTTCATATGTTTTGTAGAAAAGGAGATAATAAGGCGGAAATTCCCGTCTTTCGTGCATATTTGGAAGCTTATTGATGATATTAGATGGACTAGTATGAAGAGGAGGCAAGAATGATGACAAAGATCTAGGAATAAAGTGTATATAGAAGGATCAAAGGGTTAAAAGTAAGAATGACGAGAGGGAAGGCACTTCATGAAGGAAATGGCTCGGAACGCAAACCAAGAGCTGCTCCTTTGGCTCTGAAAGTATGCTAGATGGAACGGCGTCGAAAAATCAAGCGATCTAGGCTTTTGAATCACTCCAATAGGAGTCCGGATGAGAAAATGACGTCCGTTTTACAATCCGAGGTCAAACAAAGAAGCTGTTCGGGAATCCGCGCGTCCCGAGAAGAAGACGCTCGTCTTCCCTAATCCGCCCGGATTGTCCCCAATCCGCCCGTCTTCTGGCTGGGAAAAACAAGAAAATTCACTGGAGGAGAATCCGCCCGGATTCCCTACAATCCGCCCGGATTCCCCTTCCACAATCCGCCCGGATTCTCTTGAATCCGCCCGATTCCATCGCGAAATCCGCCCGTCCCGACCTTAATCCGCTCGGATTCCTTCACAGCATGATTTCGTCTTCTCCAAGCTTCAAAGAAAGACTCCCTTCCTCCGAAAAATACCGGAGTCTCCCTGCTCAAATCTCAAAAGTGTAATTACTAGTTTAGCCCTTAGTTAACCTAATGCATCCCACCTAATTTCCACTATAAATACCCCATCTTTGTAATTAATCAAGCATGTTGTTTTTGGGTAGAAAATCCTTCTTTAGATTAGATTAGGAGTAGATTAGAATAGATTACTCTTTAATCTTTCCACAAATTACACATTAATCTTTCCATAATTATTGTTCAAGTTTATTATTCAAGTTTATTATTGGGTAATTGAAGATTATTGGGTTATTATTGGAGGATTGACAACCTTCCATCAATCATCAAGTTTCTTCTTTTATTCTTGCTTTATTATTTGGAATCTCCATAGGTATAATCCTCTTAATCCTTGTTTTAATTATTGTTAATCTTTCTTACTTATTCATCATGTTTTACCTTGTTAATATGATTGACAACCTTGTTAACATGCTAAACTTGATCATGAGTGAGTAGTTACTTAGCTAGGATTAGTGGGTAATTAGGGGAAACCAACATGGGATTGATTAATGCTTAATCTAATATGTTTTCATAATCAAATTGCTTGCTTGTTGTGATGTCAACTTTATGCACAAGTTATGTTTGATGAAATGCTAAGCCTATGAATCCTTGCATTTTTACCATCTCTTATCTATTCACACTACTACAAATCCAGGCAACTACAACGCCCCTTTAACAACGAATATTCACGAAAATCACAATAAACGTTGTAGAATGCATGGCGCGAATTTTACTAAAATCAATTACAACGGGTATGGTTATAAAAACCGTTGTTATTAGTTTTAACAACGGGTCACACATGAGGAACCGTTGTTAATAATTTGGCGCAAAATTGGCGCAAAGTTAGTGAAAAGTAATAACAACGGTTATTTTTGAAACCCGTTGTTAAACCTTATTTAACAACGGGTGTTTTCTACAACCGTTGTTAAAACATATTTCACAACGGTTGTTGTTTAATAACCGTTGTCAATACCTTCCATACTATAAACCACACAAACACAAGTCTGCTGCAGCCACAAAACACAAACCTTAATACACAAACACAAACCCAAAGAAGCGGCCAAACACAAACACAAAACACACACTTTCTCATCGTCTCTTTCTCTCTTTCTCATCGTCGCTTTATCTTCTCGCCGTCACTGTTGATTTCATCGTCTCTTTACGTACGTTCTGTAATTATCAGGTTTGTTTCATCGTCATTATTTTATTGTTCTAATTATTTCATTTCAATGTATGTGTTTTTATCGACCACTAGGTTCCGTTCAGCATCTGCTAATTATTTCATTTCCATGTATGTGTTTCCTATTATTTCATTTCCATCTTCTTTTGCGTCCTTCAGTACGGATCGAGCATGTTTTAGCGATTAGGGTTTGGAGAATATATTGAGATAATGGAAATGCATGTTAGTTGAGATAATGCAATGTATTTATACTAATGTGTGGGTTGAGTTGTTTTTTAATTAATATATATGTTAGGAAGTTTTGCCATATATGTTAGGAAGTTGTGCCATAATCAGATCTTGATGATGACTGATAGATCTATGGAGTTGAAAAAATGGAAGCAAATCAAACAAGCATAACTCAACACTTTCAAAATGATCATTTCATTTAATTTTAAACCAAATACATTACAAGAAATTATCGAAATCAAAAGATGTATAATAAGCCGGAACAACCCCGGTTAAGCGTAAAAAACGCTTCTCAACCTGCCACCAATCACGCCACTCTGGTATACCGCTAACTTCCGGGTCATTGGCTTCATATTTTGCAATAACAGATTGAATATATGCAAGGACACGACTTGCATGTGGAGATAAGGTTGGAAGAGTACCACTCAACATATCTCTCGGCTCAGACCAAGTTGCGAGTATCGGTAACGAGGGTATGAAGATGATGATGATGATGAGGCTTTGTTGACAAGCGGACGCTTCACGCCTCTTAATCCAATAATTCCGTTGATGTTCAAGGGATGCTTTGATTAATGGGTGTTGATCGGCGGGAAGCCCGGCGAGAACCTTCCCATCATCTTCAATCGTTTGTGTAAGCCATTCTTCGTTGTTGATAAAATTAGGGTTCATTGCCATGTTGTTTCAATTAATGAATGTTAGTAAAGGATGCTTTAATATGTTAGTAAAGGATGCTTTAATATTTATAGCTAGTAATATTTAAATTTTTTTTTTTTTTATTTTTTAAGAACAAACAACAACGGTTATTTATAAATAACCCGTTGTTATAACTTTCCCCCCAAAATTGAGTCACACTTTCCACAACGGGTTTTTATACTTAAAACCGTTGTTAATATTTTTAACAACGGTTTCCTTAAAAAAAACCAACCGTTGTTAAAACCTTTTACAACGGACGCTTTAACAACGTCCGCTTTTTTATATAACAACGGTTTTTGACCGTTGTTATAGGTTGTATCTGTAGTAGTGTCAACTTGACTTGTAAGATATAAACCAACTCGAGTCTTGTTAGACCATGCATTGAAGTTGATTAGGAGGAAAGTAAGTCGACTTGTAGGTGTTGTACAATCTAATCGATTCGGCTCCGGGACCCAACTCTTTCTAAGAACCGTAAGATATAACCCAACTCGGTTCCTCCACAACATTAATTGCTTGCAACCTTGTAAACATGTTTGTATGATCAACACCATGAATCCCCCATAACCCCATGATATCCTAGCACTTTTAATCAATTGTTTACATCTTTCCTTTTATTGCTCGTTTTACTTTACTGCTTGCATTAGTTTAGACACAACTACAAACCCAAACAAATTGTGACACTAGCATAAATTGAGATAGATAGACTTAGAACCCAAAGCACACCGTCCCATGGATCGACCTCGACTTACCGCTAACTAGTTGTTTGTTGAGTATTATAAATGTGTTTGATTGGATGAGCGACGACATCGTCCGGATCAGAGTGCAATGAATACACAACGATGGGCTCAATCAAAACTGATTGCACAATCTAAGTACTCGTTTCCTGACTTGGCTACTCCTCTAGACCTAGAAAAGCATGCAGCAGAAACCTACACTCCGAGAATTTTCGAGGAGTTCAAAGTGGAAATAAAAGCATCATGCTTTACATGTGCCATTGGGGACAAAGAAAAAAATAAGAACCATGTAATTCTCTACATAGACGTCAAGGATCGTGAGAGAAAGAAAGATTATAAGGTGGGTTATAAGACAGCTGAAGTGAAACTAGTAAGCAATTGCAAGAAATTTGAAAGACGTGGAATACTTTGTCGACATATTCTCTGTGTCCTTAATGATTTTCGTTTTGAGAAAATTCCAAGCGAATACTGATGTGACCAATATTTGAGCATATTTAGTCCCCGAATTAGCCTCGTTCCTATGCTTTTTAGTGCTTATTTGGGTCATTTACTATCTTTAGTCCTTTGTTTTGCATATTCTTTGAGGTTTTGTTTCCTTGGTAGGAGAGGAGTGCAAACCTTGCATTTTCATGGCAAAATAGAGCTAAGTTGATCGAATCTAATGACCAAGCATCAAAGAGAAGACAAGACTAGAAGGCCTTTGTACATATTGTAGTAGATGGACAATGATGAAGAAATCCTTGCATCTCTGACAAGATCCCGGAGGATTGTTGGAAGAAGAAAGAAGAAAAGAAGAAAAAGGAAGGCTGGGCCAGGATCCGCTCATCCCACCACTCGGGACGCCCGTCCAGCAGCTTCCGAGGACGCTCGTCCAAGCTTGAAGGCCGCTCGTCCAGCCACCTGAGAATCCGCTCGTCCCGACCCTTGGACGCTCCGATTGTGTTACAGGACAACACGTTCTCTTCTTCCCTCCATTGCAGATGCGCATATTTTTGGAAGACTAGGAAAAAGGAGACCCGCATCTTTTCTGAGAGGAGCAATTCATCAAGGACTTAATCGTCATTTAAGCCCTTAGTAAACCCTAATTTGTGCACCTAATCCCCACTATAAATACCCTATTAGTCTAATTAGATTTACATCATCTTCTTATCAATCTTTAGTGTAGTTTATATTATTCTAATCTCTCTTTAATCTTGTAATCAACTTCTAATCAAATATTAATACAAATCTCATTTCCTTAATTTCTCTTTTATTCATCCTTTATTTTGGGTAATTGAAGATTATTTGGTTTTATTGGGAGATTGATAACCTTCCATTAATCATCAAGTACTTCTTTTATTCTTTGCATTATTATTTTGGAATCATCATTAGGTAAAATTCTCTTAATCCCTTTTTAATTATTGTTAATCATCTTCATTTATTCATCATGTTTTGCTTTGTTAATATGATTGACAACCTTGTTAACATGTTAAACTTGATAATGAGTGAGTAGTTTCCTTAACTAGGGTTCATGGATAATTTGGGGAAACCAACATGGGGGATGATTCATGCTTAATTTAATATGCTTTCATAATTTATTTGCTTGCTTGTTGTGATCTAAACTTATGCACATGTTATGCTTGATGAAATGCGAGCCTATGAATCCTTGCAGTTTTTACCCATCACTTACCTTTTCAATGAGACTTGTAAGACATAAACTAACTCGAGTCTCATTAGACCATGCATATAGTTGAGTAGGGAGGATTAAGTCAACTTGTAGGTGTTGTAGAATCTAATCGATTCGGCTCCGGGACCCAAACCTTCCTACGATTGTAAGATATAAACCAACTCGATCCTATCACAACAATAATTGCTTGCTTATAATTTGAGAATATGTTTGTTTGATCAAATCCCATGAATCCCCTATGAACCCATGATACCCTAGTGCCTTTAGTCAATTGTTTACATCTCATTTTAATCATCTTGCTTGTTTACTTTAATTGTTATTTAGTTTAGTGATCTTCTTATCTCAACCCAAATCGTGACACCCCTAGACACCGTTACTTGCAATCGAAAATCCTACATCAATACCCGTCCTTTGGGATCCGACCTTTACTTACCACTTTACTAATAGTAGAGTTGTTTGTGGAGATATAAATATTGTTTTGGTCTAGGTGCTCCTAACGACAAGCAACCAAAAACTAAGCTCCAAGTGAGTCCGACCAAAAAATGGCGCCGTTGCCGGGGACGGTGTTAACTTGATTTGATTTTCTTAGATTGTTATTAGTTGTGTCTTTCTTTGCCTTGGGGAAGTAAAACTCCTCAAGGTTTGTTCTAATTGTTTTCAAGTTGTTTGATATTTTGCATGTCTAGAAGATCACAAGGTAACTTGTTACCCATTGATCACGAGATTGAAAGGACTTTAACAACCAATAGAAGACTTGATAGAAACACTTTGAGAGGTATTGGTGAGGTTGTAGATATTCAACCAAATACTATTGAGTTCATCAACCCTTTTGCAAGAGAAGGTGAGGAGAACCCAACACAAAATCAACCCACAATGCCTAAGTTTTCATCACATTCCGTACCAACCGAGGAGAACCTACCCAATGAAACTCACACACCACAACACTTAACCGGAAATTTCATTGCGAAATCCGCATTTATCCAATTAGCGAAGGAAGCCAATTTGGGGGGATGCCTAGTGAAGACCCTCATTCCCATATGGAAACTTTTTGTGACTATTGTATGCGATTTCACAAACCGGTGTAACTCAAGACCAAATTCAATGGGTCTTATTCCCTTTTTCTCTAATTGGTACCGCAAAATAATGGTTGAAGAGCCTTGATAAGGCCACTCTTGGAATTGACTCTTGGAAGAAGTTGGCTTTAGCTTTCTACAAAAAATTCTACCCTCCGGAAAAAACTAACATGCTAAGAGCTAAAATTACGGGTTTAAAGCAAAGGGATGAAGAATCTTTGTATGAAGCTTGGGAGCGAATCAAAGGAATTTGTCGCTCATGTACTCATCATGGACTTAGCGAGTGGTTCTTGGTACAACAATTTTGGAAAGGTCTTTATGAAGACTCAGGAAACATTCTCAACATGGGATCAAATGGTATGTTCATCGAAGTTGACGACAATCAAACTTGGAACAAAATTGAGGAAATGGCGGTCCATAATTCACAATATAGTAAACCTCGCAAGGCTACTAGAGGAAGAAAGCATGAAGTGGACTCTATTACTCAATCGAGTGCTCAACTTAGTGCTCATATTGATACCGTCAACTTGAAGTTTGAGAAGGCTATGGCTAAACTTGAAGAAACCTCAAAATCACCAAAGCATCATGTTAATGCCATGGTAGCATCTTCATCAATCCCAAGTGGGATATGTGAGGATTGTGGAACTTTGGGACATGACCAAAGTGAATGTAGAGGAACAAATGAACATGTGAATGCTTTTCAAGCATACAAAAGTGGTACCCCTTATTCCAACTATTACAATGAAAACACCAAATTCCACCCAAATCTCTCATACAAAAGCCAAAATGTTCAAAACCCTCAACCAAAATACACCCCACCTCCCATGAGAAACCAAAATCAAAGACCCTTTTACAACCAAAACCAAGGTTACCAAAATCAAACTCCATACAATCAACAAAATGACCAAGGTTTTGATGTTCAAAAAGCGGTCCTCCAAATGCAAAAGAATCAACAAGAATTTTTCACTCAAATGCAAAAAGATAGCCAAGCAAAAGACATCACCATCAACAACATCCTAGCCCACACAAAAATGTTGGAAACACAATTGACCAAACTAGCATCTTCAAACTCTCAAAGACAAAAGGGGCAATTACCACCTCAAAGTAATCCCACAATACATGAAACGGTTAGTGCCCTCCACTTGAGGAGTGGTACGAGATATGTAGGACCAAAGAAGCAAGTTGAGGATGAAGTTGTGGAAGCTAGTGACAAAGAAGAAGTTGTGCAAAACTCTAAGGGAGGAGAACCAACAAATCAAGAAGTTTCAAAGAAAAGTGAAGAAAAGGCCAAGGAGAAGGAGCCCATTGTGATTAGACTTCCATTTCCGAGTCGTCAAGCTAAGCCTAAGTTTGATGACCAACTTGGAAAATTCATGGAAATTGTGAAGAATTTAGAAGTCTCGATTCCTTTCACGGAATTAATCAATCACGTGCCGGCCTATGCAAAGTACATGAAGGACATCCTTACGAAAAAGAAGTCAATCCAGAAGCTTGAAACTATCGCCTTCACTAAGGTGAGTAGTGCAATCCTTCAAGGGAGTTCACCCCCGAAACTTAAAGATCCGGGAAGCTTCTCAATACCGTGTACCATTAGCGACACCACGATCAACAAGGCTTTGTGTGATCTAGGAGCAAGTGTGACTGTTATGCCGTATTCAGTTAGTAAAAGGCTAGGGATGGGAGAGCTTAAATGTACCTGTAATACCCGCCCATTTAGAGACCCTTTGACCAGCGTTGACTGACCTTGGGAGCGGTAATAGTCCTTAGAAGTACGTGCCAAAGTTACCTTGGGTTGTGAGTTATGTGTGGTTCTCGATAGAGTAGAGGCTACTCGATTGAGTAGCTTGGATACTCGATCGAGTAGGGGACACTCGATCGAGTATGTGGGCCACTCGATCGAGTAACGGGTTTTGAGCGAGGGTTTATAATCGCGTTTTGTTAAATCCGTAAATCATTTCCGCCTCAGTTCTTCAGATCCTTAGGTCGCCTCTTTCCCTTCCCTTCACCATATAACCTCCATGAAAGCCTTTAAAGGTTCTTGTGCCTTAGGAGAGAATAGCTTGAGTCGGGTAGCGGTCTTTTGCCAGGTTTCTTCTTGTAGGTATGTCGTCATCATCATCCGTATCCTTGTCTTTGCAGTTAGGGTTTGCTTGGTAGTGATAGATGATTGTGTTGTGGATATAGTTGTGGCTTAATTTATGGATATTTCGTATGTTGGCATGGAGTGTTGTAGTTGCTTAAAGGTAGGTTCGCCTACTCAGTTTCTATGGATAGTCTAGTGTGTCGGTTGTCGTGTCGTGGTTGTTGGATTGTGGTTGTGTTTGTGTGGCAGCGTATATGCAGTAGTCGGTTGGTGTATACAGTTTGTTGGTTGTTGTGTATTGCAGCTATCTGTGATTGTTTATCTCTGGTTCTCGAGGGGCGTCCTCAGCTGAGTGGAGTCACTTGCGGGAGTGGCTTCACGCTCTAGTTTCGTCCTCCATGGAACCCGCCACGGGAGGGGATGTGCACATTAATGGGACAGGGTTATCGCTCGGTATGATGAGTGGGGATTTGGTGGGTACGGATGTGGTCCCCCACTGGCAGCGCTGGTCCAGTGGACAGTCGGTGACGGAGATTGGTTGGAGTGGGTGTGATTGTGTGTGTGACTGATTGTGTTGTGTTGTGTTGATAGATGTTGTTGGTTTGTCATGTCTTATCTCAGTACTGACCTTGTGTGGTTGTCTTGTTGTTTCTATGTGTCTGCCGTGATCCCTTATGGTGAGTTGTCAGTCTTAGCAGGTGTTGATGTTGTTTATAGCTGGAGTTCTGGCGGGAAGAGTTCTCACGAGTTTCGATATAGATAGTGTGTAGCTCACGAGTTGTATCTTTATTCTGTTAAGTTGGTTGTAACGCTTGTAATATAACTATAATTGTTCTTTTATCGACTTTTGATGATTACTTACCTCGGGCAACCGAGATGGTAGCGCCCTTATATGCTAAGGAAGGACTAGTTAAGGCTACTCTGAATATGGGGGTGTTACAAAGTGGTATCAGAGCGACGATTTTGTAACCTGTAACCAATGAAAATAATGAACGTAGTGAGTCTAATAAAATGAACCTGGTGTATGTATGATGAGAGCCCCAGCTAATGCTAGGTTTTGGATGAGTAGGCGCCCTCATTTCAAAATCTTGGCTTCATTGTACTTAAACCAGTCACTGGGTATGGGAATGTGGAGTCCGTGTGTATGTCTAATGTGTATGTTAATTTCGTTGGGACTACCTGTGGATGAGTCTTGTTGAAGTTGGTATAAGCATGATAGTCGCACTTGGATCGTATATGGTGAAGTTGGATAGAATTAGTGAGCTTATGCGATGTAGGTTTTATTTAATAGGAATGCGTGAAAAGTGTGGAAGTGTGATGTAGTATGAAAAGTGAATATGTTGGTGTTTGTTTCAAGTTGTTAGTAATGGTAATCCTATATGAGTTTATAAGTCCTACTGTAGCTATAATGAGGATAGTTAAAAATGTTGAGTTATAATGTGGGAAATAACAAATAGAGATGCGTTTGTGCAATGTTTTATGGTTGAAAGTTTCCGCTGTGTAATGATTAATTTGTGTAGAATAATTTGCTTATGATTGAAATTGGAACAAGTTAGTAATACCTTTGAATGGCATATGGAAGAATAATTATCGTGAAATATATGTTTTGCATTAACATGAGAATAAGCTGATAACAATGTGGTAAGATGAGTTTAGATATGGTATGATGACATGATTATGTATATGGATGACTCGGAAGCAGGTAAACCGAGTTGGGTAAATTTGTCGTAGCGTAATATGACATGAATCTTATCTGATGAGAAGGTATGATATGCTTGAGTAGTAATGGTAATACATGAGTGAGTATAATAACTAGTGACGAATTCCGAACATAGTTTGGAATCGACACACGATATTGTTTTTGCAGGAATCTTCAATTTACTTCGTATTTCTGACCGAGTACTCGACCTTACTTGACCGAGTGCGAGTGCTTACTAGACCGAGTAGACCTCACTCAATCTATTTAGGAAGTTATGACGTCGGGATGTGGAAATTTTCTGCAGATACTCGACGAAATAGCACCTACTCGATCGAGTACCCTAGGCACTCGATCGAGTACCCTAGGCACTCGATCAAGTAGGCTACAGTACAGAGCCTCTTACGGGTTTCTTAAAACCCTTATTTCTTCTTATTCCTCTCATTCTTTCTTCTTCTATTCGAACCCTAAGCCCTAAATCTCTCTCAAAACTCTCCTCTTCTAGTGTTGGTGGTGATTAGTTGGGTTATTTGCTTTGTTTAATTTCGTTCTTTTACTTTCTTATCTAATCAAGGTATGAACTTCTTCCTTATTTACATGTTTTATCACTTTGAACTTGTTAGAATGGTAGAATTAACTGAAATTTCGATTCATATGGGCGAATCAATGCTTTTAATTGTTATAATGTGATTCATATGCTTCCCTTTCATTATTATTAATGATTAATTGCTCCAAAAATAGTATAGAGAATGCCAAATTGGGACGCATTTTCTAGGGTTTACAAAATCAAAATTGATTTTTGGTTGTTTTCTACATGTTAGATGATGAAATTGAGCACTATATGCTGTATATATCATGTTGAAAGATGGATTTTGGTGATTTTCACCTTAAAATTTGCCATAAAATTCCGTCTTAAAAGTGCCCCAAATTGAATTTCGTTTTCTATAATTGAAATTTTGTGTTAGATATGAATGCATATGCAAGCGTTAAGCTTTTAATATGATAATGGTTATGTTAATTGTTGATGAATATGTCAATTTGTTACAGTTGTAGAGACCGCCGGACTAGTCTAGTTGAGTTAATTGCTTCTAATGTTGAAGGTTGATGATGGCATGTTTTAAGTTGACTTACTATGAACATATATGAATATCTCACATGATATCAATTAATTACATGGGGTAGCATTTGAGCCATGCCATGATATCCGAATTGGTTGAGTAGATTGTGTTTATCATGCTAAACTTTTCACAACAATAGAGATCGTCTGAGTTACTATAAACTGAATTTATGTATCAAATTGGAATTTGTTGGTGAAAGTGTGTACCTAGCTGAGTATTCAAAGTTCAATTGTGTGAATTATGTGCTTTACATGCCTATGCAAGTTTGTTTAAATCGTATGTTGAAACAGATGCCGAGACTAAACATAGGGATCCGTCAGAGTAAGAGGGGGAGGGCTTCACAGCCTGAGCTTGGGGAAGGTAGTGGACCCGTAGTACCCGCGGTACCGGAGTACCCTTCGGTGGTGTTTGTAGACTTTAAACAGAGAGAGCGATTTGTGGCGTTACAGAAACGCAAAATGAGGCCTACCCGTTGTGTGGATACCACACTTCTTACGGACTTGGGAATTGAGACGGATGTCCGTCACATCTTTGAGACTTTGGGATTCATGGGGTTGTATCGGTTGAGGAAGCATTCTTACCCTTTTCTTACCTTGGAGTTTATGAGCTCGTTTAATTACGAGCCAGCTACACAAACTGTTGAGTTTCGTTTAATGAACACAAGTTTTTTGTTGACCATGGACCTTTTTGCGTCTCACCTTGGGTTGGCCAAGCCTCCCAAGGATTCCATCAGTGATATCCCTTCTAAGTGCGGTGTCTGCCGCCTAATGCCTTGTCTTACCGGAAAGCCAGCTCCCACCTCAAGCAACATGTTGATTAATGATGTTCAACATGTTATCTTGAGGATCTTTCTTTGTTCTATTTCGAACCTCCTTTATGAGAGACCGGATATTAGTAAACTGAACAATCATGAGATGTTTCTTCTGATGTCTTACCTCAACCCGGAGCGGACAGAGAGGGTGGTCTTTAATGCTCCTGCCATGGTCTGTGCTAGCCTTCCCTTGATGGCTACTTCCACTACCCGGTACTTGAGTTGTGGTGCTATCGCCACTCGGCTAGCTGAAAAGCTAGCCTCCTTTGAGGCTTCTTCTGAGTATGTTCCTCTGGCTACACCGGTGCCTATTATGGACCGAGACTACTACCTGACCTGAAATGGTTGAGAACTTTAGCTGATGGCAGCCTAGCATGAGTGGGTGTGATTGTGTGTGTGACTGATTGTGTTGTGTTGTGTTGATAGATGTTATTGGTTTTGTCATGTCTTATCTCAGTACTGACCTTGTGTGGTTGTCTTGTTGTTTCTATGTGTCTGTCGTGATCCCTTATGGTGAGCAGTCGGTCTAAGCAGGTGTTGATGTTGTTGATAGCTGGAGTCCTGGCGGGAGGAGTTCTCAGGAGTTTTGATATAGATAGTGTGTAGCTCACGAGTTGTATCTTTATTCTGTTAAGTTGGTTGTAACGCTTGTAATATAACTATAATTGTTCTTTTATCGACTTTTGATGATTACTTACCTCGGGCAACCGAGACGGTAACGCGCTTATATGCTAAGGAAGGCCTAGTTAAGGCTCCTCTGAATATTGGGGTGTTACAGTACCAACATCACACTCCGAATGGCCGATAGAACAACGAAGACACCGTTAGGGATATGGGAAGATGTTCCCGTGACAATTGGCAAATTCTTCATCCCGGTGGACTTTGTCATTGTTGACATGGAAGAAGACTCCAATATTACGATCATCCTAGGAATACCTTTCTTGTACACCGCGGGTGCGGTGATAGATGTGAAGCACGGAGAGCTTACTCTAGAAGTGGGAGATGAAACCATCCCTTTCAATCTTGACAAGACCATGAGAGCTCCCCGATTGCATGAGCCATGTTTTATGGTTGATCACTATAGCCGGAAGGATGATAGGAAGAAGTCAAAATCCCAATTGAAAAAGAAAGTTGATGATGCTCCGTTCAAAGAGCAAGGAAATATCAACAATGAGAGCTTGAAAAGCTCATCCACGACAAGTGAAAAGGATGGCCTTATTGGCCAAGACAATAAAGAAAGAGAGTTGTCTCTATCAACTCAAGAAATTTGTAATGATCAAGTAGACGAAGTTTGCGGTCTTTGGGATGATGAGTTCGAAGGGATATTCAATCCTATATTAGTAACGCTATGAATCAAGACCATCAAGGAGAACAACAAGTATAAAGATCTATTGAGGATATTTATCATGATAATGAGCAAGCTTTTGACTACTTCCTCAAGGTGTTGAGTAACATCAACAACACCTTGAACATGCCCCCTTGACATCTCACATTGGATGAGAGTTTGGTGGAGTCCTCCCTAAACCACCATTTGTAAATATTCTAACTCCTTAACTTGCATTTCAATTTTTACATTGCATTTTTGTCATTTTTGGATTTATATTTTTGTGCCTTGATCAAGATATTCATCATTTTGAGAAAAGTGAGGGAGGGACTTATGATTTTATTGATGTGTAGTACTTTACCTTAGTGTGGGGATAGCAATTGCCTAGGCTATCCATGCCTTTTTAGTGCCCCTACAATGAAGAACACGAGAATTGAAGAAAGAAAATGACACGGGTTATGCAGTACCCACTGATGGACCTGAATCCGTGTGGTCAAGGAAGAATCCGAGTCTCCAAGCGGATAACCCGCTCGTGCTGCAGAATCCGAGCGTCCAACGTCACCAGACGTTTGTCTGGCAGAGCTGCAGAATACAAAAAACTGGTCTGTAATAGAATTTGAGCGTCTCAGCTGAGAATCCACTCGTCTCATTCTGGACGGTCGTCCTTCACAAAAGATGAAGGGTTATATCCGTATAACACCCTCTAAATATAAGGATTATAACGCAAAATTTACATGTGATTATGGTCATAAAACGAAAAACATAATGAAACGATAAAGATTAGATATAACCTTCGGTCCTAGTGCAAAATGGCAATGAGAGATCAAAGTAGATCTCCTCCTAAATGTTGCACCCAAGATTGTCCGAGAAATGCCCTTATGCTAGAGTGAATCCCCTAATTGCCTTGCAATATTGAGAGGATTGTTTTGTGAGTTTGTGTTGGATGAGAGATCCGAATTTCGAGAGGCACTTTTCCCAAAACCCTAATTTTGTTTTGCAAATGAATGATTAGGTTAAACAAGAGGAGGAGCTCTCCTTTTGTTCTCCTAATCTCGGTTTGGCCGAGTGGATCAAAGAGGAAATGGGCTTCCATTTTCTCCTTATGTTTAACTCGTGGTCCGAGGCTAAAATGTATACGACGCGGTTTATTATAAATCGTCATCGGTTATCGGATATTAAAACATCAACTAATAACACGGATTAGTTGAATTATTAATACATGTCCGACAAAGACAATATTGTATAATTATATTCAATATACATTTAATTAAATATAAAACGCTTATATTCAATTTTACGAATTAACCGCTTAATTCGTCTTAGCCATTATTATTTAATCCGTATTAAATAAAATATCTCAACATCATATTTTGACTAAATATTAGTCAAATAACTCGACTAATCGGTTAGTCAAATTTGGCATCTACATGACTGTATTTTCATACCGTCACATCTCTCAAACGTATCCTATAGGTGTGACTTTTAGGGACCAGTTGATCACCGCCATCTGTATGACAATAACGTCAAACTTATCTAGCAAGCCAACCGTTATTGATAAACGTGGACCAATGATTATGATACAAAAGTATACCCTTTGATCCTTTTAGAGATTTATAAGTCGTTGCACTAATCGTAAAGGACACCAGCCCAACAAGCTCCCACTTGTCCGTACAAGTGTATGTGCAATGACGTTATCCGCACTAACTGGAGGACACAACTCCAACAAACTCCCACTTGTCCGTACAAGTGTATGTGCGATAACCGATTCTCATATTCATTTAAAATTTCTCCCACTCAATGTAAAACAATTTGCAGATCCGGATCCGCAAAGGTCGTATTTTACAATCGATCTGTATCTAGAGTGGTTTCCCCGACTAGAGAGTAACTTAACTGATAAAACGAATCCGTATCCGAGCATGGCCATGCATTTCGATTCTGACTCCTCGAGTGGCCCTGAGAAATATCGAGTACCTGATAAAGGCTGAATATTTCCTTCAACTCGAACTCCTTCCAATCTAAGCACAGCATGAAATGACCCAGAAACAATCTACTTGGCCCCCTGTTACGGATGACCGTGAGAGAGAAACCAAAGTCACCCAAAATCTGCCTTAGTCTCAAGAGACTGTCGATAGTCAAAAGAATCGACTCTTAGGATCACCATGGAAGTCCTATCCACGACCGGGCACCGAATGTTATAAAACATTTAGGACTCCACGTCGATGTCACAATTGTGTCCTACGAAATATCCGTATAAATCGCCTCTGTGATTGGTCACCAACTGGTTGACTTATGGCTCGTTGAACCCACCATCAACCAACGTCACAAAATAATTGCCAGAGTTATCAGCTCATGTGGGCAATTAAGGACTGAAAAAAAATAATGTTTGTTCAGTTCACTTTGTGGTGTTCAAAATTTGTCGTACAAATCCACATGAAAAACAAAATTATATAAAATATCAAAACGATGATGTCGTATAGAGTACAAAAGGGAATGAATCTAATCCATAAAAGAGTACTACAACTTAGGAACACGTTTAATTCCCATGGAATTAACATGCCCTTCATGCTTATCTTGTCGTAATGCTTTAGTGAGAGGATCTGCTATGTTATCATCGGTAGCAATCTTGTCTATCACTACTTCCTTTTGCTCCACGTAATCTCGGATTAGATGAGCTTTCCGTTGTACATGTCTAGACTTGTTGCTAGACTTAGGCTCCTTAGCTTGGAAGATGGCACCACTATTGTCGCAATAGATGGTGATAGGGTCATTCGAACTAGACACTACAGATAGTCCATGTAAGAATTGACGCATCCATATCGCTTCCTTTGTAGCTTCAGACGCGGCATAGTACTCGGACTCGGTCGTAGAATCTCTTTAATAGCTTTGTTTCGAACTCTTCCACTGATCGCAGCGCCATTAAGAGTAAAAACGAATCCAGACTGAGATTTCGAGTCATCTCGATCCGTTTGGAAGCTAGCATCTGCGTAACCGGTTGCGCATAGCTTTTGTTCGCCTCCATAAGTCAATGCCCAATCTTTAGTCCTCCGTAGGTACTTAAGAATGTTCTTGACAGCCAGCCAATGTGGTTCACCTGGATGCTGTTGGAATCGACTTGTCATACTCAATGCATATGCCACGTCCGGACGTGTGCATATCATGGCATACATGATAGATCGTATTGCCGAGGCATAAGGTATCCGTGCCATGCGCTCTTTCTCTTCCGGTGTCTCTGGTGCCTGAGACTTGCTCAAATGCACCCCTGGAGCCATGGGAAGAAACCCCTTCTTGGAGTTAGTCATGCTGAATCTCTCTAGGACTTTGTCTATAAAAGACTCCTGACTGAGAGATAGCATCCGTCGTGATCTATCTCGATAGATACGGATGCCCAGAATTCTTTGTGCCTCTCCCAGATCTTTCATCTGGAAATGGTTTTTCAACCATACTTTCACCGAAGTTAAGAGAGGTATGTCATTCCCAATCAGGAGTATGTCATCGACATACAATATTAGGAAGACAATCTTGCTCCCACTCGACTTGATATAAAGACATGTTTCCTCGACCGATCGAGTAAATCCATTTTCTTTAATCACTTGGTCGAAGCGATGATTCCAACTCCGAGATGCTTGCTTAAGTCCATAAATGGAACGCTTAAGCTTGCACACTTTCTTAGGATGTTGTGGATCGATGAAACCTTCGGGTTGTAGCATGTACAACTCTTCCTCCAAAAAACCGTTTAAGAAGGCGGTTTTCACATCCATTTGCCAAATTTCATAGTCATGAAAAGCGGCGATCGCTAAGATAATCTGAATGGAACGCAGCATGACTACGGGTGCAAAAATTTCATCGTAGTGCAAACCTGGCACTTGGGTGAAACCTTTAGCAACTAGTCGTGCTTTGTAGATATCTTGTTGACCTTCCACAGAATGCTTTATCTTGTAAAGCCATTTGCATTGAAGGGGACGAACCTTAGCAGGTAAGTCAACAAGATCCCATACGTTGTTCTCATACATAGAGTCCATCTCGGATTGCATGGCCTCAAGCATAACTTTGAGTCGAACTAGTCATGGCACCTTTATAGGTTGCGGGTTCACTACTTGTTAAGAGTAGAACGTCATCTATGTCATGTTCCTCGACCATACCAATGTATCTGCCGGAGGAATAGAGACTCTTCCCGACCTCCTAGGTTCCTCAGGAATGTTAACCGTAGCCGGGATTGAAGGAATAGATTCCTCCAATGGTTGCTCGGTATTTGGTTCTAGAATCTCCGACAGGTCGAAGGTTCTATCACTCTTTGCATTCTCGAGAAATTCCTTCTCTAAGAATGTCGCACTAGCCGCAACAAAAACACGTTGTTCGGTTGGCGAATAGAAGTAATGACCAAGTGTTCCTTTAGGATAACCTATAAAGTATGTCTTGACCGATCGCGGGCCGAGCTTATCTTCGTGTCTCCACTTGACATAAGCCTCGCAGCCCCAAACCCGTATAAAGGACAAGTTAGGGACCGTTCCCTTCCATAGTTCATATGGAGTCTTGTTAACACTTTAGACGGACTTGATTAAGTATTAGAGCAAATTACGAGAAGAGCATAACCCCATAATGAGTCGGGCAACACGGTGTGACTCATCATGGATCGAACCATATCAAGTAGTGTTCGATTTCTCCGTTCGGACACACCATTCAATTGAGGTGTTCCAGGTGGAGTTAACTGTAGGGCAATCCCACAGTCTTTAAGGTGTTGATCAAACTCGTGAGAAAGATACTCGCCACCACGATCGAACGCAACGTGTTTTAATCTTTCTACCCAATAGGTTCTGTACCCTATTTTGGTATTCCTTGAATTTCTCAAAGGATTCACTTTTGTGCTTCATTAAGTAGACATAGCCATATCTACTTAAATCATCCGTGAAAGTGATGAAATACCTATAGCCTTCTCGTGCGGTGATTGACATAGGACCACATACATCCGTGTGTATGAGCCCTAATAGGTCGCCAGCCGCATTCCAACACCTTTGAAGGAAATCCGAGTCATCTTACCGATGAGACATGATTCACACGTGCCAAATGATTGAAAATCAAAGGCCGAGATAGCTCCATTTTTAATGAGCTGTTTTACGCGTTTCTCATTAATGTGTCCCATACGGCAGTGCCATAGATACGTTTGATCTTTGTCACCAACCTTTAACTTTTTATTCATTACGTGTAATATTTCGGTCGTCTGGTCTAAAACATAAATTCCGTTCATGGAGACTGCCTTGCCATAAATCATATCGTGTAATGAGAAAATGCAAGTATTATTCTCTATTACAAATGAAAAACCAAGTTTGTCAAGTGCAGAAACAGAAATAATGTTTTTGGAAAGACTCGGTACATAATAGCAGTCATATAATGACAACTCAAATCCGCTAGGAAGTTGGATCACATATGTCCCCTTTGAGACGGCAGCCACTCTTGCTCCATTCCCAACACGCAGGTCAACCTCACCCTTTACGAGAGGCTCGAGATTTCGGAGGCCCTGCACATGATTACACAGATGAGAACCACAACTAGTATCTAGTACCCAAGTTCCGTAACTTGCATGGTTAATCTCAATCATATGAATAAAAGTAGAAGAAGAAGACATACCAACAGGTTTAACGCGACCTGCTTTTATGTCCTCATGATAAACAGGACATGTCCGCCTCCAATGCCCATCTTGTGGCGGTGATGGCATTCCATGTTTTCGGTTTTGCTCTTTGTCGCGCCTGATGAGGTGCTCGACTCACCAGGCCCACTCTTACCTGGACCCGACTTCTTGAACTTCGGTTTACCTACTGCTAGGTTTGCCTGAGCTTTGCCCTTACCTTTCCCCTTGTTTGTCACAACGAGAACATCCTGTTTCAAGCTCCCACTGAACTTCATGTCCTTCTCGGTGCCGTACGAGAAGGGAGTGCAATTCATGGGGACTTTTCTTCAAATCATTCATATAGTAATTCGCTCTAAATTGCGAATAACCATCGTGGAGTGAGTGAAGCATGCGGTCGATCACAATGTTCTCGCCGATCTTACAATCAAAGGTCTCCAACTTCTCGACATTCTCAATCATGCTGAGAATGTGTGGGCTAACAGTTGGCCCTTCGGAGTCTCGCATCAAAGAAGCGAGTGGTATGCTCATAGGTCACGATTCTCGGTGCTTTCGAGAATTCCTTGGTGAGCGTGGTGAAAATCTTGTTCGCACCATGGGCTATGAAGCGTTTCTGCAAATTGGGTTCCATTGCAAAAATGAGTACGTTTTTAATCGCACCCGCTTCCATACAGAAATCATTAAACTTGGTGATTTCAGCAGCTCTAGCCGTGGGACCTGGGTTTGCCGGGATGGGCTCTAATAGATATTTGAGCTTCCCGTCGCCAGCGGGCAGATTCCGTAATGCCGCCTCCCGGTCCCGCGAAGTTTGATCCATCATTCTTCGATCGAGTAGACCGATTCATCCGATTCATGAAGATCCGAAGCCGGGACTCACGGTCCAATGTGGCACTTGGCATTGGGTTATCGTAGAACCACCATTTGATATTAGCAGTTTAAAAGTTCGTGATCTACACTGAAAAAGAAAGAAAAACAAAAACGAAATAAGCAACTCATCGAGGTGCTTTAAGTCTATTTAAAAATTCATTTTAACGTGTAGACTCTCGCACTTGCATAATTGATCTCCCTCAAGAATGATACAAGTGATCCCAAGACTCAATTTCTGTAAATTGATAAGCCAACTGTTTAGCTAATTCTTCCGTAAGAACTCTTGGTCGATAGATTTCTGTAAATCCTATCTATAGTCCACCATAATCACAGGATCGTACGAGTGATCATAGTGTTGAGATAAAATAGGTCAATCGGTTCCAACTTACCCGACGTAGAAGGGGTCATATTATGCCTACCGACGAAGAAGGGACTCATTGGAGTTTGACCTATAAAGACCGTTCTCAATTTTTTGTTTATACGAGGAAGATCCCATCAACTAAATTATAATTCATATTAAGTGAACGAATAACTAGCGTCTGCGTGATTGAATTAATTTTGGTGATGGCTTAAAAACGTGTGACATGAGAATGTCAAAGAAAACTAACTCGTGACCTCTATATGTGTCAGTTTTCATGCAATAATTAGGTGGTTTGGTTTTTAGGCGGAAAATGATGCATACTATCGTTACGATAAAATAAATAAATGAATGCAATACGTAAATAAAAATTCCTAGTGTGGCCTATCCTAGTAAAATAAAACATAAAACAACTTTGGAATCCACCGTTGGACCCGAGAAGCTTGTCTTGATGTTCCATCTTGATCCATGTAGCGGGAGTGAGCATCCGGTCTCCATCTTTGGTCTTCTCAAAGATTACAATTTAAAATTTACAAATATAAACCTATTTACATTCTAAATAAAAACTGTAATTAAAAGAAATAAAAATGGAGATACGAGATCTCAAAATACAACCAAGACCATGTTCCATCATTACGGTAACACGTTCTACTAAGGCCACACTAAGTTACAACCGTTTGCAAAAATAAATAAATACGTAATTAAAAGCATTCAAATTAAACAAGAACGATAAATAAAATGCATCAACTAAATTAAATTTGTTCGTGACATAATTCCGTAACTATGTTAAATTTATCCAAACCACCAAAGATAATTAAAATTATATGACAAAACCGCTTTAGTCAAGTTAATTTTAATTCGTGATAATCCGTTACTTTAAATCGTTTTAAAGTAATTTGATTGTTCGTGGGTGAACCGTTTCACTTTCAAGCGAGAGCATAAATCCGTTTTATGCATAAATGGCCGGAAAAAAAAACAAAATTTTTTTTTTTTCTTCTTGTACTGCTGTACGTGAACAGTACCAGAAACTTTTATTTTATTTTTTTTTTTATTAAAGGCTGAAAAGCCGAGAGCCTAAAATGGCCAAAAAAAAAAAATCAATCGGCTAAAACGAGAGCAACAAGAGTTCAAAACAAAACGGTTTGATAAAACACAATTGCAATTTTAATCTAATCCGTATAGAAATCAAATTACAATTGTTACATCTTCAACATATTGCAATAATTATCGGTTAAAATTACAACATGTGAAGAACGATGGAAAACAAGAGATCGAATGATCTAACAAAAATTGTGTGGCACGCATAACGATGCAAAAAAACAGAAAAACAGGCCGTGATCAAGAAGGCCACACGGTTTTCTAAAAAAAAATTAGCCACACGAAATTTTATGCAATCATTTTAATCGATCTTTAACATATTGCAATGAATATCGATTACAATACAATATGCAATGATCGAAAATGAAAACAAAACAAAAGACAAACATTACCGTGTAAACTTGACACGGATCCCAAGGCTCAAAAACGCAGCACGCAGCAAAAAAAAATTAAATGCCAAGGGAAAAAAAAATTTCCAGCCGTGACATTTTTTGAACAAAAATCATCGATTCAAAAATCGTTTGATGAAAATCACATAGAAAAAAATACGTGGCCTCGCTCTGATACCACTTGAAGGGTTATATCCGTATAACACCCTCTAAATATAAGGATTATAACGCAAAATTTACATGTGATTATGGTCATAAAACGAAAAACATAATGAAACGATAAAGATTAGATATAACCTTCGGTCCTAGTGCAAAATGGCAATGAGAGATCAAAGTAGATCTCCTCCTAAATGTTGCACCCAAGATTGTCCGAGAAATGCCCTTGTGCTAGAGTGAATCCCCTAATTGCCTTGCAATATTGAGAGGATTGTTTTGTGAGTTTGTGTTGGATGAGAGATCCGAATTTCGAGAGGCACTTTTCCCAAAACCCTAATTTTGTTTTGCAAATGAATGATTAGGTTAAACAAGAGGAGGAGCTCTCCTTTTGTTCTCCTAATCTCGGTTTGGCCGAGTGGATCAAAGAGGAAATGGGCTTCCATTTTCTCCTTATGTTTAACTCGTGGTCCGAGGCTAAAATGTATACGACGCGGTGTTTATTATAAATTGTCATCGGTTATCGGATATTAAAACATCAACTAATAACACGGATTAGTTGAATTATTAATACATGTCCGACAAAGACAATATTGTATAATTATATTCAATATACATTTAATTAAATATAAAACGCTTATATTCAATTTTACGAATTAACCGCTTAATTCGTCTTAGCCATTATTATTTAATCCGTATTAAATAAAATATCTCAACATCATATTTTGACTAAATATTAGTCAAATAACTCAGACTAACTGGTTAGTCAAATTTGGCATCTACATGACTGTATTTTCATACCGTCACATCTCTCAAACGTATCCTATAGGTGTGACTTTTAGGGACCAGTTGATCACCGCCATCTGTATGACAATAACGTCAAACTTATCTAGCAAGCCAACCGTTATTGATAAACGTGGACCAACTGATTATGATACAAAAGTATACCCTTTGATCCTTTTAGAGATTTATAAGTCGTTGCACTAACTGTAAAGGACACCAGCCCCAACAAAAGACGCTCGTCTTTTTCAGTAGCAAAAATCTGGGGATTTCTCTGTAAAGGAATCCGAGCGTCCCTCGAGAAAGACGCTCGTCCCTCCAGGAAGAATCCGCTCGTCTTAGAAGAAAGACGCTCGTCCTGTGGCGTCTTTTCCTGGGTTAAACATTGAAGAATCCGCCCATCCCGATGCATGGTCCGCTCATCCTCTGCTGCGTTTTCAAATATAACGGGTCTTTTTTACCCTCTTCCCTCATTCATTCTCATTTCTTCTACATTGAAACACTACCCAAAACCCAAAAACCCAAAAACCCTCATCCTCTCCATCAACAAAAATCAAATTTCCTCAACCAAATTCAACAAAATCAAATCCAAACTTCCTCACAACAAAAATTAATAACTCCTTTTGCAACAACAATTGATTCAAACACCAAAGTCTTCAACTTTTGTGTCGATTTTTTTGAATACCAAGCAACATTCATTCATCCTAAATCGATTTGGGCATAACTAAAATTAAAGATTTCGATCTTTCATTGGTGTAATCAAGCAAAGGAGAATGACAAGAACTAAAGGAGGCGAAAATGCACCCCCAAAGAAGATACTTTCCAAAAGGCAACAAGCTCTTCAAGCAAAACAATTGTCAAAGCCATTGGTAGTCCATGAGGCGAGGCTGGAGGTTCAACAAGGTCCCCCTATGGAAGCTACAACATCAACAACTCCGGTCATTGAGCAATTATCCAATTATCCGGAGGTAACTTTCACTTCCGACTCTCATAGGGAGAAATTCATTCTCTTTGCTAAGAAAACCATCATGCCTACTAAGTTTATTTGTAAAGATGCATTGTCAAAATTGGGTGTTCTTCAATAAACCAAAACCTTCTTTGAGTCTATGGGATTGGGTAAATTGTTTACAATGAAGGAATTGACATACCCCTCCCTCACCTTGGATTTTTTAAGTTCTTTGAAACTCACAAGGGTGGAGACTCGAACCAACATCGAGTTTCGTCTTGAAAATGTTGATAGACGCATAACTAATGGCGAATTGGGTAAGATATTAGGCCTTAGTGATAACCCGAAATATACAAAGACTCCTATCAAGTATGACCCCGCTCCTCTTTGGCAGGCAATTTCCGGAAAGAAATTCGTGCGCTTTCATGATTGTCGTGCTCTATTAGTCCATCATCCGGGCATTAGAGTATGGCATAAGGTCATTGGGAATACTTTGATAGCTAGAAATGGCACAAATCACCTTACCAAACTCGATTATATTCTTCTTGAGTCAGCCTTGAACATAGGAAGGAATTTACCAAGCCATACAATGCTCTAAGACTTTTGGTTGAACGATGGCTTAATGTCGATTGTGGCAAAGAAGGCACCGCCTTTATTGTAAATGGAGGACTAGTTACCCATTTGGTTAAGCATTTTAACCGGGATTTCAACAAAAACAACACCTATGTGTCGGTTAAAGGAGGCCATCTTGTTGATATGGACACAATGATTCACAAGTTCAAGTGGGTCAAGCACGACACTCTTGATGACAAATATGGGTGGTTAACCAATGAATCTAGATCTTTCACCTTGCCTTCCAAAATTTGTCGATTGAATGTTCACCGTCCGAACTACCTTCTCCCACTCTCCGAAGAGACCGAGTATATCATTCAACAACAAAGAGGCGAAATTGACGAGCCCTCCTCCTCCATTATCACACCACCCTACCGATTTGAGTATCACGAGTTCAAACCCAAGGATGTCGAAGTGGGAAATGATTACTTGACACTACTCATGAGGGAAATGCATAAGCAAGCTTACAATGATAGAGTGGATGCTTACAAGGCCCAATATCCGCCCCTCCTACATCTAGCTAGGCAAGGACTTCTTGATCCATCATGTCCTTTGCCTAGTTGGGCGGATAGGGAAGTATTCTTTCCAAGCACCTCTAGTGGTGGTGTTAGAAATAATTATCTCATTATTTAACATATTCATATATGTGATAATCTATTTAGTCATAAAATAAATTGTGATCTTATGCATGCAAACATAAATAAGTATAGAAAAGAAATCGTCATTCTTACTATGAAAGTTTCGGATTTTGGGCACAAGTAAGATCTCCTTCTTACTTGTTCTTAAGCTTTCCTTATATGGAAGAACAAAGATTCAAGCTTAGAATCTCTCCCAAAGATGTATACCCAAGATAACCTCTTAAAAAATTAATATTATTATTACTAGAACAATATTAATCTTACGAAAATTGACCCAAAAATATTGTTTTGTCCTCTTGAAATTTTCGGCCAAGCGGGGATGAATTTTTGGAGTTTTTATTTCTCTTTCTAAACTTCACTAAGTTAATTTTTGAATGAAAATTAATAATGCACACCTAGTTCGGATATATGCGCATTATAGAGATTATAAAGGGTAAAAACCCTTTGCTTGCATGGTTGGGAAACAGGGTATGGGGAAGGGGCTAGGGCGAATGCATGACCAAGATGCTTTTACCAAAAGCAACTAGGTTTGCATGGCTATCAATTAGGTTAATGATTATGCTTTCCACTTAAAATAATCAACACAATTTTTAGCTTAATACTCCCTTCATTTTGGTCCATATAAGATAAAATGGGTTCCATTTTATCTTTGTCAATTTATCAAATTGTCACATGTCACCAGTCATATAAAATTGTCATGCATTTTTAACATATTAAAAATCAACGTATTAATATAAATACGTCATGTACAAAATCGACTTAGTAATTCATAATTACTTGTACCAAAACGGTTTACCAATTATAAATCACAACATCTTGTATTTATAATAAATTATTCATTCAGTTTCAATTGTTTTCGTAAACAATAATTTCATCTAAGTAATAAAACAATTCGATCACTTAGACCGTATCTTATTTAATCAAATTACATTGAGACACGTAAATAATACTTCCAAAAAACGTCCGTCAATTTTAAGTAATTTAATTAACTCGTATCGTCATACGATCAATTAAATATTCAATTAAGAGTGTTACCCTTTAGGTATGACCTAAGGGGATCAACTGATCACCACCGTCGCACGACAGTAATGTCAAACTCTAGTCGACCAATCATTACCGATATGTGGACCATTGACTGTAAAAAATTACTTCCCACATGTATTCTTAAAATGAGACTTAAACATGTGATCATCATGATCGACAGTTGTAATCGCATTATTGTCGGAGGACACATATTCCAACAATCTCCCACTTGTCCTCGACAAGTGTGCGTCACCAATTCTCTTGTCCTATTACTATCTCCCACTCAATGCAAGGTGTCTTTCAGGTCGTACTTGCAAGTGATCATATCGAGAGTGGTTTCCTCGATCTGGAGAATAACTGATTGACCGGAATTATCCACCATGGATACCTTCCGAGCGTGGCCACGCATTTCCAATTCATTACTCCTCGAGTGGCCCTGAGATATTGTTATAACCCAGACAAGGGTTGTACATTTCCTATCGCACTTATTCCCTTCGACTAGCCACAGCTATCATAACCCAAAATATGCCCATTTGACCCTATTTACGAAGGTCGTAGTAACATAAATCAAAGTTAATCTGTAACTGTACCACCTTAGGTGAATAGTCTTTAGTCAAAAGAATCGACTCATTAGAATACTATAGTAGCTCTCGTCACGACCAGGCTATCACTACTACAAAAACTAAGAAAGAGCATGGTTCAAAACCGTCCTTAATGCTAAAACAAACCGTCCTAAATTCACCCGTCCTCGTTGCCTAAGAGGACGGTTAAAAAAAAGTCAAACCGTCCTCTTTGGTTTTTTAAAGCAGGACGGTTGTGTGTTTCAACCGTCTTCTTTTTATTTACAAACAGGACGGGTGCGCGTCTCAACCATCTTGTTTTGGATACGTGGCGCGCGGTTTTTTTGCTCCAAACTTCATGACGCTTTGTCAAGGAATCGTCTTCTACACATTTTTATTTTTATTCAATTTCACGCGAATTTATCAATATAGCCCGCACAATGTTGGAGCAATGTCATTTATTTTATAATGATGCGGAGGCTGCCTCGACTAGCTCCAACAATTTGAACACGTGAGGGCTAACCTTTTGCCCCTCCTTGAAATCGAGATCAAAGAATGCCGAGGCTGCCTCATATTGGACGATCCTCGGAGTTTGTGAAAACATTGTCACAGGTTTGGAATAAATTTCATTAGCGGTGCGCATTTTAAAGGCTCTGCTTTGGACATCCGCCTCCATCGCAAAAATCAACACATTTTTCATTGCGGCGGACTCTCTGTGGTAAGCCTCATATGCTTCCCTAGTGGCGGCACTCGACCTAACATTAGGATCGGATGGAGAGGCCTCGGTGAGGTAACGAAGCTTGTCGTCACCTTAGGCGGCTAATTTGAGTTGGGCATCCCAATCGGAGAAATTTGACCCATTCTTTTCAAGTTTACAACAATCCATGAAGGATCGGAGCCATGAAGCATTAGTGAGAGGTGTGGCGTTGGTGTTTGGTGCGGCCATCGTAATGAGAAATAAAAGTGGTCTACAAAACGAAAATAAAAGGAATAAAACATTTGTCGTTTTCAAAAATAATAATAACACTGGTAAAATTTAATTTAAACAAGTGTTATTGTATTTATCTAGTGACCTCTACCCAACTTTGATAAATGATTCCAAGACCCAAATTCATATTAACTTAGGCATCGGTAAAGCCGAAAACAACCCTTATCAATATAAATCGGTGGATTAACCTTTTAATCGATTCTACTTTTAGAACTCTTGGTCGATAAATTTACATTAAAATTTATCTTTAGCACGAAACACATCCGGCAACCGTTGAGAATACTTTCGTTGAGTTCAACCCAAATTTCGAATAAATGTGTCCATGATCCAAATTTACATCAACCTGGGCATCGGTAAAGCCGAAAACAACCCTCATCTTTATAAATTCGGTAGGTAGACATTTATCACCCACTTCCCCTACATAACAAGGTTTGTACCCCGGTAAAGCCGAGTGCACTCCCTCACGGAATAGGTTTTCATGGTTTCTACTTTTTGGTAAGGCTAAGTTTCAGTTGTTTATTTTAGCGAGAGGTCATGTCAATTTATTATCTATCACATTTTAAGTGAACTTAAGCGGTGAACTACGATAATTATAATTGACACGGTCGATAAACTCGATTTAAAAGATAATGCATGTTTTAGTTATGGCGATTTAGCGAGGCATGCAACAAATAAATAAAATGCAAAGCATAAAGAAAATCCTAGTATGGCCTGTTGGAATATGTGTCCTCCGACAATAATGTGATCACAACTGTTAATCATGATGATCACATGTTTAAATCTCATTTTAAAGAATACAATTGGGAAGTAATATTTTACTGTCAACTGGTCCACACATATCGGTAATGATTGGCTGACTAGAGTTTGATATTACTTACGTGCGACGTTGGTGATCAGTTGATCCCCTTAGGTCATACCTAAAGGATAATACTCTTAATTGATCATTTAATTGATCGTATAACGATTCGGGTTAATTAAATTACTTAAAACTGATGGACGATTTTGGAAGTAATATTTACGTATCTCATTATAATCTGATTAAATAAAATACGGTCTAAATGATCAAATTGTTTTATTACTTAGATGAAATTATTGTTTAAGGAAACAATTGCATTTGAATGAATAATTTATTATAAATACAAGATGTAGTGATTTATAATTTATAAAATATTTTGGTACAAGTGATTATGAATTACTAAGTCAATTTTGTATATGACGTATTTTTATTAATGCGTTGATTTTTAATATGTTAAAAATACATAACAAATTTACATGACATGTGACATGTGACAAATTGACAAATTGACAAAGATAAAATGGAATCCATTTTATCTCTATATGGACCAAAATATTGGGGTGGTGTTAACAATATATTATGTTAATTGAGTTAGTGGAAAACATCATCATTTTTCCTAAAGCTAGCCATGCAAACCTAGTGCCTCTTGTGAAGAGCACCAAGCTCATACATTGGCCATTTCCCACCCCTCCTACCCGGTTTCCCTTGTAAAAGGGCCAAGGGTCTTTTGCTCTTTTTGGCTAATATTCACTACATGCAAAGTGTGTGGATAATTATTCATTCTAACATCATCAAAAATATTTTTAGAGAGATAAAAATATTTCTTCCTTCTTCTTCCTCCTCTTGACCGAAATCCCAAGAGGGCAAAATATATTTTGGGTCATTTTATTTAAATTAATATTGTTCTAGTATTAATAATATTAATTTTGTTAAGATTATATCTTGGGTATTAATCCTTGGGAGGGATTCTATACTTGAATCCTTGTTCATCCAAAATTTGGAAAGTTCAAGAACAAGTGAGTAGGAGAACTCAATTGTGCCCAAAATCCGAAATATCAATTTATGATGATGATTTCTTCTTTAAATCTTTTATTGTTTGCATGCATAAGATCATCTTTTAAATTTATGACTAAATTAAATTATCACATATATGAATATGTCAAGTTATGAGATATAGATTTCCAACAAGCGGTATCAAGAGCCTTGGTTGTTTGCATGCAAATCGGTTATAGTTTTTCCGAGTTATACGATTAACATATAAAACTTGTAAATTTGTGTTATTATGATATATCACGAAAATAATTTATGCATGTTAAAGTTTATGATCCTAAAATATATTTAGAATATTTTGGTTAATTTATGGATTTTTATTGTTCATCTTATATAATAATGGCATTAAAATGTGATTTTATGATTAAAATGTCATTTTCGGACTAAAATTAGCTAAACTTCGAATTTTCCAGTGATTTTTCTATATGTTATCACATGTTTTATTTCTAGATGACCTGTAAATTTTCAGAATTTTTGGAGTTTTTATGCTCGAAATATGGATTTTTTATGATTAAAAATCGGATTTAAATGAAAAAATAGGTTAATATGAGATAAATTTCGAATCTGGTCATAGGAATTTAATATGTTGTCACATGCAATTTTACAAGATGTGTGTAAAATAATAGGCTATATTGAAGTCTTTACGCATGTTTTATGAATTTTTGATGAAAAATAGCATAAATAGTGACTTAATTAGTGAATTATTGTTGTAACATACTCCATGACTAAGGAAAAATGTCACATATTGAATTTTATTACCTATTTCAGATCTAAAATTGAAAAGTTGATGAAAATAATTTTTCTCATGTTTTGATGATTATAATTGATAAATCCGATAAACCGCAACATAGTTTTTCCGATAAATATTTCAAAATTTTAACCTAAAGTTTTTGAACATTATGAGTGTCATGGTATTTTTCCAGAATGTTCAAGAGTATAAATTTCAAATTTCAAATTTATTTGATTTTTTTGGTGATTTATTTGAAGTTTATAGCATTTTATTGTTATTTTGGGTCCATTAATGAACAATTTTAAGAAATATGAGTTAATTATGGTCAAATAGTTAGTGGAGACTAAATTTTGAGTCCTAAGTGGTTAGGGTAATTAACTTGTGCATAAATATGAATTTATGTAATTTATTGTGATTTTAAAAGGTTGAATCACGCAAATCCGTAAAAACCGTTAAATATACGATATTGGCTCCTTAAAGGCGATTTAGCATAAAATTGGGCATGTTCATACATATTATAATGCTGCATTTTATTTATGATTGTCATAATTTTTTTTATGTAATTTTGAATTATCTAATTTTTACTTAGTATGGCCTTAGTTTTTAATTGGTATTACCCGAAATGTATGGGAATATCGATTCGGTTGTAATTTATTGTGATCTCGAATCACCGTTTTGTAATTTAATAGATTTATTTTATTTTAATTACATATGTATAATAGGAAATTATGTAATTTATTTATTCCGGAGTTCCTTGAAGACGGTGTCACTCAAGAAGGCGATACATAAAGACAGTGTTACCTCGAGATGCGTGCCAAAACCGAAGTTCAAGGGACCAATGGAGTTGGTTTCCGAATATGTAATAGTTAATTAGATTTTCTATTTTAGGAAGGCCATACTAGGATTTAATTTATGCTTTGCATTTTTTATTTATATGTTGCATGCATCGCTAAATCGCCATAACTAAAACATGCATCATTTCTTAATCGAGTTTATCGACCGTGTCAATTAGAATTATCGTAGTTCACCGCTTTAGTTCACTTAAAACTTCATAGATAATAAATTGACATGACCTCTCGCTAAAATAATTAATTGAGACATATCCTTACCAAAAAGTAGAAACCATGAAAACCTATTTCACGAGGGAGAGCACTCGGCCCTACCGGGGTACAAACCTTGTTACGTAGGGGAAGTGGGTGATAAATGTCTATCCATCGAATTCATGTTGATAAGGGATGAATCGGCCCTTCCGTGCCCAAGTTAATGTGGATTTGGATAATGGACACATTTATTCGAAATTTGGATTGAGCTCAACGGAAGTATTCGTGACCGTAGTCGCATGTGTTCCGGGCTAAAGATAAATGTTAATGTAATTTTATCGACCAAGAGTTCTAAAAGTAGAATCGATTAAAGTGTTAATCCACTGAGTTATATTGATAAGGGATGAATCGGCCCTACCGTGCCCAAGTTAATATGAATTTGGATCTTGGAATCATTTATAATAGTTGGGTAAAGGTCACTATATAAATGCTCATATCTTGTTAATTTATTTACAAGTATGATATTAAAAAGACAAATGTTAATATTTCCTTTTCCTCCATACTTGTAGTTCATTACAATGAATCCATCAAACGCTACCGCACCGATAACTATTGAGTCTTGTCACAATGTTTTTGACGACGTTTGCTCCAACAATGATTTCAACACTACTAGAGAACTTCATTTTGGGATTGGTTCGGATGAAAACCTCAACTTCATCACTTCTTCTAAACCTCCTACAAGGTCTCGTGTGAGCCGGTCTCAGGAAGACCGCCTCATACAATCTATAGGATCTTTGTCTCTGGAAGATAAAGATGCCAAAACTAGTGGGAGCTCAAGCAATCAAGTTCTTTCTTCAAAAGGCAAAAGGTTTAAGAAGAAGGGAAAGAAAGTGAAAAACTTCAAGCAAGTTGATGATGAGTGACATTATTGCTATGGCATGGGACATTGGCTTAGGAATTGTTCCGTATATTTGCGAAATATAAGGGAAGGAATCATCGTTCCAAAAGGTAAATTTCCTAAGGAAATTTATGTTATTGATATAAATTATACTTCCACTACGACATGAGTACTGGATACCGGTTGTGGTTCTCACCTTTGTAATCATTTACAGGGTTTAAGAGACGTGAAGAGGCTTAGCAAAGGAGATGTGGATCTACGCCTTGGAAATGGAGCTCGAGTAGCGGCCGAATCCAAAGGAACTTATGTATTAGCTTTGCCTAATGGATTTGAGTTGTATTTACATAATTGTTTTTATGTGACTACACTCTCTAAAAACATTATTTCTATCGCTATGCTAGACATGGACGGTTTTTGTTTTGTCATGAAGAACAATCGTTGTACTATTTCTAGGAACGACTTGGTTATAAGCCAAGCTTCCTCTATTAATGGCATTTACATTTTAGAAACCTCAAATCCAACTAATGATATCTATAACATTCAATCAAAGAAACTCAAATCAAGTTACCCAAGTGAATCGTTCATTTGGCATTGTCGATTAGGTCACATAAACGAGAATCGCATAAAAAGATTAATTTCAAGTAATGTGATTACACCATTTGATTATCAATCATATGGTACATGCGAATATTGCCTACTTGGCAAAATGACTCGTAATCCTTTTAGGGTAAAGGGACACGAGCTAGTGAACGATTGGGACTCGTACACACCGATGTATGTGGACCAATGAGTATCACCGCTCGAGGAAATTATGACTACTTCATAACCTTCACCGATGACTTGAGTAGACATGGGCATGTCTATATAATGAAATATAAGAGTGAAGCGTTTGAGAAGTTCAATGAATTTAAAAATGAAGTAGAGAACCAATTGAACAAAAAGATAAAAGCACTACGATCCGGTCGTGGTGGAGAATATCTTAGCCTTGAATTCGATTCACACTTGAAAGGTTGTGGTATCATATCACAACTTTCTCCACCCGGAACACCACAACTTAATGGTGTTGCCGAAAGGAGAAATCGTACCTTACTTGATATGGTTCGATCCATGATGAGTCAAACCGAGTTACCAAACTCGTTTTGGGGATTTGCGATTCAAACCGCAATTAGATCTTTGAACAATAGTCCCACAAAGACCACCGAAAAGATTCCATGTGACAGTGATGTACAGGGCCAGGTTATGGTTGGCTCTGAACAAGGGGATATCCTCGTCGGAGAAGACGACCGGGTTGCTCAGATCAGGGGCGTCTCTTATCATGTGTGCCACTATTTCTTCTGGGGAAGAGGTGGAGGGCACGGTTAATTTTCCTAAGGCCTGCCGCAAGGCCTGTCGATGTTCAAAAGACGTTGCGATCAGTTGCCAAATTGAGATCTCGGCCTTTGCTTTCTGGAGCTGTTTTAGGATTGAGTTCTCGGGAGCCTTTGGTTGAGTGTCCACCTCTGGGACGATTTGGTCATTCGTTGTTGGAACGACCGCTGGGTTGCTCGGATTCTGGCAGGGACGTCCGGACCGGGTGAGATGTCCGATTTCCTTCGTCCGCTTCTCCTTTTCTGGGACGACATAGACATCCTCGACATCATCCCGCCATATGCCGTTAATTTCAGGGTCTCGAGGATACCTCGGAGAAGTATTCCTCGGTGGGTAGTTCTTGTGGGGAATATTTTTGTGAGGGCGATTTTTGTGGGGGTAATTATTTTGAGGGTAGTTATTTTGAGGGTAATTCTCGTGAAGGTGGTTATTTTGAAGGTGGTTTTCGTGGGGCCTATGCCATAATGGTCGCGGGAGCAATCCATCCTGGGGTGGGTAGTTTTGAATGCTTGGAGGATTCTCCCGCGGACGTGGTGTTGGGGGATTGAAGATGAGTCGACGATAGGCGTCGTCGAGTCGGGTGATTCTCTCAGAAAGGCTGGCAATGGCCTCCTCAACTTGCTGAAATATAGTGAGCATAGTGGCAGCACTGAATACGAACACTCCATCTGAAGGGTCCTTTTCCAGAACATTCACCTCATCGTCAGTTGGCAAGATTAGATGAGAGCAGTCTAGGGTCGGCTCATCGTCAGAGATGGCGTGAATTCCCAGAGGATTCGTCTTGTTGTTTGGCTTAGTTGGTGGGGGTATAGGCAAATCTCCTTTCTCAATCATGTCTTGAATGAGGTGTTTGAGTTTGAAGCAATTTTCGGTATCATGCCCTTTCCCTCGATGATACTGGCAGTAGGCGTTGGAGTTCCAAAATCGGGATTTCTTGGCGTCGGCCAGGTCCGGGTGGGCCCGATCGGTTGTAGCTTCCCTTGGTCCATGAGCCTTTTCAAGGCACTTGCATAAGATGACCCTATGTTGGTGAACACTCTCTGGGGGCGTTCAATTTTCTTGGCAGATGGTTCGACGAGGTTGACCTCATCAATCTTGTTTGTCTGACCGTAAGGGCGAGATCCGGTTGAGGTGGATCCTTGATGACCCCTGCCTGTGGTCTTTGCTAAGACACCCTTTCGGAGGTCATCCTCAATACGTGTCCCCAGAATCTGCAGATCTTGAAAAGTTTTGATATTTTGATACCTCAGCAGGTTGGCATAAAACGCGCGGAGGTTGTTGACAAATTTTTCCACCAGAGTTGATTCACTCGGCTTACTAACCAACTGAGTACTCACCCTCCTCCAACTGGTTAGGAACTCAGTGAACCCCTCCTTGTCGTTTTGGGTTAACACCTCGAGAGTACGGGTGTTGGCCTGGATCTCGACATTGTCGGCATACTGTTTGGCAAACTCAACTGCGATTTCATCCCAGGTGGTAAGGTTTTCCGGGTCCAAGGAGTTGTACCATTGGCGAGGGATTGGCTCCAAAGAGAATGGGAAGATCCTGGTAAAAAGTTCTTGTTTGACACCTTAATGGCCATGTAGTCTTTGAAAGCACGGATGTGGTTGAGTGGGTCCTCTACTCCCTTGAACTTAGGCACATCAGTGAGGGTGAAGTTGTCGGGTAACTGGTCCCCAACAGGTTCGAACCTTCGGTTATTTTCAAGGTGGATGTTGTTACCCCGGGCTAGGAGTTGTTCTTCCAAGAGTTTCAGCCTCTTTTCAGTCTCAGTCAGAGGTGGGGTATTATGTTCCCCAATTTCCTTGTTCTCCAGGGTGTCGATGCGGGTCTCGACGCGATCCAGGGTGACCTTAAGAGCGGTAAGCAGGCTGGCTAGCTGATCAGTTGTGACATCTCTATTGTTATCATTGTTGTTGTTGGACAAAGCTGAAGACGGGGCCATGACTCTGAGGCAGAAAAACGGCTCACATTACAGCTCCATCCGACACGGTTCCAAGACAGAACGCAGACAACGCAGACGACGAGACCAAGATCGACTCAACAAGACGGGGTGACCGTGTGTGGTCCCTCGGTGCTGACTCGATTTATAACGTGACGGCGTTTTACCGAACCTTTGACACGGGTCCAACATGACGGCGTGACGCCATTGGACGGGTCTCGTGGCGAGACGACTCATAAGTAAAGACCCATAAGTACGTTTGCTTTGACTCGATAGACACGAGGCGGAATTGGAATGGTGGACTGAAGTTTTCGAAAATAGAAATTTTCAAAAGATTCATTTGTCGCTTTAATGGGCGGCTTCCGAAGATAGAAATCTCTGCAAGTCGATCAGTTGAAAAGGGTTATCAGAAGTTTATTTGCAAAAGACGGTTTTGAGCTTGGGTCGGCTCGAAAAACAGTGTGTTGCTTCCGAAGACGGTTTTGAAATTCAAAATTGTATGTTTTGAAAATCGAGTTTGAAATGTTTGAAGAGGTCTCAGGGACGGTGCATGGTCCTCGGGATCCCGAAAGTGTCTCGAGAAAAAGGGCGTGTGCTTTTCTCGGGTTTTGAAAGAGCCATTGTCGGCGCGAAACGGGTTAAAATCCGTGTCTAGACGCGGCGATTATAACGGCGTAAAAAGGTGATTTTGAAATGGTTGTAGAAAAACGGGTTTGAAAATCGTCATTACGACGGCCTAGAGAGGCGTGTTGAAATGGTTATACAAAACCGAGTTTGAAAATCGTCATTACGACGGCCTAGAAAGGCGTGTTGAAATGGTTATACAAAACCGAGTTTGAAAATCGTCATTACGACGGCCTAGAAAGGCGTGTTGAAATGGTTATACAAAACCGAGTTTGAAAATCGTCATTACGACGGCCTAGAAAGGCGTGTTGAAATGGTTATACAAAACCGAGTTTGAAAATCGTCATTACGACGGCCTAGAAAGGCGTGCATCGGTCGGCGAAAGACCGAGGTTTGAAATTGCCATTATAACGGCGCAAAAGGTGATTTTGAAAGTTTGCAAAATTACACGGAAGGACTTATGATCAAGCAGCACATAAGCACTCACAGTTTCATTATATTATGCATCATGCTGACACGGGTTTTGGCTTAAAAGGGTGGGTTACACACCAAGCAATCAAACCCCGATTTGCGAGAGGGATACCAATCCAAACAAAATGTGTAAGGAGGGTGCCCTAACCTTGTGCTCGAAAGTGATGAAAGCACTTTGACGAAACAGAAATGTGTAACGTCAATGGTATGCTTGACTCAATCGGGATTCGAAACGCGGGGATGAGATAACTCAGGCCGACGAGACGACCCAATTGGTCGATAAGGGTTAGGTTGTGGGCCCGGACAAGGAACCCGACCGTGGCCGTAATATCAATTAATGCATTCAAACCAAGACCTCGTTCGAGTCTCACCATCTAGGGATCACAAAGGCGTAAGTGTCCTAGTTTTCCCCAGCGGAGTCGCCAATCTGTGGACATGGCCCACCTGCAGGTCCGGTTCGATCTGCGGACGTGCAGCGGTCTTTTTGAAAGCCACGCTCGGCGGCATAAAGGTGCTTTCGACCGGATCGTTTTTAGATCGGTCTGTTTCATCTCGGTAAGAGTCTCGAAACGATAAGAGATGTTCGGAGTCGCCACCAAGCATTTGTGGGATGCCTGGAACCCGTTCGAATTCCACTTTATACCTCGGTCAAATCGAAGCACAAAGCAGCGTTTTGACATAGGTACTAAAGATAAGGAAATCGTCCCTCTTTAGCATCCTATATCTAGAATGACTCTCGTACGCCCTGGATAAGGTCGTCCACTATCCAAAGTTTCTGAGTAAGAGGTGAAGGTACGTATTGGGAAGCCCTTTAATCAGACACCCAATCCCGCCCGCGTTTAGCGGCCTCTACTGATCGATCTTGGTTGGTTGAATGCAAAAGTTGATAAAACGGTTTAAATGCATGAATGCGCATCCAATGATTTAAACCTAACATGTAAGAGCTTTCTAAGTCGGTTGATTTAATCCAAGTATCAAGTATAAGATGTCCAGTTGGATTAATGATTGATTTGCATGCAAGACGGAAATTAAACATCCATTTAACGTATTAGGTTTAGGGTGCATAACATGATCCATTTGTCTTAGTAAGGCATTTTTCAAATGTGGTTTTGAATAATCGAATAGTCATATGATCCGTCCTATATCCGGGTTAACCGGAGTCGGGATCGTCCTAGACTAATGCTGGAAGGGAACAGGCCCTGTACCAGACGGCTATAAGAGGCGCGAGCCAGCCGGCGGTGTAAGGGGCCTCCTTCTGGTTTCGAAAATGAGAAAGAAAAGGTCTGCTTGAGGCGCGGGTTAGCCAACGGCTGTATGCCATGTTCTGACTGTTTAGAAAACGTTATGAAACGTGTTAAAAGTGGGTATTTGAACCCGGTTTTATTTTGAAAGGGTCGTTTAGACCGCATTTGTTGATTTGAAGAACTAGACTCAAATAATCATCATTATTTGATAATATTCGGTGTCGGGCTCGGTTTTGACAAGCTTGACATGAATAGTTTTGAAAATGATTATGGACTAATTGTTTTAAGTCCATTTTGAATGTAATTAGTTGGTACTCATCATCGTACCCGGGTTAAAATCCGTCATGGTATATAGAACCAAGGATGATTTCGTGTTGGTGACTAATATGTTTGTTTGAAAATGTAAAGAAATGAGATAAAAGGCTTTAAAATACCTTTTAAATGTAATTAACCAAATATTATCACCGAAACACGGATTTAACCGTCAGGGTATGAAGAACCAAGGGTGAAAAATGCTTTATGGTTAAAACATGTGAAATGAAACAAAAGGGTTTCAAAAATATTTGAAATGGTAAAAACCGATTACAAATATGAAAAATGGGTTAAGGGAAATGACGAGAACAAACACGGTTGATCTCTGGTCTGAGTACCCCATTTAGGCGCGAGCCTGTTGGCGACCTAAGGGGCTTCGCCTCGGACAAAAATCGTTTTGGCTCGTTTATTCCATGTTTTGGTTCATGTTATGCATGTTTTAGCATGTTAAAGTCATGAAACAAATGTAAACATAATAAAAGAGGATTTTTACACCCTCATACTTACATGTTTGGTTATGGCGAGTGACCGACGTAAGTGTAACAACTTATTTGATCGGAAAAAACTCGGTTTAAAACCGTTTTGGTAAGTAAAAGAGTGTTTTAAAAGTTTAGTGATGGTGTAGTGGTCAAAGTGGTCGGACAAGTGGTTTAATGCACGATAACGGTACCAAACAATGTGTAAGGCTCGTGTTTACGATCGGTAGGTCATAAACACGCGTCGGATTGTGACTTTAGAAGTCGAGTCGAGAATTTCAAGGGAGAAAAGAGGGGGCGGACACTCGCGTAAGTCTCAAATGGGTGGCATTTGAGGGTATTTATAGTAGAATGAGTGGTTGTGTGAGTTTTGAGCGACGTGGCCACCTGGGCTGCTCAAAGAGGCGCGAGCCACGTCGCGGCACTTCGAGTTGTGTTGTCACTATCACAACAAACGCAATCATGATTTGTTCTATCCTAGGTTTTGTAGTCACATGTTTGGTACTTGACCAACATGAATCCGGGAAAACTTAGCATAGAAGGCTTGAAGATATTTTGTTTTTGTGGTTGACTCGGTTTAACTCGTTGTTGGAGTCGGGATTTCAATTTTTGAGTAGGTTTTTGGTCCGGTGTCGGTTTTGACTCTAGTTAGTGTCATCGCGACCCCGTCGTCGTGCATTAAACACTCCAGGTATTTTTGAAATGTTTTGTTTTCGAAATCGTTTTAAGTTTTCCGACGTAAAGTTGTACACAAACTGTCGATCAAACGCTGCGATCCCAAAACATGTTGTAGTCCGATAATCATCGGGTGTTTGTTGGAGTCTCAGCAGATACTGGGTATCTACAATATCCTAAATACATTTTAGGACCAGAAACTTTAATATGCATAATAAATTTCGTGACATATCATAATAAACACAAATTTATAAGTTTTGTTTGTTAATCGTATAACTCGGAAAAACAATAACCGATTTGCATGCAAACAACCTAAGGCTCATGATACCGCTTGTTAGTAATCTATATCTCATTACTTTAACATATTCATATATGTTTCAAATTTAATTTAGTCATAAAATTAATTAGATCTTATGCATGCAAACATAAGTAAATATAAAGAAGAAATCATCATTCTTAGATTGATATTTCGGATCAAAGGGCACAAGAGAGTTCTCCTACTCACTTGTTCTTGAGCTATCCTAATATGGATGAAAAAAGGATTCAAGTATAGAATCCCTCCCATGGAATAATACCCACGATATCCTCTTAACAAAATTAATATTATTAATACTAGAACGATATTAATTTAAATAAAATTGGCCCAAAAATATTTTGGTCCTCTTTGAATTTCGGTCAAGAGGAGGAAGAAGAAGGAAGAAACATTTTTATCTCTCTAAAAATATTTTTGATGATGTTTGAATGAATATTACAATTGATTCTTCTCAAGATAAGTGTATGTGCCAAAAGACAAACCCTTGGCATGGAGGGTTGGAAAAACCGGGTATGGGAGGGAGAAGGGCCAATGCATGAGCCTCTATTCTTCCCAAGAAAAGTTTAGGCTTGCATGGCTAGGAGACTAGGTTTAATTATATTGTTTTCCACTCAAATAATTCAACATAATATAAACAACATACTCCCTCCTAATTTCGGTCCAAATGGGATAAAATAGGTTCCATTTTATCTTTGTCAATTTTGTCAATTTGTCACATGTTACAAGTCATGTAAAATTGTCATGTATTTTTAATATATTAAAAAATCAACGTATTAATAAAATACGTCATGTACAAAATCGACTTAGTAATTCACAATTACTTGTACCAAAATACTTTACCAATTGTAAATTACAACATCTTGTATTTTTAACAAATTATTCATTCAAATCAATTGTTTCCGTAAACAAAAATTTCATCTAAGTAATAAAACAATTCGATCACTTAGACCGTATCTTATTTAATCAAATTATAATGAGATACGTAAATATTACTTCCAAAATCGTTCGTCAATTTTAAGTAATTTAATTAACCCGTATCGTCATACGATCAATTAAATGAACAATTAAGAGTGTTATCCTTTAGGTATGACCTAAGGGGATCAACTGATCACCACCGTCGCACGACAGTAATGTCAAACTCTAGTCAGCCAATCATTACCGATATGTGTGGACCAGTTGACAGTAAAAAAAATACTTCCCAAATGTATTCTTTAAAATGAGATTTAAACATGTGATCATCATGATCGACAGTTGTGATCGCATTATTGTCGGAGGACACATATTCCAACAGTATTGAGAGGCGGGTAGGCGTATAGCACGTTGTCCTCTCTTATCCATATCCGGGGGATAGGTGCCATTGAGCTTGAAGTTTAGAATGGCTTGAAACCAAGGTTCCCTTGGGTTTTATTCTTCATCTGTGATTTGGTGCACATAGGCTGGTTCTGACCGTCATTCGATGCACAAAGGCATTTCTACCATATTGTCTGGCATGTTAATCAGAGATGCAAGTTTTGCAAGAGCATCTGCAAACTGATTTTCTTCTCGAGGTAGGTGTAGATAAGTCACTTGATCGAAGAATTGGGCAACTTGGTCTATCCTGATCTGATAGGGTGCTAGACTTTCACTTCGAATTTTCCAATATCCCGTAATTTGGTTGATGATCAATGATGAATCTCCATGAACTCGAAGATTCTTGATACCTAAACCTACTGCCGCTTGTAGCCCAATGAGGCAAGCTTCGTATTCTGCTGCATTATTTGTTACCTCGAAGTCGAGTTTGACAGAGAGTGGTGTATGCTCGCCTTCAGGAGAAATGAGAAATACTCCTATTCCAAATTCTCTTAGATTCGATGCTCCATCAAAATAAAGGTCCCAAGAGTCTACATTGGTTTGGAGTATATCCTCATTTGGAAATGACCATGTGTCTACTACTTGGGTGTCGTTGATGGGATTATCTGCGAAGAACTTGGCGACGGCGCGCCCTTTTATAACCTTCAGAGGTACGTATTTGAGGTCGAACTCTGAGAGCATTAAGGTCCATCTTGCCAAGAGTCCGTTGAGAACGGGTTTTTCAAAGAGGTATTTGACAGGATCCATTTTGGAGTAAACCTTGACGGAGTAGTTAAGCATGTAATGGCGTAGCTTCTTTGTTGCCCACACAAGAGCAGGGCATGTCTTTTCATGTTGTTTGTATTTGCATTCATATTCCAAGAACTTCTTACTAAGGTAGTAAATAGCTCTCTCTTCTTTTCCGACGGTTTGTGCTAGTATAGCCCCTATGGCTGTTTTGGTCACTGTGAGATATAAACCAAGAGGTTGATCTCGTTGAGGAGGCATGAGCACTAGTGGTTTGGCCAGTATTTCCTTGATTTTTTCAAACGCCTTTTGACAGTCGTCATCCCTTATGGTGTGATCTATTTTCTTTAGCGTTTTGAAGATAGGTTCACAGATCATGGTAAGTTTGATATGAATCGAGTTATATATTGCACCTTGTCTAAAAATCCTCCAACTTCCTTTTCTGTCTGAGGTTGTGGCATTTCGGTTGGAGCTTTGATTTTGGAAGGGTCGATTTCTATTCCTCGTTGACTGACGACATATCCCAGAAGCTTGCCTGATGTTACCCCAAATGCGCATTTCCGAGGATTGAGCCTCATGTTGTACTTTCGTAGTCTTAGGAAGAATTTGCGAAGGTTATCAATGTGCCCACCTCTATCCTTAGAATTGACAATTATATCGTCTACGTACACCTCTACTTTTTTATGCATCATGTCATGTAGGAGTGTGGTTGCAGTGCGTTGATACGTAGCTCCATCATTGATTAATCCGAACGGCATAACAGTGTAGCAATAGGTGCCCCATTGAGTAAAAAAGGCAGTCTTATGCATGTCTTCTATGGCCATCTTGATCTGATTATATCCCGCGTACCCATCGATGAAGCATAACAACGCGTGATCTACCGTATTGTCCACCAATATATCGATATGTGGTAGAGGAAAGTCGTCCTTGGGACTCGCTTTGTTTAAGTCTCCGAAATTAACACAAACACAGATTCTCCCATCCTTTTTGGGTACGGGTACTATGTTGGCTACCCAGTCTGAATACTCGGACACTTTGATGAACCTGGCTTTGAATTGTTTATCGACTTCTTCTTTAATCTTAAGAGCACATTCTGTCCTCATTCGACGAAGCTTCTGTTTTACAGGTTTGAAACCTGGTTTGATTAGAATTATGTGTTCTGCAATGTCATTGTCGATCCCTGACATGTCTTTGTAGGACAAAAAAAAACGTCTTTGAACTCGTGCAAGAGGTCTATGAAACTAGCCCTTTCGGTTGGGCTCAAGGTTGTCCCTATCCTAAGTTCTTGGGGTTCTAGTTCGTTTCCTACGTTGATGGGTTCAGTGTTCTCTATAACTGGCGCCCCTTCCCCCTCTTATAATATTTCTTTAGCTATGTAGGGAGGTAGTTCGATGAAGTCTGGGTCTGGGTCATCCTCATTATCATCGTAAATAGAATTGCATTCAGAATAACACAAAGAGTAAGCAGAATCTGATTTATTCATATTAAATTTTGAAAAGAGTTGAAACAAAGAAGCCATCTGTTTAGTAGTCAGTGGCGGCAAAGGGACAGCTGTTGGGACATTTCCTAAACTACTGTTACTACTTAATACTGTGCTAGGAGGAACAAAGGGATTGGGAGTGACGACAGGAAGAGACTCTCTAGGGACTTCTCTAGACTCCGACTCTGATTCCGACTACGACTCCGACTCTGACTCGAATTCATGGTCTTCTGGTTTTCCTTTGAACATCTCTTCTTCTCCAGTGGTGAGCTTGAAGAGTCTTCCTTGGTTGTTTGTTCATTTGATCGATTTTCTCCATCCTTTTTGCTGATATGAACTGGTTTTGGTGATTAACGCGGCAGGGTTGAAATGGTCTTCTTGGAGTATAATGGTAATGATCTCGTCCTGCGCAGCTATAACAAATCGATCTTCTACAAACAGAAGGCTAACGGCCTGTTCGTCTAAGCAAGGTGCTTGACGAGTCTTGACGGTAGGAACCATTTCTGAAGGAATGAAGTAGCAATCGTGAAATATTGCGATTCCAGCTAGTTGCCTTCCTTTGTAGTGCCAAGGTTCGGGGAACCCATGAAAGTATTCTTGACTCCCTTCTCTAACGAAGTATCCATTTAGGGTAGGGAGGTAGGGTCGTATTTGGATTCCCACGTTCTTACGGTTCTGGGACTGTGTGAGCATCTCTAGAGCTTCTTCTTTCGTGGGTTTGTATCCTAATCCTAATGGTATCCTTTGAGAGTTTCCTTCTTTGTAAGGTGCAAAGGTATTTCTTCGGACAGGATTAAATGGCATTCTCGGGAAGTATCCTTGAGACTTGAGTATGTGGTTGACCACTAGATTGGAATATGGATTGAAGTACAAGGTTGCCAGTTCACTTTATACAAGGTTTATGCTATGGAAGCCCCCAAGCTCTATACTAGATCCGTAACTACTTGGTTGCTTGACATCGTTTCTATCACTGCCTTAATAGGTGACGAAGTGATCGTCACTACTTTGCCATCTAATGGAATCTTGATTTTCTGGTGGAGAGTGGATGTTACCAATTTGGAAGCATGAATCCAAGGCCTTCCTAGAAGTATGTTGAATGATGCTTCGATATCCATTATTTGAAAGTTAACCTTTCGCTCAATCGGCCATGTGGCTATGGTGAGATTGACTAGTCCTACTACCTTACGTCGTGTGCCATCGTATGCGCGAACACCTTAGTTGGTAAGGGTCTAATCCGACTCTTTCATGCCCAACTTATGTGTTGTTTTTAATGGTATGACGTTGACTGCGGAGCCATCATCTACCAAATTCATTGGCACATTCTTCTTTAAGCAAATGACAGTAATGTATAGAGCCAGGTTGTGACTAGCGCCGAAAGGTTGCAAATCCTCATCCGAGAAAGTAACTGGGTTACTTAGCTTAGTTGAATATTGGAAGACTAAGTAGACTACGTCATCAGGTGTAGCGTTATTTGCCATGTTTAATTTAGCCAAGGCTTGCAGCAAAGCTTGGCGATGAGGGAATGAACTTGCAACTAGTTGCCAAACTGAAAGATCAGCCTTTTGTCTTTTGTAATTGCTTTTGAAAATGGTTAGTAAACGTATCTTCGCCGTCGTTTGGTGTGACGACGTTGGTGTTAGTAACTGGACCATTAGCTATGAGACCATTCTGAGAGACATTTTGATATGGACGCCCTGAATGAGTAAGGTGGTCTATATCCTGGTCTTCACTATTTTTGACTATGTCTTTACTAATCTTGACTAGGTAGTGCTCAGTGAGGTATTCATCCTCATCGTCATCGGCCCATATTCCGTTGACAGTAGCAAGCTCTCTCAACCTGATGATTTTGGCTTCTAAGTGGATTATTTGATCGATTAGGTTTTCAACCACAGTTATCACTTCTTGCATCGTAGAACTTCGGGAAAGATTTAGTGGCGTACTTTCCTTAGGGGAAGTGCTTCGATTGCGGAGGGATGCCACTACATTTTCTAGTTCAGAGACTTGTCTATTCACACTCCTTACCCTTGCAATGAAGTCGGTGATGGTAGGAGAAATGGTGGAGTAACTCCATTCACCTTCTAATGCATGGATCTCATCTTTGATTGGAGAAATGAGGTGCGAACAATCTAAGGTAGATTCTTCATTCGTAATCATCATAACTCCAAGAGGATTCTCAGTATTGTTAGGCTTACCTCCAGGAGGTATGGGTAGGCGACCGTCTTCGATCATATCTTGAAGAACATGTTTTAGTTTGCAACACTTCTCTGTATCGTGTCCCTTACCTCTATGATATTCGCATTATGAATTTTCGTCCCAGAACTTGGACTTCTTTTCTAGATCAGGCGTAGGCTCTATGGGTTGGAGCTTGCCCTGTTTCATCAACCTCTTCAAAGCATTGGAGTACGTGTCACCAATGTTTGTGAAATTCCTTTGGGGGTTATTCTTCTTTGATGATTCGAGAACATTAACCTCATCAGTCTTGCTAGTAGAGCCATAAGAACGACTCGTCGATCCTTGATATCCACGACCTACCGTTTTGGACAAGAGTCCTTTATGGATGTCATCCTCAATTCTTGTCCCTAGCACAGTTAAGTCTTTGAAGGTCTTAATGTTTTGGTATCTCAAGTGATTTGCATAAATGGGCCTTAAATTATCCACGAACGTTTCCACAAGGGTAGCTTCATCCGGATGCTCGACAAGTTGTGTACCAGTCTTCCTCCACCTACTTCGGAAGTCGGTGAAGCCTTCTTTCTCATTTTGGGTAAGAACCTCTAGAGTGCGTATATTGACTTGGATTTCAGCATTATCCGCATATTCCTTAGCGAACTCGATTGCGGCGTCATCCAAGGTGGCAATCTTTTTGTGCTCTAGAGAATAGAACCATTTCTTAGGAATGGTGTCAAGAGATGCAGGAAAGATCCTTAAGAACATCTCAGGTTTGATGCCTTTGATAGACATGTAGTCTTTGAAAGCACGAATGTGGTTCAATGGGCTTTTGTGTCCCTTGAACTTTGGGATGCCAGTCATGTTGAAGTTGGTTTGTAATTTGGCACTCACGGCCTCATACTTGCGATTGTTTTCCCTATAGATATCGTCTCCTTTGAGGTACATTGGTTGCTCCTCCAAGTATTGGAGTCACTTCTCAGCTTCAGTAAGACTTCTCAGCTTCAGTAAGACCTACTGAAGGGTTGGTTTCTGGTTGTCCAACATAGGGTGGAAGGTTGTCATTCACAACTTCATTAGGAATTTCATCTTCTGCAGGAGGTAGCCTAGTTTATACCGCAACAATCCGGTTTTCAATGACATTAAGGCGTTCATAAGCTTTTTCTTGATTTGTTTGGAGACGAGCGAGCGCAGCTAGGATTTGATCATTACCATTTTGGGGTTGTCCATTGACACTTGCGTGACTAGTTCCAGACATCTTGGAAACTGGATAAAAGATCGGCGATGAATCAAAACACGATCGACCACTCTAGCACACTTACTCAAAGGAAAGACTAGAATTGTAAAGTGGGAGTGTGCCACTTGTGTCAAATGAGGTTTGAAAATGACAAAGTTTTGAAATGTTTGTCCTAATCAACAGTAGTGTAGTTGTAGGAGTGTTGACTCGGAGTGAGGTTTTGAAATGGGCTTTTGAGGCTTGACTTTTGACTCGATATTTGGATAGAGTTTCGACTCGTTTTGAGCTAATTTGGGCCATTTCTCGAAAATATTTACAATTTGAAAAAGGTTTTTGATTTTACAAAATTCGTCATGGTTTTGTTTAGAAAATGGTGATCACATATGATACAAGCATTCAGACAGGCATTATAACGGTATGCTGAGTGCATTTAAAAAGGTTTTTAGTTTAAAGGGTGGGTTGCCATACCAAGCCATCAAACCCGGGTCTGTGGAGAGGTCCGCGCCAAATAAGAGTAAGGCTGGTTCCTAGTCCATTCCCTCGAGTAGTGAAAGCCCTTGATAGAAACATGAGTAAGCATCATGGTATGGTTGACATCAATCGCTATCCATCCTTAGGCCCAGATAAGAATTTGGACCGTCCAGACGGGACGATTGGTGGAATGGGTTAGGTTGAGCCTAGGAAGGCCGAATAAAACGATCTAGGAAGATCGGGTAATGAAAACCGACAACTGTCTCATATAAACTATTCACAAACCTTGTTCAAGTTTCACCCTTGGCAACACGTAAGTGTATTACTTGTTGGGAAATGTGTCCTCAACAATAGTGCGATCACATGATTTAAATATCATTATTAAATCTCATTACAAGAATACGGAAGGGATGATACATTACATATATATAGTCAACTGATCCACACATATCGGTAATGATTGGCTGGCTAGAGTTTGACATTCATTTATCGTGCGGCGGTGGTGATCGATTGATCCTCGAGGTCACACCTAAAGGACGATTCCCTTAATTGAAAAGGTTAATTAATTGTATACCGATTAATTAATTCCTTAAAATTGAACAAATTATCATAAGAGAGAAAATGACATCTTATTATAATGTGATTAAATGAGATTTTATTTAGTAATTTAAGAAGTTATATTACTAAAATTAATCGGTGTTTGCGAAACGCGCGAGATGAGAATGATAGGTTAGTTATAATTACAAGATATTGTGAATTATACTAACTAGTAATTAAATGACCATTTTATGAGAAAGTAATTTTACATTACTAGTCAATTTGTTAAATATGATTTATTTAATTTATAAATGATATTTAATTTGTTAAATATGCATTTTAAATTAAAACATGACATAAGACATGTCACATGTCACATGACATACAATTGTACAATTGACAAAAATAAAATGGACTCCATATTACAAACATAGAAACCGAAATTTGGTGGACAAGGCTTTAGATTTTTGTCTTGTTCATTTGTCTTATTCTTTTGTCTAAAGACACTTGATAGTGACTTGACCATGCAAAAGCCTTACACCTACTTGTCTTGTGAAGACAAAAAGCAAAATAATTATGGTCTATGCAAGCCCTAGGCCACCGGTTTTTGTGTGGGATTATAGAGAGTTTTTATTCTCTTAATTCACACATCTTTTCATTCTCACATAACATGCAATATGTTCATGTATATTCTCTCTTCTCTCTCCTTAATATTCATTAAAAAGATGAGTATTAGATTAAATTTGTTCATATAAATTACTAAGATTACTAGAAGTAGTATATGAGTATTAGTAATAGATTTTAAGGTAAACTACAATACAAACATCTAGTACATGTTTATTTGTGGGATTAAGGGATTGTCTTGGGTGCTACTAATTGGAGAATCTCTACTTTGGGATTTTTGTATGTTCATCCATTATTGGAAAGCTCAAGAACTAACAAGAAGGAGATCTTGTTGGTGCCCAATATGACCGAATTCATATGGTGAGAAAATGTTTTCTTATCTTCTTTTGTTTTAGTTTGCATGCATAAAATCCACATTTAATTTTATGACAAATTAATTTCGACATATATGAGTATGTTAGTATGTATATGAATCTACATTTCCTTCAATCGGTATCATGAGCCACGGTTGTTTGCATGCAAATCGGTTAAAAGTTTTTCCGAGTTATAAGAATAACAAATAAAACTTGTAAAATTTGTGTTATTATGAGATATCACGAAATTAATTAATGCATGTTAATATTTCTGGTCCTAAAATGTTTTAGGATATTTTGGTTAATTTTTCGGATTTTTATTGTTCATAATTTACAATAATGGCATTTAAATGTGATTTTATGAGTAAAAATGTCATTTTTGGTCTAAAATTAGCTATACTTCGAATTTTCCATTGATTTTTGTATATGTTGTCACATATATTATTTTGAGATAACCTGTAAATTTTCATAATTTTTGGACTTGTTATGCTCGAAAAATGAATTTTTCATTATTAAATTCGGATTTAAGTGAAAAATAGGTTAATATGAGTTAAATTTCGAATCTAGTCATAGAAAATTAATATGTTGTCACATGCAATTTTACAAGATGTGTGTAAAATAATTGGCTATAAAGAAGTCTTTTTGCATGATTTATGAATTTTTGAAGAAAAATAGCATAAATAGTGACATTATTAGTGGAAAATTAATAAAAACATAATCTATGACTTAGGAAAAACGTCTAATGTTGCATTTTATTATATTTTTCAGATCTAAAATTGAAAAGTTAATGAAAATAATTTTTCCATGTTTTTATGATTATTTTATTAAAAATCGATAAACCGCAACATTGTTTTTCCGGTAAATTTTCGAAATTTTTTAACCTAATATTTTGAACATTATGAGTGTCATGGAATTTTTTCCAGAATGTTCATGAATTTAAATTTTGAATTTTGAATTTATTTGAAATTTTGTGATTTATTTGAAGTTTAATGGCTTATTTTTGTATTTTTGGTCCATTTATGAACAATTTTGTATATATGGGTTAATTATGGTCAAATTATTAGTGAAGACTATATTTTGAGTCCTAAGAGGTTAGGGTAATTAACTTATGCATAAATATGAGTTTATGCATTTTTGTGATTATAAAATGTTGAAATCACGCAAATCGTAAAAACCGAGTAATATACGATATTGGCTAATTAAAAAGCGATTTAGCATAAAAATTGAGCATGTTCATACATATTATAATGCTGCATTTTTCTTTATGATTGTCATAATTTTAATTTATGTAATTTTGAATTATGTAATTTTACTTAGTATGGCCTTAGATTTTAATTGGTATTTCCCGAAATGTATGGGAATATCGATTCGGTTGTAATTTTTATTGTGATCTCGTATCACCGTTTTGTAATTTAATAGATTTATTTTATTTTAGTTACAAATGTATAATAGGAAATTATGTAATTTATTATGTAATTTTATTCATTCCTGAGTTCCCAAAGACGGATTTCTTCAAGAATGGCGATACATAAAGACGGTGTTACCTCGAGATGCGTGAAACAACCGAAGTTCAAGGGACCAATGGAGTTGGTTTCCGAATATGTAATAGATAAATAGTTTTCTATTTTAGGAAAGGCCATACTCGGATTTATTTATCTTTATGCTTGCATTTTATTTTATGTCACATGCATCGCTAAATCGCCATAACTAAAACATGCATTTTTTATCTTATCGAGTTTATCGACCGTGTCAATTCAAATTATCGTAGTTCACCGCTTTAGTTCACTTAAAACGTGATAGATAATAAATTGACATGACCTCTCGCTAAAACAATTAATTGAGACATAGCCTTACCAAATAGTAGAAACCATGAAAACCTATTTCGCGAGGGAGTGCACTCGGCTACCCCGGGGTACAAACCTTGTTACGTAGGGGAAGTGGGTGATGAATGTTAATCCACCGAATTCATGTTGATAAGGGATGTATCGGCTACCCCGTGCCAAAGTTGATGTGGGTTTGGATAATGGACACATTTATTCGAAATTTGGATTGAACTCAACAAAAGTAATTGATAAGGGTTGCATCGGCTACCCCGTGCCCTTGTTGATGTGTTTTGGGCTATAGATAAACATTAGAGTAATTTTATCGACCAAGAGTTCTAAAAGTAGAATCGATTAAAAGGTTAATCCACCGAGTTATATTAATGAAGGTTGCATCGGCTACCGTGCCTAAGTTGATATGAATTTGGGTCTTGGAATCATTTATCATAGTTGGGTAGAGGTCACTATGTAAATGCTATACTTGTTTACAAGTATTTATAAAACGATGAATGTTAAGTTTTCCATTATTCCGTTATAATATTGTTCTATTTCTTTACCACAATTCATATACGATATCATTTCGGTTTTTGATTCAAATCTCCATTAAAACATCGTAACTAAAGACAAAATTTGAATTTTTCTTCTAAAAACCTCGTTTTATCCATTGGAAGGATCTCTTGTAGAGAGTATAGATAAAAGTTATTCGTTATCAAACAGGTTTTTGATTCTTGACTAACACATCTACTTACAATGGATTGTTTTTCATATACTTAAATGAATTAAGTACCTTGAAAAGATAAAATTGTTTTGGTGATTAGATTTTCAGAATTCGTAATTGACCAAAATAACGCAACCACTTCGATGAAAGTTTTAAGACTAAAACGAACAAATGAAGAGTAATCTTCATGAATTCAATTTTGCTTCTCAAAGCAAAGACTCATTGAATTAAGTGGGAGCATTCTCTTAAACCGTTAAGATGAGGACGAGGTTCAAGAAGTAAGGATTATGATGGAATTGATACAAGGTAATATTAAAGGTAAAGTTGTTGAGAATGACGATACTAAACCTATCAATCCCGACCGATAAAGTTTCCATTGTCTTAAAATGTTGGACACGAGAAAGGAAACTACCCCAAATTATTGAAGAATCAACAAGTTAGTTGTGGGACATCTAATGGGATCTTCTTCTTTAAATGTTTATATGATTGACATAAATTTTGCTAGTACTACTTCGTCAATATTAGAAACCGGTGGTGGTTTTCATCATTATGTTTGATACATGGGATGATAAGAATATGACGACTAGCAACAACAATATCGAGAGATAGAGTAATTGTGTACTAAATCTAGTTTTCGGGTTTGGAGTTGTACTTAATTGTGACTATTAAGTACATAAACTCTAAATAAGAATACAAACTTGTTAAGATACAAAAGAGGTTTCACTTTTGTGACCCTTTACACCACGATTTGATATATGGCTAGCCCATTATCAAGGTGATTATATTCTAAACCAAACTAGAATGATATATCATGAAGATGATGCAAGACTCAAATTGGTAACCCAAGATTAAACCTTAAATTTTGGAATGATGAACGCAAAGAGTTATCAAGTACTCTTGAAACCATTAGATTGTTAATGGTATATGCGTATCTTGTATTCAAAGCAAGATGTCTCGTACCTTTTGGTTGAAAAGGAGATCGAGGTTTTAAATCATTGATCCAAAATAGGTTGATCATTTTCTTTTACCAACAATTTAGGTTGACGCTAATGTGTTCACTTAATAAGGTAAATAGAGAAATCTTTGAAGAATTTCAAAGAATTCAAGGAATCATGATTTAAGTCGTGATGGGATTATCAAAGTGAAGACTTTGATATAAGCCAAAGGAAATGTGATATAGTATCACAAGTTAATCTCTCTTAGCACGCATTATGGAATAATGTGTGGTTAGCTAAGAAATCAAACGCTATTCGATATGGTTTGGATTTCAATCAAGTTACTTTGAGTTACTTGATCATTTTGGGGATTTTTGTCTAAATTATTTTTCCACTAAATCGAATCATATGAGATATGAAATGGTAAAGGTACCATGTTTGTAAGTTTTTCACAAGAAACAAATGCTCATTTTTCCCTTACAATTATCACGAGCACGACGGGTTTGCGGCTCATGAAGCTGTCTTTCTAAAATACAGGTTTATTTCTAGAAGACAGAGTGGGAGAAATTATTCAAGAGCCACAAAGAATGTTATGTCGCAAGAAACTGGTCTTTCTTGGCTACATGAGACGTTTTGTGTAAGACGTAGTTTCTTCAAAACCTAGGAGGTTAAATTCGTCACTTGTTAAAAATGATGAATTCATGCTACTTTTAAGAAAGTAAAGAGCTTATAACTTACAAAAGAAATTGTTTGATTCAAGTTGATTACTTCTAGAAAGTAATGAACATATGACTTACATAAGAGTGTTTAAGTCACAACTCAATACAAGGCTTAGAGCCATGAAAATCCGAATCAAAAGGGCTTGATTAGTGACAAAGGGTTTTGCACTAATAAAGAGATATTTCAAAGCATATTGGTTGCAAAGGGTTTTGCACTAATTGAAATGATTAAGTCTATTTGGATCTTCTTAGGGATTGTGTTTCATTATGAAGTTATGAAATACATAGCGAGTGAATCTAAAACCCACTTCTTCAATAGAAGGAATGTATTCAATACATGTCTTGAGTTTAGTAGATTCTTGCAACCCTAAGATAATGTGAGACTTGAGAGAGGGTCTTAAGTAGGACATCAATGAGTTAGAATCAACATTTTGATCATGTGACAAAACATTTCTCGATAAGTCGAAAAATTGTGTTTATACATGAAGTTTAGTGGGAGTTACGGAAGTTTTAATTAGTCCGATATGTGGATGACATATTGATCATTGAGAATGATTTAAGACTCTTGGAGTATTATAATACATCTTGAATATCCAGATTTATGAAGATAAATCCACATGATATTAGCGTCATTAAGAAGTCTTATGTTGATAAGATTCATGACTAGTTCAATTAAATTGAATATATTTGATTGATTTCATTTGCTTCATTGCCGAATCAATTAAAAAGAAATGATGTATAACACTTCATATGCTTTGAGTATGATGAATTGTTTTCAAAATCGAATTTAAGTAATCTTTACCAAGTAAGCTATAAAGATTACCCTTAAGTGCTTGCAGAAGCATTAAGGCTATGATGCAAAGTGTTTATGATGCAATATTGTGTAAGGGTGTTACACAAGTGACAATTGACAATTGAGATTGCGCATGGTTTCCGACAAAACCATAATCAAAACACATTAGGATGGTTAAGATACCATTGTGGCAATGTTTATTAAGAAATAGATTTTCAAGAATCGTTCTAGGCAGTAAAGAACAATGAGAGATATTTATAACGGAAATTGAGTACACTTGCGATCATGAGATGTGCAAGAAGGATGAATCCCGCACACTGTTGTGAAAACAAAGGGGAGCTATTCTTAGGCTAGAGGGCCTATGTCTTGATTGGATCTCGACACGTACTCAGAAAGTTTTGTAATGTAAATGTATACATTACAAAGGAAAACGCGTATGTAGTGAGGTTGAGTAAGGTATAAGAAATTGATAAAACCTACTAACCAAAGCCTTCTCAAAGGCTAAACATGATGAGTCATGTCATTTCAATTGAATTGAAATGAACAACTATGTACAAGATCAAATTAGATTATAGAACATGAAATAGTACTCGTGCATTGACTATTCATATGTGATAATCGCATTTGTCGTTCGAGTTTTACTTTAAAACTCTTTTATTATACTTTGTTACATCCAAACGGGTTGCAGAGACAATTGAACCCCGTTAAAGTGAACACGGATTAGCATTGTATTCGCCCATAGTCACTTGTATGAGGTGACGTCTCGAAGTGACTAGAGTGTGATGCGATTGATGGCAAGTTCAAGTGCCATAGAGTCATGTGAGATGACTAGTCGATCACATAGGCAGATTGTTAGGAACACTTTGTCGGGCAGAGACCGCTTATAGAGTTCTGGCAAATTTATAAAGCCTGGTCGTGGCGAGAGCTACTATAGTATTCTAATGAGTCAATTCTTTTGACTAAAGACTGTCGCCTAAGATGGCACAGTTTGATTAACTTTGATTTGTGTTACTACGACCTTCGTAAATGGGGTCAAATGGGCATATTTTGGGTTATGATGGTCGTGGCTAGTCGAAGGGAATAAGTGCGATAGGAATTGTCCACCCCCTTGTCGGGTTAAAACAATATCTCGGGGCCACTCGAGGAGTAATTAATCGGAAATGCGTGGCCACGCTCGGAAGGTATCCATGGTGGATAAATCCGGTCAATCAGTTATTCTCCGGATCGAGGAAACCACTCTCGATATGATCACTTGCAAGTACGACCGAAAGACACCTTGCATTGAGTGGGAGATAGTAATAGGACAAGAGAATTGGTGACGCACACTTGTCGAGGACAAGTGGGAGATTGTTGGGAAATGTGTCCTCAACAATAGTGCGATCACATGATTTAAATATCATTATTAAATCTCATTACAAGAATACGGAAGGGATGATACATTACATATATATAGTCAATCGATCCACACATATCGGTAATGATTGGGTCAAGGCTAGAGTTTGACATTACTGTCGTGCGACGGTGGTGATCATTGATCCCGAGGTCACACCTAAAGGACGATTCCCTTAATTGAAAAGGTTAATTAATTGTATACCGATACAGATTAATTAATTCCTTAAAATTGAACAAATTATCATAAGAGAGAAAATGACATCTTATTATAATGTGATTAAATGAGATTTTATTTAGTAATTTAAGAAGTTATATTACTAAAATTAATCGGTGTTTGCGAAACGCCGAGATGAGAATGATAGGTTAGTTATAATTACAAGATATTGTGAATTATACTAACTAGTAATTAAATGACCATTTTATGAGAAAGTAATTTTACATTACTAGTCAATTTGTTAAATATGATTTATTTAATTTATAAATGATATTTAATTTGTTAAATATGCATTTTAAATTAAAACATGACATAAGACATGTCACATGTCACATGACATACAATTGTACAATTGACAAAAATAAAATGGACTCCATATTACAAACATAGAAACCGAAATTTGGTGGACAAGGCTTTAGATTTTTGTCTTGTTCATTTGTCTTATTCTTTTGTCTAAAGACACTTGATAGTGACTTGACCATGCAAAAGCCTTACACCTACTTGTCTTGTGAAGACAAAAAGCAAAATAATTATGGTCTATGCAAGCCCTAGGCCACCGGTTTTTGTGTGGGATTATAGAGAGTTTTTATTCTCTTAATTCACACATCTTTTCATTCTCACATAACATGCAATATGTTCATGTATATTCTCTCTTCTCTCTCCTTAATATTCATTAAAAAGATGAGTATTAGATTAAATTTGTTCATATAAATTACTAAGATTACTAGAAGTAGTATATGAGTATTAGTAATAGATTTTAAGGTAAACTACAATACAAACATCTAGTACATGTTTATTTGTGGGATTAAGGGATTGTCTTGGGTGCTACTAATTGGAGAATCTCTACTTTGGGATTTTTGTATGTTCATCCATTATTGGAAAGCTCAAGAACTAACAAGAAGGAGATCTTGTTGGTGCCCAATATGACCGAATTCATATGGTGAGAAAATGTTTTCTTATCTTCTTTTGTTTTAGTTTGCATGCATAAAATCCACATTTAATTTTATGACAAATTAATTTCGACATATATGAGTATGTTAGTATGTATATGAATCTACATTTCCTTCATTACTCCCCAGCGGAGTCGCCAAACTGTGGACATGGGGGGCCCACGGGGCGCTTGGGAAAACAAGCGTTTGCATTTGTGGAGTCGCCACCAATTTTTTTGGGAAATTGGAACCGTTCGAATACTTCGCGTCACGTCAACACACAAAGTAGTGACATAGACACTAAGAACTCGTTAACCTTAGCATTCTATAACTAGAATGACTCTCGTGGATGCCAATGAACACGGATGTTCAAAGAGATCTGGAGTAAGGGGTGAGGGTACGCATTAGGAAGCTCTTTTACTGAACACCTAATCCCGCACGCCTCGATAGCGGCCTCTACTAATGATTAAGGAAATTACTCGTATTTGATATGTTGTCGATTATATGCATGTAATGCAACATCCATCGTTTTAATCCTAGCATGTGAGAATTAAACTATGTCGGTGAACACGTAATTTAACATACAATAGGGTCGAAGTAAGGATTTAAGGTTGATTACATGTGAGAACAAGCAAACAATATGATAATAAAGAGTATAAAAAATGAAATACGATAATTAAAATTACAATAAGTACAACGATTACAATTATTTACGTCGAAAATACGTTTAAAACGGATAATTTGAGAAAAGAAAAGGAAAATAATTAAGGTTAGAAAACGGACAAATTATTGGCGATATTACGATTAATAGTCGACTAATACGTAAAGCTAATAAACTAGGTCAAAGAAAGAACGGAAGTTCAGAGACAGAATTCACCCCGGAACAGGCGCAGCAGAGCTGTGTCCCTTGGAAGAGGCGCAGTGGTCACTGCGTCTGTTTCTGAGGTGAGTTCTGGCTGTGAAGCCGGAACTGCATGTCGTTAATGTTCATTAGTGAATTTAATGATCGATTACTGACATTCGACTCAAGGAGAAGTGATTTAACAGGTTATTTACATGTAAATTGGTCATAGAAGCAATAAAGATCAAACTTAAATGTATTAGAATGAACTATAAACTAACTATGAGTGAATTAAAGATTAGTAAGAGATTAACTACAACTAATTTACGTCAAATTACTAAGACTAAAATGAACGCGACACGCTATAAACTGACGAAAATATACAAAAGTCGAATCCCAGAGATTTGATATGAATGAATCGCATCTCCAAAATCCGGGTTTGATTTTAATGACGAAAACCCGCAAATATTGATTATAAGGGATTTAAGTCGGGATTTAAAGATGATAATTATACATATTATGATTATAATTATAATATACGAATGAAAAAGAAGACAATAAGAAAGAAAAAAACGAAAGAAGACGAATTAACAGAAAGGCGAGGAAGAAGAAGAAAAGCAGGAACTGCGGCAGCCTCAGGAAGAGGCGCAGCAGTTGCTGCGTTTCTTCTCGACGTCTGTCATCTGTTAATCCGTAAAAATAGGTTTGATAAAAGGGTTTTGTAAATCGTTTTTAAACATGTTTCTACGTAAACCTTACAATAATTTATAGAATAATAAAATAAAATAATAAAACATGGGATTTACACCCTCAGACTTACATGTTTGACGAAACGATAATGACTAAATAAATGATTAGTGATTGCTTGACTCGAATGTATGATGAAAGTGCCCTCGTAAGAGGAATTAAATTAAATTGGTTAGATTGATTGGGTGGATTGGTCAAATTGGTCGGTCATGCAACACGAGGCTGGTACTCAGAAGGATCCGAGCTTACGTGGTCGAAAGTTCAAGCACGTAGACGCCAATAAGCAAAGAGCACGGTCTTAGAATGCAAAGGGAGAAGACAAGGGCGGACACTCGCGTGAGAAATATGAGGAACGGAGGTCCCTATTTATACTAATCACACGGGGGAATTAGGGTTTCGGTAAAACTTTGGAAACAAATCTCAAAATGATCTGAAAATACGCAGAAAAGTGTTGGGGAAGAGGCGCAACAGCCACTCTGGCTCTTGGAAGAGGCACAGCAGGTGCTGCGTCCTTTCCCCAGGAGTTTTCTCCTGCGGAAGAAAGATTTTCCGCGTTTCTGTTATGGAATTGCGGTAGATCTCAACTTCCTTATTGTTTAAAATATAATTTCGGGATATATTTTGCCAAAAGATTAAAAGATTATAATATGGAATATAAATATCCGGAATATTCCAGAACATTCCGACTCGTCATTTTAAACGGTTTATTAGAAAATGAAGACGGTTTTTGACCTGGACTCCAAATGTACTCTAATTACTGTCAAAACGACCGTAAGGGCGCGTAGATGACGACCAAGGGGTAGACACAAGTATTTGAGCTATCACTTGACGATAAACTTACGAATTGTCATAAATAGTTTCGTGTACCAGACATGCGGCCCAATCATCACCGAGTGGCTTGCGGGAGGTGCAGAAATGAGGTATCTACAGTAATGATTAAAAACACAGACCCAATTTATACCATGCCCTAATCACCTATTCACAATCTCCCTAATTACCACGGCTCCCCTATGTCGTAGCATAGAAGAATAGTTACACATAAAGAGATTTGGGAAATTAACAACAATAAAAGAGGCAATTAAATTGAACATTCTAATTACTAATAGAAACAACAATTAATATAGAAGAAAAAAGAGACAATAAATAAGAAATAAGTGCAATAGAATAAAGATCGAATTAAAAGAACGATAATACCGAATACAACGAGTTCCAAAAGTGCCAAGTTCTAGGTCTCAAGAGTAGAGAATAAAAATAAAAGATGAAAGTTTCAGATCTAAAAGTATAGGGTAGAGGAAGAGATATCTTGTTCTATTGCCGTCATCCTATTTATTCTAAGATAGAAAAAAAAATATCCTTGCGTAAAAAAAAATATCCTCACGGCAGAATCTACTCGATCGAGTAGAATGAAACCACTCGATTGAATAAAATGAAGATCAAACAACTCAATCGAGGACACAAATTACTCGATCGAGGAACCTAGAAAACGCCCTTCTCGATCGAGTACAGTAGTTACTCGATCGAGAATTTTCAACAGAAAAAACATTCGATCGACCAGTTTTCAGTAGCCAACTTAGTCGATCGAGCTGTGTTAGCGTGGATGAACTCAAAACACTTTCCGAAGCCACTTCACGTGTCTCTAAGTGACAGATTCCAAACTCTGATTCTTCTTTCTCCAAAATGCATGTAATTAAGACTGGTTTCGGCTCGGTTATGCTCCTTTCCGGTTCATACCTGCAAATAATACAATACAAACGAAAGTGGACTATTTGTTGGAGTATGTGTCCTCAACAATAGTGCGATCACATGATTTAAAATCATAATTAAATCTCAGAATAAGAATATGTAAGGGTTGATTCTTTATATAATCAACTGATCAACATTAATGAGTAATGATTGGCTAACTAGAGTAATTAATTGTATGTCGTTTCACGGTGATGATCAGTTGATCCCTTAAGGTCACACCTATAGGACAATTCCCTTAATAGACAAGTTGATTAATGGTATGTCAATACAAGTAATCAATTCCTTAAATTTGAATAATTCATTTGTGAGTGAGAATATTTATATCTTATTGTAATTTGATTAAATAAGATTTATTTTAGTAACTAAAAGATTTTATTACTAAAATTGATTATTGGTTATGAAACAATTGAGATAATAATGAATGGTTAATTATAATTACAATATGTTGTGAATTATAATTATATGACCCATTTTATTTATGTGATCAAGAATCACTAGACAATTTGTTATATGTAATCTAATTAATGTATAGAATGATATTTCTTTGATAAATATGCAATAATTAATTAATAACATGTTACATGCTACATGCTACATGTGATATATTGTGTGACAACTGACAAATTGACAAAATAAAATGGAAGTCCATTTTACATATGGACCGAAAATTGGAGGGTGGAATGAGTTAGTGGATAATTTATTTTATGTGATAAAATGGACATAATCATACCTATTCTATACTAGCCTTACACATCTATATTTTGGAGAAGAGAAAAAAGAAAAAGAGGCAGCCATGCATTGGCACAAGACCTTCACACCACCCGGCCACTCCTCTTTTAAAGAGAGAATTTTGTTCTCATTTTTTCATTCTTATTCAATTTCATATCATTCTTATTCTTTCTCTCCCACTTCTCTCTAAAACAAGTTTTAGAATACATTAAATTGTTCATCTAATATTATCATAAATATAAGATTACTAGTGTAGTAATAGAGATAATATTAGAATCTATTTAAGGTTTCATAATACACTAATCTAGTTAATTAGTATATTATTTTAAGGGACTTGTTTTGTATTCAATCAAAGGAGAATCTCTATATTTTGGATTTAGGAGGATCATCCATAATATTTGAGCTCAAGAACAAATACGGAAGGTGTCCTTATTTGTGCCCAAATTTTCGAACCATCAACAATGTAAGGACCACTGTTTTCTCATTTTATTTCTTAATTAGTTATGCATGCACTAGATCTAAATAATTCATATTAAAATGTTAATTAATTCACTATAAGAAATGTCTTATAAGGGGTATATAAACCTAACAATTGGTATCAGAACATAGGATGTTGCATGCATAATCGATTTATAGTTTTTTCGAGTTATTAGTAACTTAATTAAAACTATAAATTTGTGATTTATTAGATAAAGACACGGAATATTGATGTATGTTATATATTCTGGCCCTAAAATATTTTTAGATCATTTTTATGCTTTATGGTATTTTATTGCTCATTTTAGTGATTTTTAGCTATTTTATTACATTTTAATGACCTTGAAATTTTTATATGTCCTGAAATGCATATTTTACTTATTGTATGTAAAATTTCGTATATATTTGATTTATTTTGCATGATTTATGATTTTTATGAGATAAAAATGAATTAAATGGAGGTAAAATGGTTAAATATAGTTAAACTTTGAAACAGGCCATAAAATTTTAATATGTAGTCACATGCATATTTTACTCAGTGTGTTTAAAATTTGAGATGAACTTGATTCATTTAGCATGATTTATGAATTTTTTTTGCGTAAAAATGACATAAATAGTGACTATTTTAGCATAAATAGCTAAAACGAATTACATGGCATGAGAAAATTATTTTAGGTTCAATTTATATCCCACTTATAATATCTAAAGTTGTAAAATTGATTAGATTAATTTTTGTGTACTTTAGATGTTTTATTTGATAAAACCGATAAATCACAACTACATTTTCCTCAAAATAAATTCAAAAATTTTAACCATGATTTTTGACATTATGAGAGTCATGGATATATTCCAGAATGTTCAAAAATTTAAAATTCAAATTTTAAAATTATTGTAATTTAATTTGGATTTATTTCATAAATGTTATGATTTTAGGGTCAAAATGAGCATAAGATTATATCAAGTCGAATTATTGTCAAAAATTGAGTAATGACTAATTTTTAAGTCTTAAGAGTGTTAGGATAATTAACTTGGACTAAAATTATATTTTAGTATTATTAAGTGATTTTAATAAGTTAAAATCATGAATTTCCATAAATTCGGGTTATATAATCGATATAAGTTAAATAGAGTAATTTGGCATGATAGACACATATTATAATGCTGCATATTTCATTATTTAATGTTATATTTTATTTATGTAATTTTTAATTATGTATTTTATCTTAGTATGGCCTTAGATTTTAATCGATATTACCCATAACGTAAGGGAATATTGATTCGGTTGTAACTTAATGTGATCTCGTATCACTTTTATTTTTACTAGTTTTTTATTTTACCAATGTATAATAGGAATAGCTATGTATTTTTATTATTATTTGTAATTCCGGAGTTTCTTTAAGACGGTGCCGTTCGAAAAGGCGTTCCGACGAAGACGGTATTCTAGGGAGGCGTGCCACTTGAAGATTCAAGAAGCCAAAGGAGTTGGTTTCCGAATTTGTAATAGATGATTTGATTTTCTATTTTAGCCGCTCCCACCACACCTACTACTAGGTCAACCGCCGCCGCAAGGGAAGCCTATGAGGCCTACCTAAAAGAGTCGGCCGCGATCAAGAACGTCTTGATTTTCTCTATGGAGCCCGATCTCCAAAGGAGTGCTATTAAAATAAGCACGGCCTATGAGATCTATACCAAGCTTATGACCATGTTTTCGCAAGCTCCTTGGATCATCCAGTATGAGGCGGCCTCCGCATTTTTCGAAATCAACATCAAAGAGGGCCAAAAGGTTAGGCCTCATGTGTTCAAATTGATTGAGCTTGTTGAGACTCTTAAGATCCATGGGGTTGACATTCCCGAACAACTCGTCATAGACCGAGTTTTGCATTCCTTGAACAAAGTCAAAGCATATGTGCAGTTTAGGGAAAACTACAATATGCAAAATATGAAGACTTCTCTCCATGAATTGCACAAATTGCTTGTGCAAGCCGAGAGAGATATGGGTCTTAATGCTAGTTCAACCAAGGATGTGCACGCAATTAACAACAAGAGCAAAGGGAAGTTTAAGAGGAGTGCTAGTAAGAGCAAGAAACCCACTTCTTCAAGGGAAAAGGAAAAGCAATTAAGAAAAGCTCTTCCAAAAAAAGTGCTACTTCCGAAGACAAATGTCATTATTGTAATGGCATAGGACATTGGAAGAGGAATTGCCCAAAGTATCTTGGAGATATCAAAGCTGGAAATATTGTTCCAGTAGGTAATAAATAAAATTCTCCCTATCATTCATGTTTTGAATTTCAATCTCAACTTTGGTATTTGGATACAAGTTGTGATTCTTACTCTTTTTAACTTGTTTTTAAGAGCACCTGAGCAAAGACAAAGGCAAAGACAAGCAAACCTAAGGAGGCTTCTTCAAGGGAAGCTAGAGTAGCCGCCCATAGTAGAAGACCTATGGAAGCTTGGCCTTTATAATGATAGTCTTCGTTTTATTGTTGTATTTTGAACTTGTGGTTTTAGAACTCTTTTAATTTCCTAGTTGGACGTGGAAATTAGTTTATTTCATTTTGATTTCAAGAACAAGAAGTTGTATTTTGAATTTTAGTGGCTTGGTTTGCAACCCAAGTCACTCGGTTTGTGGAAATTTTTCGTTCTAAAACTTGTCATCATACACCTTACCAATCAAAACATAAATTATGTTGATTTTAAATAATCATAAAAGAATTACAACGATAGAGTCATTGTAATTAGTTAATAAGTCATGAATTTAATTCTCACTTATGCTTTTGTGACTTAATATCACATCTTATTTGATATAAGAAAGAATGATTATAAAGTCAAAAAGAGTTATTTGAACTCTAAAAGCGAAATTTTATAAACCAATTGGCTATATCACTTATAACTATGACTTAAGACCACTGATAAGACGGGTTTAGTATGGTATAGAAGTGTCGATTTATGTGAGTAATTGGTAACATAAGTGGATTTTTCAAGGTTTAATTGTATAAACCTCCACTTTATAATTTTAATTGTGTTATGAGATTTTTTAGTTGAGAATATATATAAATGAGTGTTGAAAGTGTGTTGGATTGATTTACATGATCATAAATGTCTAATGATTTGGGCTCAAGTATCAAGTATTAATTTTTTTTTTTTTTTTTTTTTTTTGACAACAATAAACTTTGATAAATAAAATAGTTCAAACTACATAGGTAATCTTAAAGTACAAACAAAGGAACAGAACCAAACCTAAAACTACTTGATACCCAAGTAACAGAAGAAACAGTACAAGTAGTTTCAAGCGAAGAAACAAGACGACTCTTTTTGAACGGTGGATGGTAATGGGCGTCGAACTCGATAAAGTGGACTCCCTTCCGCTTCATTCGCATAATGGCAATTGTACTTCGGGTGTACCTGCAAAAAGAAACTGACAACATAGACCTTTTCTTCGAAGTGGCAGTTGCGCGACCCGTGAAACCTTTAGTGAGGGAACGATCCTTGGAAACCGTGGTAAGTGAAACATCTCTGACAGCAGCGAACTCGAAATGGACTGATGAGATCTTAGTAGGATAGGGAGAGTCGGAATTAAGACGAGTTTTTTTATCAACTTGTACGTCAATCTCCTCCTTAACCAATGCATCATTTTTAGGCTGGTCAACATTACTAACATGAGAAAAGCTCTCCCGTGGAGGAGAGGTGTTGGGAACTTCTGCTGTCCCGTGAACGACGTCATGGGGAGTTCCCGTCTGGATAGTTTTAGAGATGAGGGGACGAACCCTCATAAAAGACATAGACCTTGGGTGGTAGAAACCCAAATTCGTGCCATGTAGCAAATTTTCGTAATCTTGAGATGATAAATGAAGCGTGTTATGAGATCGCTTCTGGTTGGTGAAGCTGAAATGAGGAGATTTTGTGGTAGGAGAAGAGGAAGAATTACAGACCTGTGTATCATTCGAGGTTTCATCAGTCACGGTGCCACTATCAGAAACCATGGGCTCATCTGGTGAACTAGAAATAGGACAAACAGCAGGAGATGAAGCTGAATACGATAAGGTCATCTTGCCAGTTGCTTCAACTTCAGAACAGAGCGACGATGCATTAGTTACAGACTCGGTTATCTTTTCGGCCACTTCAGCAAATTGTGGTTGGGTAGAAGAAACTTTTTCCGGATTATGAAGAGAAGAAACAAACAGCTTTCCTGCCCGAGCATCATCAGCAGCTAAGGAGTCCATGACAACTCGCTTACCATTTTTGTTTATCACTAAAGACCGCTTAATGTCCTCCAGCTCATGTGTAATATCTTTATTATTAGGCTCAATCGACATTGCCTCCTCCAAAGTAGAACATGCCTCTGATAACCTGTCCAATTTTTTAAGGGCAGCAGCCTTACGAAAAAGAGCTTTAGCATGGCGTGGGAAGAAGTTCAAAATCATTGAGCAATATGTCAAAGCTACCTCAGGAGCTTGAAGCTTATTCGCACACGCTGTCAAATTTAAACACAAAGAAACAGCGAGCGGCAAAATTGCATTTAAATCAAGTGCATTTTTTGCTTTGAGAGACGAACTGAGCAAACGACATGCCTTATCATAACAATCACCGGCCTGATCAAACTGATGCTGACGAAAAAAGTTATTACCCAAATCTTTCAGAGCTTGAATTTGAGAAGAAGATGAAAAGTTCAACTGGTTAAGGACCTTCAGAAATTCAATTTCTTCATCCGACAACTTCTCATTACCATAAATAAGGACGAAGAACTCAAAAAACTCGGTAGCGGAAAAGGAAGAAAAAGTGGAAAAGGATGACATATTTTAACTACAGAAGCAAACTAAGGTAAATTCTAAAAAAAACCAACGACGAAAACTTGAGCAAAGTAAGTGAAAGAAGGTGAAGGCAAAGAGGAAAAGCTACTACAACCAACCATCCAGACAACACCAACCCAATCACGACCTCCCAAAACGCCGACCAAAGCGAAATGTACAGAAAAGACACCACCTCCAACAACCTCTAAGAAATAGGACAGCCCCACATAAGAAGGATACCAAGAAAAAGGTGAAATCAAAGTAGCGGCAGCCAAACTCCCAGAAGGACTCAAAACCCACCACAAACCAAACACGGGAGCAGGACAAACTCGGAACACACAAGCCCCGTCAAAGACAACAAACCCTTGGATTACGAAACGAAACGGATGTAACCAACAGACGATATGTAAAAACCAAAATAGATCAAATCAACAATCCGAAATAAAGCCTCTGAGATAAAGATTTCTGATGTGATTTGAGTGAACTAAAGCATCATGAAACAAATAAACTTAGAAACCACAAAACAACTTTGCATCTAAACAACAGCAGGAACTCAAAACCCCGAAATTGATTCATCAGAATATAGCTCACAACAGAAAAAGCAAGCTTGAGGACGTAAAAAGGCGGTAGAACAAGTTAAAATCGGACTCGCACCCCTTGGAACAAACCAGACACAAACAAATCTTAAATCAACCTTTCAAAAAACATATAAAGACGAAGGAAACGAACCGTCAGATTAAAACTAGGCAGTCAAAGAAAGAAGCAGGAAGCCCGATAACGACGGAATCACCATAAACCAAAACTCTGAGCATCTAAATAAAAAGAGGCAGAAGAAAGGTGGGTCGAAAACGGAAAGAGGAGGGAAAACGAACTTCAGTCAAGCGTTTGAGGCCGCCGGAGATAAGCTGAATCTCCAGCGGCGCCGGAGGGGCGAAAGGGAGGTCAGGAGGATGGCGGTGATAGTATCAAGTATTAATTGAGCATTAAGGTTGAAGTCAATATGGAAACGGATCAACAATGCCAAGCAATTGAAGAGCCCACTTTATGGCAAACATCATCACATGGCTTTGTCTCCTAATGGGCCAACAACAAGGAGTAGTATAATACGGGAAGATCAAGTCAACGGAAAAGAACAAAATTTGCGTCGCGTTTTGGACAAGATTACGCGCGACCCGTATATGATTGTGTGCGACTCGCCCGTGTGGCAGTAACTCGGGGCTGTTTCTTTTTTTTTTTTTTTTTTGGTGAAATGTGAGTATAATATATATCAAAATATCAAATATACATAGGTATTTAAATGCTAAAACAACCCATCAAACTATCACTCAACTAGACTCATTCTTTTAAGCCATTCCAAATCATTTATAGTTATTTGCACCCTTTTCCTGCCTCGAACTCGAGCTCGACTCTCCTATGTAACCTTCTTGGCCACATGTTCAGGGCACATCAGAATTTTCTCATTCCTGCATTTGTTTCTTCTGCCATATACGTCTGAAAACTCAAAGATCATAGCATTCTCCCGAATTCCTTTCGCAAAGACAAGATGCAGTTCTCTTCGTACACCAGTTCAGCACCCCACTCTCAGGGTAGTCCCATCTAGTCAGCTTGTTCACCTCCCTAACAACTCTTCTGCTGTAAACACACTCACAGAAGAGGTGTTCAATAGTTTCTTCAGCTTGGGCACATATATAGCAAGTGTTCTCAATGTCCACTCCAAACCCAACTAGCTTTGATGTTGTGTTTAGTGCAGCATGTGCTATTAACCAACCCATGAACTGATGTTTTGGGATTACCCACCTATTCCAGACCACCTTGTACCAGTTAACCTTAGGCCTATTCCCCTTGAACCACTCATAGCTTCCTGCAGGTGTATATCCATCAGTTTGCACACTCCATTTGCCATTGTTATAACCTGCCACCATCTCCTCTTTGATCTTGCAAATTCTTCTCCACACCCAGCTTGAATTCATGCTAGGTTTGTATTCCATCCAATTCTGCCCTTTAAGGTAGTTGTTATGCACCCAGTGCACCCAAATGGAATCCCTGTTCATAGCTACCCAGTCCACTAGTCTCCCAACCATTGCCTTGTTCCAGCTCTCCTGATCTTTAATGCCCAGTTCTCCCTCTTCCTTTGGTCTACATATGGTGTCCCAATCAACCAAGGGAATCCTCCTGTAATCAGCACTATTGTCCCATAAAAAATTCTTGCACACTGCCTCAATCCTCTTAATCACTCCTTTAGGCAGCACAAACATAGATGCCCAGTAAGAGTGCAAAGAGTTGAGGACACTGCTCACTATTACCAACCTTCCAGCATAAGAAAACTTTATTGCTCCATACCCATGAATACGAGAGCAAATTTTGTCCACTAAACATTCACAATCCTGTTTTTTAAGCCTTGTGGTTTGAATAGGCATTCCAAGGTATTTGAAAGGAATTTGCCCTTCACTAAACCCTGAAACCTGCAGAATCTCATGCTTAAGCTGCTCTGGAACATTTCTGAAAAAAGCACTTGACTTTGCTGCACTCACCTTCAATCCAGAAGCCTTAGAGAAAGTTGAGAAAGCTTGCAATAACAGCATCATTGAGTTAGCATCCCCTTTGCTGAAAAGGAGGACATCATCAGCAAACATCAAGCAATTCAATTTTTTTTTCTTGCAAAGAGGATGGTATTTAAACTCATATTTGGCAGCTGCATACTGCAAAGTACGTGTCAAATACTCCATACATAGTGTAAATATCAGGGGGGACAAAGGATCCCCTTGCCTAAGTCCCCTCTTGCCATGAAAATAGCCAAACATCTCTCCATTGACAGACAAGGAATAGGTTGTAGAAGTAATGCATTGAATAATCATGGACTTGAACTCAAAAGGGAAGTTAAGAGCATCAAGAAGTTGTCTCACAAAATTCTACTCCACTGTATCATATGCCTTCTGTAAATCAATCTTGAACATACACCTTGGGGATGCATGTGGTTTTTCATACAATCTTATCAAGTCCTGGCATATAAGGATGTTCTCCTGAATGCTTCTATTTTGTATGAAAGCACCTTGGTTCTGCCCAACAATTTGTGGCAAGACATCAGCTAATCTAGCACACAGAAGCTTTGAAATGATCTTGTATACCACATTACAGCAAGCTATAGGCCTAAACTGTAACACACTCTTTGGCCTTTCACATTTAGGAATGAGGGTCAAATTAGTAGCATTGATCTGTTTGAGTAGTTGTCTATGCTGAAAGAAGTCTTGGACTGCAGTAATAACATCCCCTCCTACCTCACCCCAAGCATCTTTGAAGAATTTACTTGTGTATCCATCAGGCCCAGAGGACTTGATATCAGGGATACTAAAAAGTGCCTCCTTAATCTCCAATCCTGTAACAGGTTTCAACAACATAGTCCAGTGCTCAGCAGTACAGATTGGTCCCTGACCTATGATACTCTTATGTACCTTCTTTGTTTCCTGACTGGATCCTAGTAATGTTGTATAATATTCAAGAAAAGCTTCCTGAATTTGATCTGGACTATCACATTCTTTGCCATTCATATCCTCTACTAACACAACCTTATTCATATTTCTTCTTTTTTTCAGAATACCATGAAAGAAGGCACTATTGGTATCCCCCTCTTTAATCCACTGATAGATGCTTGGCTTTCTGAGACAGGAAGCTCTCCTTCGCCTTGGCTAACTCCTGCAACTTCAGTGTGGCCTCATACTCTTCTGAAATTAGTTGCATATTATTAGGATCCCTAGTTATCTCCTCTTTCATTTCCTCCACCCGTTTCTGCAGGATATTAGTTGCACCCTCAATGTCACTAAACCCCTCCAAATTCAACTTCTTCAAAACAGGCTTCATCCTCTTCAAGTTTTTAACCAACCTGAACATTGGTGTACCAGTCACACCAGCATCCCAATGCCCTCTCACAAGAGGTAGAAACTTTTTTGACCCTCCCCACATATTGAAATACTTGAATGATCTCTTACTTTGGCCTTGATTAGAGCTCTTTACCACACATGGAGTATGATCATAAAGTCCCTCAGGCATAAAATGTGCATACAGATCAGTGAAGTTATCACACCATGCTTTATTTACCATAAACCTGTCAATTCTTCTGTAAATTCTTTCATCAGGTTTTTGTTTATTATTCCACGTATATATAGCTCCTATTGCAGCAATGTCCACCAACCCACAATCAGCAACACATCTTCTGAAAGGCTCTATCTCACTTGAAGGAGTATTCCCACCTACTCTCTCAGTTGGAGATAGAACGCAATTAAAGTCACCTGCTACTGCCCAAGGTCCAGCTATCTGACTAGCTAGTCTGTTCAAATTATCCCACAGAGGAGTTCTTTCAGAATTACCATTGAAAGCATAAGTCATAGTTAGCCAGAAAACCCTCCTCTCCACCAAAGAATCAACTTTCAAGTGTATATACTGAGCATTATATTCCATAATTTGTACTCTAAAAATTGTTGGGTTCCAGAGCACCCAAATACGTCCACCAGAGTGATATCCATTATTGGTTGTAATGCACCAATTATTAAAACTACCAGCTGCCTTATTGAAGGCTTTATTCTTTATCTTAGTTTCTAAAAGGCCAAAAAGACCTACATTATTAGCTTGCAAAAAATAATTAATATCTCTTTGTTTTCCTACTCTATTCATTCCCCTTACATTCCAAAAACCAATTCTATCCATTAGACAAAGAAGGAGTCACAGCATTACCAATTTTCTCACTACTCTTCTTAGCTGGTGAAGCAACTACCTCTTTATATGAGAATGCTCCAAAATTTTCAGTACTGTATCCAACATTGATCCCTTCTCTGGAATGCATCCTTACTAGTCTCTTAATAGGAGTGTGTTGTCCTGGAGAAAGCTTCCCATCTACTCTCACATGCCTGACTGGTTCCTGAGAGATCTGTCTCTCCTGAACGGGTACAATGGCACTCTCAGTCTTCTTAGGAACAGGCCTCCAGACCTGCCTAACAGGTACCTTGCTAGGCTTCTTTTGTTCTCCTTTCCTGCACTGCTCCATGTCATGGCCCATTCCTTTACATGCTTTGCATGTGACAGGCCTCCATTCATACTCTACTTCCACCTGAACAACACCACCAGTTTCATCCTTGAATGAAACCTGAGCTGGTAGTTGTTGATCCACCAATAATTCCACCATAACCCGAGCATACCCTAGTCTAGTTCTTTCCTCTGTTGCCACATCACTCTTAACATATTTCCCTACAATACTGGTAATTTTGGGCAAACTTTTGCCCCAAAATTTAAGTGGCAGTTTATGAATCCTAATCCATGCAGGGACAGACTTCACCTCGCCTTTTTTCATTTCCAAATCCTTTTCCCATGATTTTACAATCATCGGCTTGTTATCAAATAAGTAATGTCCAGATGCTAACACCTTCTCCTTCATGTCCATAGTTTTGAACCTAACCAAGAAAATTCCATTTGGCAAAAATGAGATTTTGTCAATATTGAACTTTGTCCAAATCCTTCTTATGAAACCCTCTACAATCTCCCATGGTGGGTTAACACCTAGGATAAAGCAGATAACAGCCTGTTTCCAATACTCAACTTCCTCCTCAACGTCCTCAATTTGTATCTGCAGCATATCATCTGACTCTGTTTTCGTATCAAGTTCTGGTATTTCATTCCCTTGTTCAAGGCTTTCAGAAACAATCTCGTCCTCATCCTCACTTGCCTCTATTTCCTCATCTGTTTCTTCTTCATCCTCAGTCTCCACTACCATTTCTGGAATACCTACAATGTCATGAATGTTTTTCGTTTTCCCTTCTTCTTCAACATCTGGTCCATTACTCATCTCATTAGGGTTTCTATTTTCCAAACTTTCTTCATTCTCCACTGTAACATTCATCTCCTTAGACGTAGCAGGAATACTACGCCCTCTTAGATTCAATTCACGCTGTCTTTGTTGGCTAGATTTCCTAGCCATTGATTCGAATCAATGGCGGCACAGAGTTCTTAGTCCTGCATTTTCTCTCTTTTTTTCTCTCTAGGTTTTTTTATTGTATTGTTATGTTTTGTGTTTCCTAATTCCATTATTATTATATTTATTATTAGTTATTATTCTGAGGGGAGTTTTCATATTCTATCCTACATTCAATAAGTGTAATTTTGGGAAAACTCTCTTAGAACCCTAATTACTTTTGGTTAGAAATTATGAGGAACTAATCCTCCCTTTCTTGTATCAATAAACTGAAGTTATCTTCTGATTAATTGTGAGATTGTTCCTTTATTTCTTTTATTTCTCAAGTATTGTTTATGTCTCTTACTCGTATTTTATGATTATTGTTTCTTTTTGTTAATCTGATCAATTGGTAATTGTTTACTTTAATCTATTGCATGTTTAGAAATTGAATCCGTAATTGTTCAATTAATCTAGACTAAAGTAGCAAACTTTACCCTAATAATTTGTATACGCTTCATCGTTATTAGGACGAAGTAGAGACTAGACATATAATTCGAATCGTTAACCGCGTGTGTTAAAGATCGTTATCTTTATTGCTTCCTTTGATTGTTATTGTTGTTGTTGGATTAAATCTAGACGCTTGGCTTAGATTGTTCAATAATTAGGGTCTTCTAATATCGTGTTTCGAGTTATTTGACTAAACTTAAGAGGGAGAAGGAAACTTGAATTTCCACAATAAAGTACTTGAGAGTAATTGAGTTAAAGACAATCGATGACCAAGTAGTTTGTTGATAGTGGATGTTTGTTGACCAAAGACCTTTTAATCATCTGAATTCATCTTATTTACTTATTCCGTGTTTAATTAGTCTTAGTTAATCAATCATCAACAAAACCGCCTGTATTATTGTTACGTGTACTCATTATTTTTTTTACACATTAATTACATCGCCTTCTCTGTGAATCGATCCTTGTTATCATATAGTATATTTAGCTTAAGGTCATAAGTGTTATAAATATTATCTTTGGGAGGATACGTCTTCGGCTCACCAAATTTTGGCGTCGTTGCCGGGGAAGGCAATAGTTAATTTGTGTGTTTTGTAGTATAGAGTCTTAGTTTTCTTTTAGTTTTGTTTATGCATAATACATGTTCTACTAACCATCCACTTGAGCCTTACAACTCAGATATTGAACGGACACTTTTCAGGTTTAGACATATCAGTGGGAGCCAGTTAGTTGTTTTCGAGCCCCCAGATTCCAAGGAGGATTTACACTCTGATTCAGATACGCCGGAAATTTCTATTACCAATGAGAATATGGCCCGAGAGACCCGCACATTAAAGGAGCTCACAGCTCCAAATCTTGTTGTTCAGCCATTATGCATCACTTTTCCAGCATTGGATGATGGAGTTACTTTTGAACTGAAATCTGATTTGACACATTAATTACCAAGTTTCAGTGGGACGAGTATTGAGGATCCGAATAAGCATCTTTCGGACTTTCATATTATGTGCACCGGTATGAAGCCAGTTGATGTCACAGATGAGCAATTAAAATTGAGAGCCTTTCCTTTCTCCTTGAAAGGCAATGCGAGAGACTGGTTAATAAACTATCTACCACCGGTGAGTATCACTACTTGGATAGGTATGAAGAAAGAATTCTTGGAGAAGTATTTTCCTCCTTCTCGATCAGCTCTACTGAAAAGAGCCATCAGTAATATTAAGCAGCAAGACGGAGAAACTATATACGAGTACCTTGAAAAGTTTAAGCAGTTATGTGCCAGCTGCCCCTACCATGGTTACTCCGAACATGATCTTATAATGTATTTTTGTGGTGGACTGAACCAAGATGACCGCCGTATGATTCATTCTGCTTGTGGAGGAATAAGAATCCAGATGAAGCTTGGAAGGTTATCACAGAGCTAGCTGAGACCTCTAGACAGTTTGAGAGAAGACCTTCACGGAGAGGAGTGAGTGATATGGGTGTTAATCCTGGGTTGGAGGAAAAGGTCTATAATATTGCTTCCACACTCCGTAATATGTTATTTGGCAGACAAATGGCTGTTATTTGTGGTATATACTCTACTAAGGGTCATCCTAGCGACTTGTGCACTGAAATGCAAGAGGGTGATTCTCAGACCGTGAATGGTGTATGGGAGAGTATTCCAAACAAGAAATGGGATCCATACTCTAATACTTATAATAAAGGATGGAAAGCTCATCCTAATTTCCGTTGGGAAAATTCTCAAGCTAGCCCATCATCTGGCCCTCCTAGAGGTCAGATTATTCTGCGACCACAAGTGCAACCTTCCATACCTCAGGCACCACCACAAGCTACACCGAGTTCATCAATGTCTACTGAGGGCATGATTCGGTCTCTTACCATTAGTGTCACTCAAAATAGAGCAGAAAATAAGCAGAATTTCAAGAATCTTGAGAATTAGGTTCGTCAATTAGCTACTGCGGTCAATCGGTTGGAAGCTAAACAATCAGGTGATTTACCATCTCAGAAAGTGCTGAATCCTAGGGAGAATGTGAGTGCCGTATCATTGAGAAATGGTAGGCAATTGGTGGAGATGGAAAAGCTAAAAGCTAAGCCTAAGGTGGTGATTATAGAAGAAGAAGAGGAGTTAGTGGTGGAAGATGATAAGCTATTGAAAGATGGAGGAGAGGAAGATGCATCTAATTCCAAAGAGGTGACACCATCCATGCCTTCATATGAGCCCCTCCCACCTTTTCCCGAGGCTTTGAAGGACACAAGGAAGAAGGAGCATGACACTGATATTTACGAAACCTTACATAAATTCGAGGTAAATATTCCTTTACTTGAATTTCTTAAGAGTGTTCCTAGGTACGCAAAGTTTTTAAAAGAACTTTGTACAATTAAAAGAAATCAAAAGGAACGTAGTTTGAAAAGGCCAAAGGGTAAAGCTAGTGAATTTGTGTCATCTTTGTTTAAGAGTAAGACCCCTCCCAAGTGTAGTGATCTGGGTGTGTTCACTATACCTTGCATCATAGGTGATACACGGTTTGAAAGAGCCATGTTAGATCTAGGGGCGTCAATAATTGTTCTCCCCTACCATGTTTATGAGTCTCTTAAACTTGGTCCTTTAAAGAGTACTAGGGTAGTAGTCCAATTTGCTAATAGGTCTAGTGTTCACCCTAGGGGAGTAGTAGAGATTGTAATGGTTAAGGTAGACCAGTTGGTATTTTCAGCTGATTTCTACGTTTTGGATTTGGCACAGGAGGTCAATGGGTCCCAATTTTATTGGGTCGACCATTCTTAAAGACCGCAGGAACCCGAATTGATGTTCCAAATGGTTCCTTGACTATGGAGTTTAATGGTAGGGTGGTTAAATTTGAAATTAATCCACCTAATTTGACTAACTCTGCGGTTTATTCTGTTTGTGCTATTGCTACTAACCATAATTCTATGAGAAGCTAGAAGCCACCAATTCCGAGCAAAACTTGTGAAATTTTGCAGGGCTCTCCACCTAAAGTGAAAAGGTGTATCCTTTTATGGGAGAATCTTAAAGATGCTGAGGCTGGTAAAAGAAAGGGTAAGACTTGGTTTGATAAACTAATTAGCCGGAAGGACATCGGTAAAGCAACACAAGTCATATATATCAAATCAAGTAGTGCTCACCCCGTTCCATTTGCAAGGTAACTTTCTAGACTCTTATCTAAGTCGGGTGGTTTACCACTCAACGAGATGTCGAGCCAACGACGTAAAACAACAGCGCTTCTGGGAGGCAACCCATAGATTTGTGTGTGCAATTCTTGCAAAAAAAAAATTGAAAAAAAAGCGAAAATCCAAAAAAAAAAAAAAAAACAATCGGAACCTCTTTAACTACTATTTAATATTTTATGGTGTTGGCGACATAAGAAGGGTGACATAGAAGGTTGATTGGGTAGGATACAGGCTATGGTGTGGAGAAACCGCGGTGCATTGTTGTGGGCACCTTGCTATTGCGGTTGGATGGTTTATTGATTTGGAGTAAAGGCGTATAGGTAAGACCAAATAAGCTTGGTGTTGTCTTGTCTCTTGTTTCTCCCTGTGTTATTTGCCCTTTGGTTAGGATTGGAGTAATAAGGGGCGTTAGTCTTCTTTGGTTACTCTTATCTTTTGTTGGCCTTGTTATTATTGTACTTTATGGAGGATGCTAATGGTCAAGTGTGGGGAGGTGGTGTGGTGTGTGAATTGCTCTATTTCACTCGGTGTTGAGGATTGGCATGTCAATTGAGTCGTCTGACTGAGGTTTGTTCTCCTTTTACTTATATTATGTCCTTGCAACATTGAGGACAATGTTTCATTTATGTGGGGAGGGAGAATCGTTCCGATTTGTAGTCATTTGTAATTGTGTGTTGTGTTTATTTCAGTTATTTATTTCAGGAAAAAAATTGAAAAAAAAAAGAAAAAAAATTGAAAAAAAAGAAAGAAAAAGAAAGAAAAGTATCCCGACTAGGTGAAAACCCGAAAGGGCGCCTAGGCAAGATTGGGATGTGGCCGAGGACGGAGTGAAAACCCGGAAGGGCGCTCCGGGTAAAATGAAGAATTGAGTTGCGTGCCACTGAGAGTAGAGTGAGGTTGAAAAAAAAAAGATATGTTAGAGTGAAAACCCGCAAGGGCGGGCGCTCTTGTAATAACCCTAATATTTTAATTCCTGTGAATTTTATTTAATAATTGATATTTTTATGAGTTTGATAATAAATATAAAAACGTGACTTCTGTTAAAAGTTGGAAAACAAATCTTTTAGTAATTTTTATGGGAAGATATTTTCTTCCAAGCTTTCCTTTTTTCCTAAATTCCTAAAGAGGCCGTATAAGTATAAAACTAGGTTTATGTAGTGCCTTGTTAATTGTCTTGAACTTTCCTTCTTATTTTCTCATGCGGCTGACCCATTCCTCTACCTTCAATCCACTTAAATTTTTGATACAAACTCAGCCTATTTATTTACGTAGTTGCTCTTTCATGGACACGTATTACTCATTTATGGGCATTTTGTCATAACTTTTCCATACCCTACCCTTCCCCTAAAGAAGTTCTCCCTAATTTTCTTCCTCACAAAATTAATCAAATCCGTTAAATTACTCAATTTTAATGGTTAGTTCTCATGTCGATCAACTAATAATTCCAATTTATTAACTTTATTAAATATGTTCTATCAAATTATAGAGATTAAATTAGTTTAACTAGGGTTTGATGGAATTATTATTGTCATGTGAAGGCCAATTGCGATGGTATCATCAGCAAGAACATCCAAATCATAATAAATAATGATTCCTCCTTTGTTAATAAATTTAAATGTGGCTCACTTTCCGCATACTCTCGCTTCAATTCAACATAAAATGAAATTGTAAATGAAATTAAGTATTTTATGAAATTCGAGATGGGTGCTGACGAGTAGATTCGTCCAGGTCCAGGCTCCGGTTCCAATTCCAGTTTCTGAAATGGCTGAATCTTTGCTTTAAAATAAATAGGGGGAAGGCAGATGCCAAATTGATATCATTAGCATTTTGATTAGTGTGTAACGAATAGCAATGTGAAATTGGAGCTTTGTGTGAACAAACGCTCTGCATATTGTTGTAAGTTATATTTGCTGCTGCTGCTCAACAGTGAACGACATTAGTGTGGTGGGCTTCGTCGGTTAAGGGAGGTGAGGAAAAGAGGCGATGGTTGGCGGCAAGTTGAGGCTGGGAAGGGCAGTGGCAAGGTGGTGGAAGGGGTGGGGGAGGAAGGTGGTGTACTTCAAGAGGAGAATTGAATAGTGAGAGAATTGAAAATCTGGGGTTGAAATAAAAGGGGGTAAAATGGTCATTTGCGTCCATGAAAGAGTAAAACTCGTCCATGAATGAGCATCACCCTTTATTTATAGGTGTTCATCATCTTCAACATCTATATTTGTATCTTTATGTTGAATGGACGTTCGAGCCATTACCATTCATTCCCTTACTGGTATCGCCTTTCGTCGAGCCTTGTGTTTGCGCTTTTAAATTGTGATGATCCATTATTGCTCGTCTTTGGATCATATTTGAGGTAACACGATTCTACCGATCCTAATATTATTATTATTGTTCGAGGTTGTGTGAATAACATGCTAATTGTTATTAGTTTGTGAGACGGGTTGGGTTATGTGATTAAGGTAATTGATTGGCAGCTGGCATGTATGATAGTACTAAAATTGGGTTGTACAATTAGCTAATGTGCGAGTGAATTATTTAGCACTCAATTATGAGTTGGACAAGTTATTGGTGATTGATTTGGTAATGATCAATTGTTCTGAGATTCTTGTTACTTAGATACGTGGGTTTTTAAGGAATAAGATCACTGAAGTACATTATAATATTGAGAATTGTTACCCGAATTATTGAGGCGAAGGTTGAAATCGAACGGTAATTTTATTTTGGTATTGTATTTTTATTATCGTTCTTTTTTTTTCAAGACTCGTGGGTGAGTAGCTTAGAATCTTGTACCCTAACGATTGAGCACGGTTATTTGTACCTTTGACAATATCGATATTGAAATTGAGATAGAAATTGGTTACTGGAATTGAGTTATGGGGCCTATGAGCCAAGTTTTGTTTACGGTCCAGAGCGACCATGGTTACTAGGTTATATTTTGAGTTTGGAAATCGATATTGAGATGGATATATTGTTTAGCGGTTTTTCTCCGCCAGTTCAGTCACCCCTTTTATTTGGCTTAGGTTCGACGATGAGAATACGATAATTGGTTACTTGGGAGTATTATATTATGAGACGGATTAATGAGTGAGACGGAGTAATGAGTGAGATGGAGTAATGAGTTGAGATTGAGTTAAGTATTAGGACAAGAGTATCTATTATATTGTGGAGTAGCTTTGAGCTTGAGATTAGTTAACGAGGAGTGTTTTTATTATTCTCTCTGTTTATTTTAATTTTTACGTGTGCTTGTTTCCACGCAGTGACTAAAAACTATTCTGCTTATATTGAGTAATTATCTGTTTCTCAGCTTTCCAGCTGACGTGTTCTCTCCCTTCTGGGCTACTCGTCATGGGGGTAGTTCCTTTTTGTCTATTGGTTTTATTTCAGGTTACTTCCGCTGCTGTTCAAGAGGATTTTTATTTCAAGAGAAGATTTTTATTAAAGACTTTATAATGTTTTGGTTCCATTTTGTATTCTTTTATTTTTAAAAGGATTTGTAATAAGAGACTTTGTATATTAAGTATAATATCTCTGTATTTCGGCGCATTTTATATGTAAAAGTTAGTTTTAATTTAGCCGAAAATCAGAGATGTTACAGCTCTAGGCAAAATGAGAGATTTAGGTAAAAGAAAATAATTCTTCCAATACTGTTATATTTCTCCTTGTTGTGTTGAAGACCGTATGGTAAGACTTTCCTTGCGTTTTGTTAGCTTCCTTATACTTCTATGGATCAGTGTTGGTATGAGTTTCTATATATCCTGAGTTTACTCGAGGACGAGTAAAGATTTAAGTAAAGTTTGATAAGACGGGTTTAGTATGGTATAGACGTGTCGATTTATGTGAGTAATTGGTAACATAAGTGGATTTTTCAAGGTTTAATTGTATAAACCTCCACTTTATAATTTTAATTGTGTTATGGGATTTTTTAGTTAAGAATATAGATAAATGAGTTGTGAAAGTGTGTTGGATTATTTTACATGATCATAAATGTCTAATAATTTGGGCTAGTATCAAACATTAATTGAGCATTAAGGTTGAGATCAATATGCAAACTCATCAACAATGCCGAGCAATTGAAGAGCCCACTTTATGGCAAACATCATCACATGGCTTTGTCTCCTAATGGGCCAACAACAAGGAGTAGTATAATACGGGAAGATCAAGTCAACGGATAAGAACAAAAATTACGTAGCGTTTTGGACAGGATTACGGATGACCTGCATGTGATTATGTGCGACTCGCCAGTGTGGCAGCAACTCGGTGTTGTTTCGTGCCTTGTTTTGTGTTTCCTAATTCCATTATTATTATATTTATAATGAGTTATTATTATGAGGGGAGTTTTCATATTCTATCATACATTCAACTAGTATTGTTGCCCGGCTTCGCCCGGGCTACCTCTAATTACCATTATTTTTTTTTCATTAAATAAAATTACTTAAAGCTGCATAATCCATAAATTTATCATTAATATATTTTTCTATGACATATCCTAAAGTTACGATGAAATAAATTTTGATACAAATTCACTATTCCCGCTATTAATATTTTACTCTTATTAATGAAACAATAGTAACAACATTTAACTTGCCCCGTAATCATAGTTACTCTTACTACTCCCGCCGTAATTATTATTACTGTCGCATTAATATTGATAATTTCAATACTCCCGCCGTAATTATTGTTACTTTTACTATTGTCCTATTAATAATGATTATTTCACTACTCTCGTTGTTGTTTCTACCACTTTCACTAATCTCGCTGATAATATTGTTACTTTTACTATTCAAATGAGTGATTACTATCATATAAGTATATCCAATGTTACTACAATTCTTTTCTTTACTGACGAAATTACTTTTACTACTTACGCATACAATTTTAAGAGGATTATATATTTATATAAATATATTACATATATGCATTAAATCAAATCGAAAGAATTATGCAATATTATATATTATGGAATCTAATTTGAATTATTTATAACCTACTTATATTATATTTTTGCATGTTAACATCTAATAAAGTATGAAGTTTAATAAAATTGCATAGATTTTAAATTTAATATATAATTTTATGATGATAATAATTAATACCATAAGTGTGCATGTTTATACTAATTAATTATTTTATTTTTAGGAAATTGACCATCTTCCAGTATTCTATAAATATTTAGGAAAATTACTAAGCATCTTATGTCTTGTAGTCTCCATAAAATTGATCATCTTAATTAATTATTTTATTTTAAGGAAATTGACCATCTTAATTAATTATTTTATTTTAAGGAAATTGACCCTGTTTTAGTCTCTTACAAATGTTTAGGAAAATTACCAAGCTTCTATATAATTTAATTTTAACTCAAACTATATAATATTTGCATTGAGATCCCTTAATCGGGTCCATCACACAGTGCTAGTGATTTAAAACTATATAGTATAATTAATTTGTATAACTTTCTTTAATTACATTGAAATCCCTTGGTTTCTGGATTTAATATATAGTATTGATAAGTGTAATTTTGGGAAAAACTCTCTTAGAACCTTAATTACTTTTGCTTAGAAATTATGAGGAACTAATCCTCCCTTTCTTGGATCAATAAAGTGAAGCTATCTTCCGATTAATTGTGAGATTGTTCCTTTATTTCTTTTATTTCTCAAGTATTGTTTATGTCTCTTACTCGTATTTTATGATTATTGTTTCTTTTTGCTAATCTGATCAATTGGTAATTGTTTATTTTAATCTATTGCATGTTTAGAAATTGAATCCGTAATTGTTCAATTAATCTAGACTAAAGTAGCAAACTTTACCCTAATAATTTGTATGCGTTTCATCGTTATTAGGATGAAGTAGAGACTAGACATATAATTCGAATCGTTAACCGCGTGTGTTAAAGATCGTTATCTTTATTGCTTCCTTTGATCGTTACTAGTTTTCTTGCCCGTGCATTGCACGGATATTAAAATAATGTGTGATAAATTTCACAATAAAATGGAATATAGACATATAATACATCGTTTATGTCTAAGATTTTATGTATGCCATATGACCTATAAATAATTCTCGTTAACATAATATTGACATAAGAATGAAAAAGTGTTTGATTAATAAAATACTTCTTTTTAGGAAAATAAAACCAATATAAAGTTTATATATATGATACTTATACTCATAGTTTTTAAAATTTGTTCATTAATGTCTGTTTGTTTTTCAATTGGTTAAGGAAAACAATAATATCTACTCTGCATAATCAACTCAATGATGCAACAAATCCCCTTCTTTCGAATAACAACCATAATTTATTCATTGCTGGATCAAATTTTAATTATATAAAAACATTTAGAGGTAGTTAGAATGTTATATCTCCCGGTCAAACTATAGAAGTACGTTTGAATGTTAACCAAGTTCCGACGCAATACGAAATGGCTAGGGTTGCTTATCACGACCCCTCTCTCTCTCTGTCTCTAGCAATAGTCTTGGTCCTCATCTTCTCATTTGAAACAAAATCTTTCACGCACACCCCTATTTTTCTTCCCTATTCACACACACAATCTCAAACAATCCCATCCCTTGAAAGATCAATCCTTGTCTCCAAAACTTATCTCAAATTTATCCAACCAAGTGAAAAACTAAACTCTTAATTCTAGAAAAATCTACCATCCAATGGAAACTAACCATTGCTCTCGACAATGTTAATTTTTTTTTTTTAGGAAAATAAAACCAATATGAAGTTTATATATATGATACTTGGGACTGAGAGTTTTTAGATTTTGTTCGTTAATACCTGTTTGTTTTTTAATTGGTCAAGGAAATATCTACTTTGCATAATCAACTCAATGATGCAACACATCTCCTTCTTTAGAATAACAGCCATAATTTAATCATTATTGGGTCAAATAGTAGTTACGTATAGACATTTACAGGTAGTTAAATGTTATATCTCCCGGTCAAACTATAGACGTACCTTTGAATGTTAACCAAATTCTAATGCAATACTACATGGCTGAGGCTGCTTATGACCCTCCCCTTAAAACAATAGTTTTACCCCCATCTTCCCATCTGAAACAAAATCCTTCATGCAGACCCCTATTTGATCACACACATGATCTAAAACAATCTCATCCCTTGAAAGATCGATCCTTGTCTTCGAAACTTCTCTCAAATTTATCCAACCAAGTGAAAAACTAAACCCCTACTTGTAGAAAAATTAACAACCCAATGGAAACTAACCCTTTCTCTCGACAATGTTGTTGGAATTAAGATTTTACTTGAATTTGTGGATTGATGGGGGTCAAAATTATGTTTATCGGTATGATCTTTTTAGGTTTCTTGTTATTATTCATGTTACCCATATGTTTTAATATAAGCGATATTTTGCAAATAAATAACCTTATTTATTATCACTGTCCTCATTAAACTCATCACCCTCCACAAATGCATCATCCCTCCACCCCACTAATTTACCAGCAAAATAAAACATCGGCCACTATGATTAGTTCTTACTACTTGAAACAACATCCAACTTACTACCACTATCACTACCTTTCTGCCATGTTTTACATCTTAAGAAGTCATAAATCACATTCACCTCCATGAAACACAAATCTTTACTCCAGATGATATGGATCCTCGTCTCCCTTATCGAAGAGAATTTATTTCTCCTTCAACAAAGAAAAGTTTAAGAAGCAATCTTCTCTCTTATCTGTCTCTCTTTCCCTTCCTAGTCTTTTTCTCGTCCCCTCCCTTACCTCCATTCCAGATACTCAATCAAAGTGTTTGGGTACTATGTTTGTAAACTGAATAATTTTGAATATTATATTCATATACACGAACTTTGCTATTTATTTCATTTTTCATAAATAAATCTTACTACTCCCCTCTCATTTTTATTGTCCTTTTTTCTTCAAATTTTATTATCTCATAATTATTATCCCCTTTCTAGATCTAGTAAGGAAAAAAATTAGTCAACCAACTCGTCGCAATCAACCTCATTCCTACTCGAAACAACCTTTAGTCCACTACTTAATCCCTTCGTTTCACACATAAAACAGTCTAAAATGCAAAGCTTTCATCTCTCTCTTGAAAAGTCCATCTAACTAACAGAAAACTAACCGCTACTTTCTGAACTTCATCATTTTTACATCCCATAAAGATTAAGTTGAACATGACAAAAAAATGTAGAAACTTAGGTTTTGTTTGATAACGACAGGTTGAACATTTTTTTTAGTATTTTGAGAGTTTCTACACTATTTAACTAACAAATGTACTATTTGAGTGTTGATCATCGACATATTGAAATAGTAGATTGTGATGTAATTTCATGTTTTACATTATGACCTTTAATTAGTATATTATAAGAAAATAAAAATTGAGTTTTTTTTTTAATCTTTGAGGAAATTAAAGATCAAACTTTATATTTATCATATTTATAATTAATATTATTCACTTAAAATATATAAATTTAAGCAAGTTCAAATAAGTTAGCTAAAAGTTATAATCACAAATTGTACGAAGCAGTATAATCATTTTTTTTATTAATATGAAATAAATGTCATAAAATTCATGAGAATATTAATGCGGTAGAGAACTATAGAAGAGTTGGCAAGTACGTGACCCTCGTTTAAGTTTAATTTCTTTCATTTATTTTTATATTTTTGCCTAAAGGTGGTTAAAGCATCTTATTATGCATGACGAATATGTCTCGCCCTTCTGCAATTCGTATCTCTCCCTAAATTATAGTGTTTATGTACTCAATTTACACACACAAAACAAATATAGCATCAACAATAATAAGTTTGCTCCATATAATTGAATAGTACCGTTTTTTATGCATGTAAATTTGCCAGAAGTAAAGCTTGAGAGAGACGGTCTTCACTATGTTAGGGATAGACTACTCTTACCCTTTTATGTGTTTTTCATGACTTTTTTTTTAATGTTGATCTTGTTTGAATTGAATCTTAACCTTATACATATTTCTATAATAAGTGTATCTAATTTACCTTCAAGCCTCATTCAAATCTATTTTATTACTCGTGGTACCATTTTTACTTTAAATTGTAAAACAATCGCACAATAAGGTTTTCAAAACATTTACTCATTTGTCATAATATGATATTTCGATTCGCAAATTAGCAGCAACTTTCTTTATCTTTTAATACTTCTTGAAAAATGTACTTATCAATAATTTGTTAATATCATATTTATATTTTGATTAATATATACTTTTATATAATGACAAATAAATGTAAATAATATATAATAAATTATCAATAGAAGTTGAAGTATATTTTGAGGGAAATAATTTTAAAATTAGTAGGAGAAATACATATGACATTGGAAAAATAAACTTCGTATTATGTATAACTAAATATGACATTAGCAATAACAAAAGACGTAGGGCATATTTCAGCGTTCATTTTACTCTTTACATGAGTAAATTCCATGTAGTACGTATTATGCATGCACATTTGTCACAACCTAGTTCGGCCTAGGGCCTTTTAGCTTCATAATACCTCATTTTTTTAATCGTAAGTTGTTATAAAATTGGATATTATAAATATATAAAAAGTTTTTTTCCTTCTAATTTAATAAAAAGTGATCAAATACTAATGAATAATTTTTTAATATTAATAAATTATAGATAATTATTTTATTTTCTGTTTCTAATAATAAAATTATAAAATAATTAATTAATTCTCATTTCTAATAGGAAATTCATATTCTTAATTATAATAGAAAATTTTAAATAATTACTATCTCCTAATTATAATAGTAAATTAGGAAAAAAAAGTCTTAATAAATTATTAATTTATTTCCTATTTCTAATAGGAAAATTGTAAATAATTAATTATCTCCCGATTCTAATGCTAATAGTCTAATTTGGAAAACCTATCTCTAATAGGAAAATTGTAAATAATTAATTATCTCCTAATTCTAATGCTAATAGTATAATTAGAAAAAAAAGCCTCCTTTAGTTATATAAATTGATTGCTGTTGTTGGATTAAATCTAGACGCTTGGCTTAGATTGTTCAATAATTAGGGTCGCTAATATCGCGTTTCGAGTTAGTTGACTAAACTTAAGAGGGAGAAGGAAACTTGTATTTATTGGATTATGTGTCCTCAACAATAGTGCGATCACATGTTTAAATTTCAAATTAAGAATACGTAAGGGATGATTTATATATATAGTCAACTGATTAAGATTAATCAGAAATAATTGGCTAACTAGAGTTTGACATTACTGTCGTTTGACGGTGGTGATCAGTTGATCCCTTAAGGTCACACCTAAAGGACAATTCCCTTAATAGACAAATTGATTAATTGTATGGCGATACAAGTTAATCAATTCCTTAAAATTGAATAACTTATTTGTGAGAGAAAATATTTATATCTTATTGTAATTAGATTAAATAAGATTTTTTTTAGTAATTAAAATACTTTATTACTAAAATTGATTATTGTTTGTGAAACAATAGAGATAAGAATGGATGGTTAATTATAATTACAATATACTGTGAATTATAATTATATGACCCATTTTATTTATGTGATCAAGAATCAGTAGTCAATTTGTTGTATGTGAATTAATTAATTTATAAAATGATATTTATTTGATAAATATGCATTAAATTAATTAATAACATGTAACATACTACATATGACATATTGTGTGACAAGTGACAAATTGATAAAATAAAATGGTAGTCCATTTTATAAATAATGGACCGAAATGGAGGGATTGTAGTGGGTTTATGGATGATATTATTTTATGTGATAAAATTAAATAATCATACCTATACTAAGTAGCCTTACATGCCTACAATTTAGAGAAGAGAAAAAGCAAAAGTAAGATGCCATTTTGGCCTTATGCTAGCCGGCCCCTTCCTCCTTTATAATGAGAATTTGTTCTCATTTTTACACTACACTACTATTCATAATTCATTCACATGCAATTTTGCACCTCTCTCTCACAACTCTCTAAAACTTGTTTTAGAATAACAATAGATTGTTCATCTTAAATTCTAATCACAATATTACATTACTAGTGTAGTAATAAGAACATTATTAGAATTAATTTAAGGATACTACTATATTAATCTAGTTAATTAATATATTAGTTTAAGGGATTTGTCTTGGGTGCAATCAAAGGAAGATCTCTACATTGGGATTTTGAAGGATCATCCATTATATTTAAGCTCAAGAACAAACAAGGAAGGTGACCTTATTGTGAAGGCAAACAAGGGCATGCATTGGGTCTTTCTCTTCCCCCTTTCTTCCCTCCTACCCGGTTTCACCCTAGGAAAGACAAAAAGGATTTTTGTCTTATATTTTGATATACACTACATGCATAAGTGGGTATCATTCTAATATTCATTCATTCTAACTTCTTAAGTTTTTGAAAAGAAAAAAAAACCTCCAAAATCCCTCTCCTCTAACCGGTTTTAGAGAGCTAAAATACCAAATTATTTTGAGTCATTTTTCACAAGATTAATATTGTACTAGTTCATATAATATTAATTCTAATTAAGAGTAAGCCTTGGGTATTATTCCTTGGGAGAGATCCTACACTTGGATCTTTTGTTCATCCAAAAGGAAAGCTCAAGAACAAAAGAAAAGGAGATTTCTTTTGTGCCCATTAGAACCGAAATCACAATGTAAGGATGATTTCTTCTTTATTTTGTTAATTAGTTTGCATGCATAAGACCTTTATTAATTTTATGACAAATTAATTTAAAATCATATATGAATATGTAAGTACTTAGATCTACTCAATGGTGTTGCCGAAAGGAGAAATCGAACCCTACTTGATATGGTTCGATCCATGATGAGTCAAACCGAGTTACCGAACTCGTTTTGGGGATTTGCAATCCAAACTGCAATTCTATCTTTAAATAATAGTCCCACTAAAGCCACCGAAAAGACTCCATTTGAAACATGGAAAGGAAGAGTTCCTAATCTATCCTACATGAAAATTTGGGGATGTGATGCTTACGCCAAGACTAAACCCGACAATAAGCTTGCCCCAAGATCCGAAAAATGCATCTTTGTAGGCTATCCTTTGACCTCTCGAGGTTACTACTTCTACAAACCTCAAGATAACAAAGTGCTTGTGTCTTCCGAGGCTGTCTTCTTAGAAAGCCAGTTTATTTCTAAGAGACAGAGTGGGAGAAATTTTGAACTTGATGAAGTTCAAGAGCCACAAACCGAGGTAGAGACGCAAGAAGATGTTCCTCCGTCGTCTAACGCGGTTGTACCTCCTCCACTAAGAAGGACGGGCCGAGTAATTCGCCATCCCGATCGATATGTGGGACTTATCGAGGAAGATGGAACACTCGATGTGTTACTTATGGAAAGTGACGAGCCCGCCACCTACAAGGCCGCAATCTCTAGTCCAAATTCCTCCTTATGGCTTGAAGCCATGAAGTCCGAAATGGATTCTATGCATGAAAACCAAGTTTGGGACTTGGTAGATTTGCCTAAAGGGGCAAGACCCCTTCAATGCAAATGGATATTCAAAATCAAGAATGGCATAGAAGGACATGATGATGTCTACAAAGCTAGGCTAGTGGCAAAAGGATTTACCCAAGTCCAAGGTCTCCATTATGATGAGACCTTCGCCCCGTAGCTATCTTTGAGATCCATACGGATTTTGTTAGCGATTGCCGCATTTCATGATTATGAAATATGGCAAATGGATGTCAAAACCGCTTTTCTAAATGGGCATTTAGAAGAGGAGGTGTACATGATACAACCCGAAGGTTTTGTTGATTCTAAAAATCCTAACAAAGTGTGCAAGCTTAAGAGATCCATTTATGGTCTTAAGCAAGCATCTAGAAGTTGGAATCATCGATTCAATCATGTTATAAAGGAAAATGGTTTCACTCGAAGTGTTGAGGAACCATGTTTATACATGAAATTCAGTGGGAGCAATGTTGTGTTCCTAATCTTGTATGTCGATGACATACTACTCATTGGAAATGATATTCCAATGTTGTCTTCTGTTAAGAAGTGGTTAGGTAACCACTTCCAAATGAAGGATTTAGGAGAGGCACAACGCATATTAGGTATCCGGATCCATAAAGATAGATCCAAGAGGATATTGGCACTAAGTCAAGAGTCTTATGTTGATAAGATTCTTCGACGGTTCAGCATGGACAAATCCAAAAGGGGTTTGGTACCTATGGTAACCGGGACGATATTGAGCAAGACTCAATGTCCCTCCGAACCCCATGATGTTGAACGCAAGAAGTTGATCCCTTATGCTGTTGGATCAATCATGTATGCCATGATATGCACACGTCCTGATGTCTCGTATGCCTTGAGCATGACAAGTAGATATCAAGGAAATCCAGGTGAGAGTCACTGGATTGCAGTCAAGAACATCCTTAAGTACTTGAGAAGAACTAAGGATTCTATCCTAGTGTTTGGAGGAGACACTGAGTTGCGTGTTAATGGATACACGGACTCAAGTTTTCAAACAGATAGAGATGACTTGAAATCACAAGCTGGTTTCGTGTTTATGCTCAATGGTGGTGCCGTAAGCTGGAGAAGCTTCAAGGAAGTCAGAATCAACGGATTCTACAACGGAGGCGAGTACATCGCAAACATCGGAAGTCGCTAAGGAAGCTGTTTGGATCAAGCAATTCACGGAAGGTCTAAAAGTAGTACCTACCGCCAATGATCCCATCACTCTCTATTGTGATAATAGTGGGACGATCTTCCAAGCTAAGGAGCCGAAGTCTAGTAATAGATCTAGACATGTACTTAGAAAATATCATGTAATAAGAGATTTCATTGAAAGAAAGGAAATTGCGATTTGTAAGGTTGGGACGGATGACAACATAGCCGATCCGCTCACCAAGCCTTTATCGCAGGCTAAGCATGATGGACATGTTACGTCCATGGGACTTAAACGTGTACCAAGTTTTTGTTAGATTTTGAAATGAAATAAAAGTGTTGTTTTTGTTCATGTTCATAATCACATTTGTCTTTTATCTTTAATTTATACATTGTTACATCCAAACGGGTTGTAGTGACAATTGAACCCGTTAAAGTGAACACGGATTAACATAGTATTTGCCCATAGTCACTTGTATGAGGTGACGTCTCGAAGTGACTAGAGTGTGATGCGATTGATGGCAAGTTCAAGTGCCATAGAGTCATGTGAGATGACTAGTCCATCACATAGGCGGATCATTTGTTAGGAACATTTTGTCGGGCTTCATGACCGCTTATAGAGTTCTGGTAATTTATATAGCCTGGTCGTGGCAAGAGCTACTATAGTATTCAAATGAGTCGATTCTTTTGACTAAAGACTATTCACCTAAGATGGCACAGTTTGATTAACTTTGATTTGTGTTACTACGACCTTCGTAAATGGGGTCAAATGGGCATATTTTGGGTTATGATGGTGTGGCTAGTCGAAGGGAATGAGTGCGATAGGAATTGTCCACCCCTAGTCAGGGTTATAACAATATCTCAGGGCCACTCGAGGAGTAATGAACTTGAAATGCGTGGCCACGCTCGGAAAGTATCTATGATAGATAAGTCCGGTCAAATCAGTTATTCTCCAGATCGAGGAAACCACTCTCGATATGATCACTTGCAAGTACGACCTGAAAGACACCTTGCATTGAGTGGGAGATAGTAATAGGACAAGAGAATTGGTGACACACACTTGTCGAGGACAAGTGGGAGATTGTTGGGAAATGTGTCCTCAACAATAGTGCGATCACATGATTTAAATATCATTATTAAAATCTCATTTTAAAGAATACAATTGGGAAGTAATTTTTACTGTCAACTGGTCAACATATATCGGTAATGATTGGTGACTAGAGTTTGACATTACTTGTCGACGACGGTGGTGATCAGTTGACCCCCTAGGTCATACCTATAGGGCAACACTCTTAATTGATCATTTAATTAATCGTATAATGTTACGAGTTAATTAAATCACTTGAAAAATTGACGGATGATTTTGGAAGTAAAATTTACGTATCACATCGAAATGTGATTAAATGAGATACGGTCTGAGTAATTGAATTGTATCATTACTCAGATGAAATTATTGTTTAAGGAAACAATTGAATATGAATGAATTATTATAAATACGATTTATAAATTGGTGAAATATTTTGGTACAAGTAATTACGAATTACTAAGTTAATTGTTGTATGTGACGTATTTTTATTAATACGTTGATTTTTAATATGTTAAAAATACATAACAAATTTATGTTACATATGACATGTGACATATTGACAATTGACAAAAATAATATGGAATCCATATTATCATAAGTGCCGAAAATTGGAGGTGGTTTAGGCTAATATTATGGTTGATTAAATAAGTGGAAAACACAATCATTCTTAATAGAGCCTAGCCATGCAACCCTAGTTTTCATTGTGAAGGCAAACAAGGGCATGCATTGGGTCTTTCTCTTCCCCCTTTCTTCCCTCCTACCCGGTTTCACCCTAGGAAAGACAAAAAGGATTTTTGTCTTATATTTTGATATACACTAGATGCATAAGTGGGTATCATTCTAATATTCATTCATTCTAACTTCTTACGTTTTTGAAAAGAAAAAAAAAACCTCCAAAATCCCTCTCCTCTAACCGGTTTTAGAGAGCTAAAATACCAAATTATTTTGAGTCATTTTTCACAAGATTAATATTGTACTAGTTCATATAATATTAATTCTAATTAAGAGTAAGCCTTAGGTATTATTCCTTGGGAGAGATCCTACACTTGGATCTTTTGTTCATCCAAAAGGAAAGCTCAAGAACAAAAGAAAAGGAGATTTTTTTGTGCCCATTAAAACCGAAATCACAATGTAAGGATGATTTCTTCTTTATTTTGTTAATTAGTTTGCATGCATAAGACCTTTATTAATTTTATGACAAATTAATTTAAAATCATATATGAATATGTAAGTACTTAGATCTACTTTTCCATCAGTATTGGCCCCTCGTTACTTAAAGGAGGTGACGTCTCAAAGTAACTAGAGTGTGATGCGATTGATGGCAAGTTCAAGTGCCATAGAGTCATATGGGATGACTAGTCGATCACATAGGCAGACTGTATGGGACACTCTGTCGGGCAGTGACCGCTTATAGAGTTTTGGTAATTCATAAAGCCTGGTTGTGGCAAGAGCTACTATAGTATTCTTATGAGTCAATTCTTTTGACTAGAGACTATTCGCCCAAGTTGGCACAAATTTCTGAATGGCTTTGATTTATGCTCTACGATTGTCGTAACTGAGGTCAAATGAGTATATTTTGGGTTATGATTAACTGTGGCTAAGCGAAGGGAATAGTGCGATAGGAATTGTCCACCCCCTTGTCAGGGTTATTTGAAATCTCAAGGCCACTCGAGGAGCAGTAAACTGAAAATGCGTGGCCACGCTCGGAAGGTATCTACGGTAGATAAGTTCGGTCAGACAGTTACTCTCCAGATCGAGGAAACCACTCAAGATATGATCAAATGCAAGTACGACCTGCGAGACACCTTGCATTGAGTGGGATATTGTAATAGGACAAGAGAATTGGTGACGCACACTTGTCTCGAACAAGTGGGAGATTGTTGGAGTATGTGTCCTCAATAATAGTGCGATCACATGTTTAAATCTCAAATTAAGAATACGTAAGGGACGATTCATTTATATAGTCAACTGATCAACATTAATCAGTAATGATTGACTAACTAGAGTTTGACATTACTGTCGTTTGACGGTGGTGATCAGTTGATCCCTTAAGGTCACACCTAAAGGACAATTCCCTTAATGGACAACTTGATTAATTGTATGGCGATGCAAGTTAATGAATTCCTTAAAATTGAACAATTTATTTGTGAGGGAGAATATTTATATCTTATTGGAATTTGATTAAATAAGATTTATTTTAGTAATTAAAATACTTTATTACTAAAATTGATTATTGTTTGTGAAACAATACAGATAAGAATGAATGGTTAATTATAATTACAATATGTTATGAATTATAATTATATGACCCATTTTATTTATGTGATCATGAATCACTATTCAATTTGTTGTATGCGAATTAATTAATTTATAAAATGATATTTATTTGATAAATATGCATTAAATTAATTAATAACATGTAACATACTACATATGACATATTGTGTGACAAGTGACAAATTGACAAAATAAAATGGTAGTCCATTTTATACATAATGGATCGAAATGGAGGGATTGTAGTGGGTTTATGGATGTTATTATTTTATGTGATAAAATTAAATAATCATGCCTATACTAAGTAGCCTTACATGCCTACAATTTGGAGAAGAGAAAAAGCAAAAGTAAGATGCCATTTTGGCCTTTTGCTAGCCGGCCCCTTCCTCCTCTATAATGAGAATTTTTTCTCATTTTTACACTACACTACTATTCATAATTCATTCACATGCAATTTTGCACATCTCTCTCACAACTCTCTAAAACTTGTTTCAGAAGAACAATAGATTGTTCATTTTAAATTCTAATCACAATATTACATTACTAATGTAGTAATAAGAATATTATTAGAATTAATTTAAGGATACTACTATATTAATCTAGTTAATTAATTTATTAGTTTAAGGGATTTGTCTTGGGGGAAATCAAAGAAGGATCTCTACATTGGGATTTTGGAGGATCATCCATTACATTTAAGCTCAAGAGCAAATAAGGAAGGTGACCTTATTTGTGCGCTTATTTTCGAGCCATATAACAATGTATGGGACATTGTTTTTCTCATTTAATCTCTTATTTAGTTATGCATGCACTAGATCTAATGAACTCACATTAATATGTTAATTAGTTCACTATTAGAAGAGTCTAATAATAGGTATATGAACCTAACAGTATTTCCACAATAAAGTACTTGAGAGTAATTGAGTTAAAGACAATCGATGACCAATTAGTTTGTTGATAGTGGATGTTTGTTGACCCAAGACCTTTTAATCATCTGAATTCATCTTATTTACTTATTGCTTGTTTAATTAGTCTTAGTTAATCAATTATCAACAAAACCCCCTATTATTGTTACTTGTACTCTTTATTTTTCTTACACATTAATTACATGGTCTTCTCTGTAGATCGATCCTTATTACCATATACTATATTTAGTTTAAGGTCATAAGTGTTATAAATACTATTTTTGGGAGCGTACGACTTCGGCTCACCAACCACTTATAAGACTCCATACGAGCTATGGGAGGGCTTGAGACCTTAAATTTATGTTTGACATGGATATGAGTCCAATCCTTTACTCTATAAGGACTAATCTACTTTGAAGCTAGATTATAATGTCTTTACAAAAGAGTCATCAATTAAGGTTATAATATATGATATTTTCTTCCTTCACAAACATAAGTCTGAAATTGTTTGTTGCTTATTAGGCTATCTTTCAAGAAAAATAGATGTATTTTTCTAAAGATAGAGTGGGAGAAAAATAGCAAAAAATACACAACTACTAGTTGGGAACTAGTGAGGAGACCAAAAACAAGCGTTCTAAAGAAAAACTCATGTCATATGAGGAGACCAAAAGAAAGCTTTCTTAGGTAAATCTTCAGACTAGTGAAGAGACCAAAAGAAATTGTTCTTTAAATAATTAGATTATAAGTGGTTGTATCAAGAAAATTCAATTCTATTTTACATAAGAGCCGTATGAACCAAAGTAAAATCTGTACAATAGGGTAAATCTGTTTAAAAGTTGCATAGACAGACAAAAGAGATGTCTACAAAAGCTAAGTTAACGTGTAACTATGCTAAGATCCATGTTATCATTGCTACACCTCTTAGTGTGTATGATCAAGTTAGATGTTAAAACCAATTTCTAAATAGGCATTTAGAAAGGAGGTGTGTGTGTGACATAAGCACAAGGTTTTAAATTAACACTTAAGACTACAATGATCTTTTCAATCATATGAAAAGAAGATAGTTTTCACTCGAGTTGTCGAGAAGCCATATGTATACATGGATTTGATTGGGTGTCAAAATTGCCATGTAAAGACATGAAATTCAGTGGGAGAAATTGTCTTCCATATTGATGTCATATTACTAATTGAGAATGTCACGCTAACATGTTAGTGGAGAATTATAGTCTTAGAGAGATGTTAGAGCTAGAGAGAGAAAAAACCTAAAAAAATCCAAAAAAATCAACAAAAAATTTCGTGCAGATCCCTAACTTTCTACGATGACGGCTGCTAAAAAGCAACGCACTTTATCAAATTCTTCGCATAAAAATAACAAAAACTCCAATAAAAATCGTTTTTCTCCTTTAGATTTCACTGTTGCAGGTCCATCTTCTTCTGTTAAGCTTACTGCGGTTCCTGTAGACTTGGAGCCGTTGGACTTGGATGACCTTGTGGACGATGAGACGGAAGAATGGCTTGTGCAGACTCGTGATAAAGGCAAGAAGAAGCTGGATACTATCTTGGAAGAGCCAACAGGTTTGCTTCAATTTTCTGATGCTGATGTTAAGGCGGAATTAAACTTCTGGAAACACTCTGTTATTTGCTTCATACTTGGGGCGAATCCTCCATGGGATGTGGTGGAGGATTTTATTCACAGGATATGGGCGGATTATGGGGTGGATAGGGTTTCTTTCCTACCGTCTGGGGTGTTTTTGGTTAGATTTGGTCGACAAAAAGATCAAGAGGCCGTGTTAAAACAGGGACATTTTTTATTTGACAACAAACCTTTGATTGTGCGACCATGGTCTGCCTCTGAACCCCTTACTAAAGCTGATGTGAAGGTTGTCCCTGTTTGGGCTAAACTACTTAATCTCCCTCTCAAATTTTGGGGCAAATGTATTCCCCGTATTGCAGCATTGATGGGTGATTTTATTAGATGTGATGCAGCAACAGAGGATAGAACTAGGCTAGCTTATGCTAGGGTGCTTATTGATGTCCCCTTTGGCAAAGCTACGCCTAAAGAGGTTCAGTTTCTTGATGAGGATGGGAAACTGATTGTCATCTCTGTTGAGTTTGAGTGGAACCCCATCCCGTAAAGTATGTGGTGGTGTTGGACATACTTGATCAAGCTTGTAAGAAATCTAAAGGCAAAGGTCAACGAGAGGAAAAAGGTGTCTCGAAATGGCAACCTAAAGTGCGGGCCCCTCGGGTTCCTGGTCCTACTATTAAGATCAGTTCTAGGGTGTCTACTCCAAAGGTGCCCACTCCTACTCCTACCTCTAAGACTACTACTGGATCACCATCTATACCAATTGTCCAAACTCCTGCTGTGTTACCTACTCCATCTCAGGTGACAAGGACTCAGAAAGGGACTTATCATGTTGCTACTCCAGCAAGGGCAATCATAAGATTGAGTAGGCGAGAACTATTTGGACCGTGGATGTAGCTCGTCTAGATGTGGGAATCATTCCTTCCTTGATGCCCTAAACAATGCTACTCCCAAAGTAGGAATTGGTACAGTACTCCTTCTTGCCCCCGAGGGGGCAAGGGTCAATGATAGGCTTCTGGAATGTTAGGGGGCTCAATAGTCTAACTAAACAGAAACACATCAAGTGGTTCTTGCACCATCATGACATTGGACTATTTGGCCTCCTTGAGACGAAGGTAAAACCTACGTCTCTAAATCAAATCAGGCAGAATATTTGTGATGGATGGTGTATTTCTACTAATTCTCATTGCCATAAAGGAGGACGAGTATGGTTGTTATGGAAACCTCATATGTTTCAAATCCACTTCATTGAGTATAATGCCCAATTTATCCATGTTTGTGTTGATGAGCTTGCTACTGGTGAATCTTATCACCTCACCATGGTCTATGCTTTTAATGGAGTTCGGGAAAGGAAAATTCATGGTTAAAACTTGAACAGTTCTCAAAATCAAATCGGGGGTCCTTGGTTGCCGTGTGGAGATTTTAATACGGTGTTAAGGCCTTCGAAAGGCTTGGGGGCAAACAACAGATGAAGAAATGGAGGACTTTCAACATTGTGTGGATCATTGCAATGTTCTTGATATGCCTCTTCTCTGGGTCTTACTTTACTTGGAATAACAAGCAGGAAGCCAATACTAGAGTTTATAGCAGGTTGGATAGGGCCTTGGTCAATCATGAGTGGGTTATGAAGAAACCGATTATCTTGCCCACTTCCATGTGGAAGGCTACTTTGACCATACTCCTTGTATTATTCAGGATACCAAATTTGGCTCTAGAAGTAGGAAGAGCTTCAAATTTTTTAATATGTGGAGTGGGGTGGATGATTTTCTCCCATGTGTTAGTAAGGTTTGGGACTGTCCTATCTATGGTACTCCCATGTTTTGTTTTGTGAGGAGATTGAAACTTCTTAAGAAACCCTTGAAGGCATTGAACAGTGCTCTTTTTGAGGATGTTGAGAATAATGCCATAAGAGCTCGCAAGCATCTTGAATATGTTCAGGAGCAGCTGAGAAGGGATCCTGGTAATGTTGCTCTTATGGACACTTTGAAAAGCAAGTCGCTAAAGATTTTCGAGGAGCTGCAGAAAGCTTGTGATAGCTTCCTGCTTGAAAATCAAAGGCTACTTGGTTGAAGGAAGGTGACTCAAACTCTAGTTATTTTCACGGTTGCATTAAAGGGAGACAAGCTAGGAACAAAATTTTCGAGTTGCGAGATGATCGGGGGTGTGGACTGATCCTGGCCAGATTCAACAAGCCTTCTTGAGATTCTATCAAGGTTTACTGGGTGCGAGAATTACGTGAAGGGTTAATGTTCGGGTGGTGCAAAAAGGCCCTCTTTGTCTTTGCTTGAACATTGGGATATCTGTTGGCACTTTGTTTACGATGTGGAGATAAAAACAGCTGTGTTCTCCATTCCTGACCATAAAGCACCTGGGCCAGATGGGTACTCTAGTGGTTTTTATAAGACTGCCTGGAGCATAGTGGGAGAGGATGTCTGCACTGTGGTGAAAGATTTCTTTAAAAATGGCAAGCTTTTAAAGCAAGCTAACCATACTATTGTTTCTCTTCTTCCTAAAGTTGAAATCCCTGAGAATGTCACACAGTTTAGACCCATTTCTTGCTGCAATGTGATCTATAAGGTCATCTCTAAATTGCTGTGTGCAAGGTTGGCTACTGTCCTTCCCAACATTATCAGTCCCAATCAAGGTGGCTTCATAAAAGGAAGGAACATTATTGAGAATATCTTAGTGTGCCAAGATCTTATCGATTATACAAGAGAGCTTCAGATCTCCCGGATGCCTCATCAAAGTTGATCTCAAGAAAGCATATGACTCGATTAATTGGAGCTTTATTCATCAGATGCTCAATGCTTTGAACTTCCCTCCTCATTTGGTGCTAATGATTATGGAGTGCATCACTTCTGCTTCATACTCACTTGTTCTGAATGGTGAGCCTTTTGGGTTTTTCAAAGGGAAGAAGGGCTTGAGACAGGGAGATCCCTTATCTCCCCTTTTGTTCACTATTGCTATGGAATATTTCACTAGGATTCTGCAATTTACAACTGCCAACATGAAGTTCAGGTTCCATCCTTTGTGTGGCAGGCTGCAATTGAGTCACCTAATGTTTGCAGACGATCTGTTGTTATTCTCCAGAGGGGATACTCAGTCTGTAATGGTAAATGCGTTGAGGTCTTTTGCCACCTTTTCACAATCTTCTGGACTGCATATGAACAAGCTCAAATCAAATATTTACTTTAATAGGGTCCCTAAAACAGATAGGGACCATATCATTAATGCTTCTGGTTGTGTTGAGGGTAACATTCCTTTTCAGTACCTGGGCATTCCAATTGTTGCAGGGAAAATGGGAAAGAAGGACTGTCAAATCTTGGTTGATAAAATTGTGGACAGGATTCGATCTTTTGGTGCTAGGAAATTATCTTATGCAGGAAGGTTAGTGATGGTTCAAGCTGTGCTTACCTCCCTCTACACTTATTGGACTAGCATTTTCTTAATCCCTAAAGGAGTTCTAAGGAAGATTGATAGCATTTGTAGGAACTATCTTTGGGATGGCTCTTGTATATATGTGAGAACCCCTTTGGTTAATTGGGACCAGGTTTGCTCCCCTAAAAAGGAGGGTGGGCTTGGACTAAAGAATAGCTTTACTTGGAACACAGCTACAATGGGGAAGTTGGTATGGTGGATATATAGCAAGCCTGACAGTTTGTGGGTTAAATGGGTGCACCAAATTTATATGAAAGGCAGTGAGTGGGTTAGTCACTCCCCTAGGACTCACATGGGAGGAAACTGGAAGTCTATTTGCTCAGTCAGAGATGTGTTCTCTGCTGGGTACAAAGAATGGGTGTTGGCTTGCGGACATGAGAGGTTACACATCGATTCGAGGTTACGAGTGGCTCAGGCAGAAAAATCAACCGGTTGGATGGGCAAGGTTGATCTGGAAGAGCTGGATGGTTCCTAAGCACAGCTTCTTCTGCTGGTTACTGCTCAGGAAAGCTCTGAATGTCAAAGAAAAGCTATTCAGGCATGGTGTTACTGTTAATGACCAGTGTTGCATTTGTGACAATGGGAAGGAGGATTTCAATCACCTCTTTCAAGATTGCAGGTATACCAAAATGGTGTTGGAGTCTATCTGTTTATCCCTGCAAATATCAGTTCCAATGGGAAATGGTATTATTTGGATAGGGAGAAAGAATTGGCCATCTTATAAGAAGAATGTGTGTACACTTGCGTTTATGGCAATGTACTATGCAATATGGCAGCAACGTAACAATGCTAGATCAGATGGTGTTCTACTAAAACCTGCTACATTGACTACTCAAATACTCAGATTGATGCAGGCTCATGCAAGGGTGAAGCTGAACTTGAAGAATTATGAGCAAGAGTTGAATTGGATCAATGCACTTGTCACTGTATAATTTTCATGTAGTTTGATCCGCTAAACTTAATTATTTAGCTTGTAATAGTTTTGTGCTTAATGAGATTTCTTACATTTCACCAAAAAAAAAAGAATGTCACGCTAACACTACTATCTATGAGGGAGTGTTTTGATTTCCAATTCTTAATGAAAGATGACATATTGCATGCAAAAATTCCAAATCTATTATGACATAGGGAATTTTAATTGGCAACTAGATAAGTATCTTATATTGATAAGATTCTAGATCTGCTTAACATCAACAAGGTTGAGAAGGTTATTCATATTGATGAAAGTGGAATTACTATGATAGAGTCATACTCATTCAATGAACAAAATAAGTTGTTGATCGCATGAAATCGATTGCTAATGTTTCCGCCATTAGAACGATCATGTATGCCATTATATGCACATGCCATGATGAATCATATGCCTGGAGCATAATAAGTCAATAACAAGTTAATTCGAATAAATGTCTTTTCAAAGCCTTAAAGAACATCCTTTAAGATTCTTAAGTAAAATTGAGGATTCGTTCTTATGTTTGGATGATATACTAAGTTGTGTGTTGAAGGGTTACAGAAACTCTAGTTTCCAAACCTATAGGGATTTATCGAAATCCTAGGCTGATTTTATTGACTTAGGAGTAAGTGACTAGAAAAATGTTTTAGTATCAATCATTGCAAATTTCTACAAATAGAATCTCAGTGCATTGTGATAAGATGGCCAACCTAGGGAATTAGAGTAGATTCCTCTACCAAAGACTTTATCACAAGTTATATGATAACAGTGGCAGCATTTTCCAAGTATAAGAGCCCAAGTCTACTAAGAAGACTAGACATATACTTAGATAAATTCAAGTAATTAGAAATAACATTGAATATAAGGAAATAACAATTCATAAAGTTGGAATATATGGATACATGGTATATCCACTTACCGAGATTTTATTGAATTTTAACTAGTGTAAAGTGTACACTACAGATTATAAGATATGAAGTAGTAATAGGGTCTTGACTATTCATATATGTTAATCGCATTTATCGTTTGAGTTTCTTTATGCTAACTCATTTATTTATTACTTTATTATATCTAAATGGGTTTTTGAGACAATATTGAACCCTATTGAAGTGAACTAGATTGACATAGTATGCGCCCCTGGTTACTTATAGGAGGTGACGTCCCGAAGTGACTAGTGTGTGATGCGATTGATGGCAAGTTCAAGTGCCATAGGGTCATATGGGATGAATAGTCGATCACATAGACAGACTGTATGAGACACTGTCGGGCAGTGAGCGCTTATAGAGTTCTGGAAATTTATAAAGCCTGGTCGTGGCTAGAGCTACTATAGTATTCTTATGAGTCGATTCTTTTAACTAGAGACTATTCGCCTAAGTTGGCATAAGTTTCTTATGGGCTTTGATTTATACTCTACGACTGTCGTAACTGAAGTCAAATGAGTATATTTTGGGTCATGATGAATTGTGGCTATACGAAGGGAATAGTGCGATAGGAATTGTCCACTCCCTTGTCAGGGTTATTGAAAATCTCAGGGCCACTCGAGGGGTAGTGAACTGAAAATGCGTGGCCACGCTCGGAAGGCATCTACGGTAGATAATTCCGGTCAAACAGTTACTCTCTAGATCGAGGAAACCATTCAAGATATGATCAAATGCAAGTACGACCTGCAAGACACCTTGCATTGAGTGGGAGATTGTAATAGGACAAGAGAATTGGTGACGCACACTTGTCTCGGACAAGTGGGAGATTGTTGGAGTATGTGTCCTCAACAGTAGTGCGATCACATGATTTAAAATCATAATTAAATCTCAGAACAAGAATACGTAAGGGATGATTCTTTATATAGTCAACTGATCAACATTAATCAGTAATGATTGGCTAACTAGAGTTTAACATTACTGTCGTTTGACGGTGATGATCAGTTGATCCCTTAAGGTCACACCTATAGGACAATTCCCTTAATAGACAAGTTGATTAATTGTATGTCGATACAAGTTAATCAAATCCTTAAATTTAACCAATTCATTTGTGAGTGAGAATATTTATATGTTATTGTAAGTTGATTAAATAAGATTTATTTTAGTAATTAAAAGATTTTATTACTAAAATTGATTTTTTTTATTAAACAATTGAGATAAGAATGAATGGTTAATTTGTGGGAAATAATCTGTATACTTCCCTTAAACTAGAAGGATTATAACGAGTTTAACAATGATGATCAATGGTCATAAACAAAATACATAAACAAAGTATAAAGGATTTAGAATTAACCTTCGGTCCTAGCAAAATTGGCCTAAGAACAATATCAAAATTGATATTCGCCTATTAGTTGCACCCAAGACGATATGAGATATGCCCTTTGATTATGCTAGAAATCGATCTAAAATTTTCTGTAAAATTTAGTTGTTTTTGTGTTTTTCTGATGAGAGAGAAGGCAAGGTCAAAGAAAAGCATTAGGGTAGAAGAATTCTCACCCTTTCTTTCTTATAGTAGCCGAAATTAGGAGTCAATTAGGAAAGAATAAATCTCTCCTAATTTTCGCCTAATGACCAAATAAGGAGATTATTCTCCTTATTTTTGGTCTTTCCAAAAATATATAAAATATGTTGAATTGTCATCTAGTGAGGATCGAACCCATGACCTCTTGGTTTGTGTACCCTCACTATTACCACAATGACACATTCATCTTGTTGATATTAAATACATCTGATTATATTTAATTACGAATTAACAGATTAATTCGTCAAAGCTAACATTATATACATTTAATTAAATATAACTTATTATATTTTATTTACGAATTGACTGTTAATTCGTCTCAACTAATATTATTTAATTTTCATTAAACAATTATATCATCAACACATTGACTAACTATTTAGTCATATTGGGCATCAATGTGATCATATTTCTATAACCACATTTCTCAAACACATCCTATAGGTGTGACCTTTAGGGACCAGTTGATCACCGCCATCTGTATGATAATAACGTCAAACTTTCTAGCAAGCCAACCGTTATTAGGTAAACGTTAATCAACTGATTAAATATACGAAGTATACCCTTGTGAACCTGTAAGAGATTTACAAATGTTATCACACTAATTTGTGGAGGACACAAGCTCCAACAAACTCCCACTTGTCCTCACAAGTGTATGTGCGATAACCGATTCTCATATCCTATAAAATTTCTCCCACTCAATGTAAAACAATTTGCAAATCCGAATTCACAAAGGTCGTATTTTACAAGCGATCAATATCAAGAGTGGTTTCCCGACTAGAGAGTAACTTAACTGATAAACGAATCAACATTCGAGCATGGCCATGCATTTCAGTTACAACTCCTCGAGTGGCCCTGAGAAATAACTATACCTGATAAGGGTTGGATATTTTCCTCAACTCGAATCCTGCGAGATGTAAGCACGGTATGAAATGACCCGGAAAAAATCTACTTAGCCTCCGATTCGGCGACCGTGAGAAAGAAACCAAAGTCACCCAAAAACTGCCTTAATCTCAAGAAACAGCCGATAGTCAAAAGAATCGACTCTAGGAACACAATGGATGTCCTATCCACGACCTGGCACCGAATGTTTTTAAACATTTAGGACTTCATTACGTTGTCACAAAAATTTGTCCTACGAGGTATCGTTATAATATCGCATTTGTGATCGATCAGTCAACAGTTTGATTTATGGCTCGTTGAACCCACCGTCAATCGACTTCACAATATAATAGCCAGAGTTATCAGCTCTTGTAGGCGATTACGGACCAAAACAAAATATAATGTAATTCAGTTCACTTTGTGGCGTTCAAAGTTGTCAGTACAATCCACATGAAAAACAAAATATTATATTAATACGATGAAGTTATAAATAGTATATGAAAAAGATAATGTATCAAATTCATAATCGACTATTACAACTCAGGAACATGTTTAATTCTCATGGAAATAACGTGCCCTCCATGCTTATCATAATTCAATGGCTCAGTAGTAGAATCTGCTACAACTTCCTGTTTGGAAATATTCCAGCTGACCGCAGCACCATTAAGAGTAAGAACGAATCTAGACTGAGATTTCTAATCATCTCGATTCGTTTGGAAGCTAGCATCTGCGTAACCGGTTGCGCATAGCTTAGTATCTCCTCCATAAGTCAATACCCAATCCTTAGTCCTCCGTAGGTACATGGATTCTTCTGGTACCGACTCGTCATACTCAATGCATATGCCACGTCTGGACGTGTGCATATCATGGCATACATGATTGATCCTATAGCTGATGCATAAGGAACACGACTCATGCGCTCAATCCCTTCAGGCGTCGTGGGTGACTGAGATTTGCTCAACTGCATCCCAGACGTCATTGGAAGGTTCCCCTTCTTGGAGTTGGTCATGCTGAACTTCTCAAGAATCTTATCCAAATAAGACTCCTAACTAAGTGATAACGTCCGTCGTGATCTATCTCGGTAGATACGGATTCCCAAAATGCGCTGTGCCTCACCCAGATCTTTCATCTGGAAATGGTTCTTCAACCATCCTTTAACCGAAGATAGAAGCGGAATGTCATTGCCAATCAAGAGTATGTCATCGACATACAATATCAAGAATACAATCTTACTCCCACTCGACTTGGTATATAAGCATGGTTCCTCGACCAATCGAGTAAAACCATACTCTTTTATCACCTGGTCGAAACGATGATTCCAACTCCGAGAAGCTTGCTTAAGTCCATAAATGGAACCCTTAAGCTTGCATACTTTCTTAGGATGTTCAGGATCTATGAAACCTTCGGGTTGCACCATGTATAACTCTTCCTCCAAATAACCGTTTAAGAAGGCGGTTTTTACATCCATTTGCCAAATTTTATAGTCATGAAAGGCGGCAATCGCTAAGATTATCCGAATGGAACGTAGCATGACTACAGGTGAAAAAATCTCATCATAATGCAGTCCGTGCACTTGAGTGAAACCTTTTGCCACAAGTCGTGCCTTATAGGTATCTGGTTGCGCGTATACAGAATGCTTTTATCTTGTAAAGCCATTTGCACTGTAGAGGTTTTACCTTATTAGGTAAATCAACTAGATCCCATACGTTATTCTCATACATGGAGTCCATCTCGGATTGCATGGCTTCGAGCCATAGCTTTGTGTCGGAACAGGTCATGACACCTTTATAGGTAGCGGGTTTATTACTCTCCAGAAGTAAAACGTCATTCTCCTCGACCATACCAATGTATCTGTTCGGAGGATTAGAGACTCTACCCGACCTCCTAGGTTCCTCAGGAATATTAACCGTATCATCAGTTGGAGGAACAACTTCCTCTATCTGTTCCTCGGTTGTTGGTTGGAACCTCCGAATCGAAGGTTCTATTACTTGTCTTGTTCTCGAGAAATTCTTTCTCTAAGAACGTCGCATTAGCCGCAACAAAATCTCGATGTTCGGTAGGCGAATAGAAGTAATGACCAAATGTTCCTTTTGGATAACCTATAAAGTATGTCTTGACTGATCGCGGGCCGAGCTTATCCTCGTGTCTCCACTTGACATAAGCCTCACAGCCCCAAACCCGAATAAAGAACAAGTCAGGGACCGTTCCCCTCCACATTTCATATGGAGTCTTTTCGACAGCTTTAGTCGGACTTCGGTTAAGTATAAGAGCAGCTGACAAAAGAGCAAAACCCCATAATGAATCAGGCACTACCGTGTGACTCATCATGGATCGAACCATATCAAGTAAGGTTCGATTTCTCCGTTCGGACACACCATTTAATTGAGGTGTTCCAGGTGGAGTTAGCTGCAAAACGATTCCACAGTCTTTAAGGTGTTGATCAAACTCATTTGAAAGATATTCGCCACCCCGATCTGAACGGAGTGCTTTAACCTTTCTACCCAGTTGGTTTTCAACCCTGTTCTGGTATTCCTTGAATTTCTCAGACATATCCGTATCTACTCAAATCGTCCGTGAAAGTGATAAAATATCTATAGCCATCTCTAGCGGTAATTGACATAGGTCCACAAACATCAGTATGTATGAGTCCTAATAGGTCACTAGCGCGCATTCCAACACCTTTGAAGGAAATTCGAGTCATTTTGCCTATGAGACATGATTCACACGTGCCATATGTAGAAAATTCGAATGCGGGAATAGTCCCATTATCGACGAGTTTCTTTACACGTTTCTCATTTATGTGTCCCATTCGACAATGCCATAGATAGGTTTGATCTTTGTCACCAACCTTTAATTTCTTATTATTCACGTGTAATACTTCCGTGGTTTGATCTAAGATGTAAATTCCATTCATGGAAACTGCTTTGCCATAAATCATTTCATTAAAAAGAAAATACAGGTATTATCCTTTATTGAAAATGCAAAACCGTCTATATCGAGTACGGAAATAGAAATAATGTTCTTAGATAAACTGGGTACATAGTAACAGTTATATAAAATAACTCAAAACCACTAGGGAGTTGGATTACATATGTTCCCTTCGAGACTGCAGCAACTCGTTCTCCATTCCCGACTCGCAAGTCCACATCACCCTTTTCGAGAGGTATGATGTTCTTTAGGTCCTGCAAATTATTACACAGATGAGAACCACAACCAGTATCAAGGACCCAAGTTCCGAAACTTGTATGGTTAATCTTAATCATATGAATATAAGATGACATACCAACAGGAACGACGCGGCCTGCCTTGATGTCCTCACGGTAGACGGGACAATTCCTCCTCCAATGTCCAGTCTTGTGACAATGGTGGCACTCTATGTCACCGCCCTTGCTCTTTGTCTTGCCCTGTGAGCCACTAGTCTCACCAGGCGCACTCTTACCGTTTCCTGGCTTCTTAAACTTTGGCTTACCAACGGCTAGGTCGCCATGAGTGTAATACCCCGTATTTTATATAATCAATTAAACGGATATTAATATATATTAATTATTATACATTCTATATTACTAATTATATCGGGTTAATTGTTGAGTCGATAATTACGCTAAGCTATCGTAAGTTTATTGAGACGGGTTTTATATAGAATTCGAAAGGTGAGCTAACCCAGTTGAGTTGGCCCAATAACTGTCCAGCTCAATTAACCCTAAACCCTAAACCTAATTAACCTAAACACTACCCAAACCCCTCCCTCAACCCCCCTCCCTCACGCCTCCCTCCTTTCATCAGCTCCAACTTCACCCTCACGCATAGAGATAGAGAGAGAGAGAGTGAGCCTAGGTGGTGACGGCGCAGCAAGGAAGGCCTTAGGCCGTTTGTCGACAACAGTGGGTGGCCCTGGTGGCGGTAGTGACGGCAGGAAAAAGGTAAGAGCAACCCTTCTCCTCTGTTTTCATTGTTTATGTCGGGTTTTTGGAGGTTGTTGCGTGTCTTAGGGAGGTAATAAGGGTGGTTGTTGACGGGGTACATGGGTAGGGTGGTTAGTGACGAGTGTAGTGGTGGTGGTTATGGTGGTTTTGGGTGGTGGTAGTGGCAGAGAGAGGTGGCAGCGACAGGGGTAGCAGACGGGTTTTAAATAGGGGGTTTTCAGGCGGTTTAGAATGGCTAGGTTGGGGTGGTACCACCGTGGACTAGGGGAGGTCGAGACAGCGGTGCCACCGTGTCCGAGTTCGTGGGCGACGGCGGGGACGGTGGTGAGTTGGCGGGTAGGAGGTGTTGGCTGCGGTGGTGGTAAGGAGAGAACGAGGAGGTGTTTGGTGAGGCACGGTGGTGAACCGGGCCGATTGACGGCCTTGGTTCGACTCGCCGGCGACGATCGACAGTGGGGTTGGTTTGTTGGTGGTGGGGTTGAGTTGAGGAACGTGTCTGGTGGTTGTCGTGGTGTTTTCAGGCGGCGCGTGAGGAGTTGGGCGAGTGTGAAGCCGGGTTGTGGGGATTGTGCTATGTTTGTTTCGGTTTCTTAATCGTTTAATTCGTTTAATCCTTTAATTATCATATTAGTTATTTAATTTAATTCCCGAGTCATTTAAATAATTCAAGTCGGGTTTTGAGTCGGGTTTGTTAAAAGAGAAAAGTCACTATATCGGGAAAGTTTCCATTTTAAGAAATTCTATTTTAGTAACTTTCTATTTTGGGAAGTTGGGTCAAATACTAATCGGGTTATTTTAGTTATCGGTTGGGCATAAGTTTGGTGTCGGGATTGTATTTTAGGAAAACTTCTATTTTTAGGAACTCTCTATATTGGGTAACCTATCTATTTTTAGTAGCTTCCATTTTGGGAGATTTCTATATTTAGTAGTAGTAATTATAAATATTATAATTGTTTTAGGTGACGGATTCGTGAAGGATCGATAATCAAATTCGTTGCTTTATGTTACGACTTTGCTGAATCGCTTAATTGGATTTCTTTGGCACTTTGAGGTAGGGAAATACACTTGACCTATTATCGTTGTTGTTGAATTGTGTTGACTTGATTCGTGGTTGTTGATTTACGTTATGATTCATATACGGGAAGGTGATTGATTGAAATGATCGTGTTGAGTACGTTATCACAACATTCGGTAGGTGCATGATTTCATTCATTAATATACATATTGTGTTGCATTATTACTGTTGAGCATTTCATATGCATTGGAGTTGGAGGATAGTGTAGGAGTGACGATGTTGAGATACGATGTGAGTTGTGATAAGGCCCAGGCGGGTTCTGCAGGACTTGCCCTGGTGTCCTCAAACAAGCGAGTGGCGGATCGGCTACGGTCGATATATATAGTCTACCGGGGATCGGTATGGCTGGGTTGTCCGAGGTATGAGATATGAGATATGAGTTGAGATGGAGATGGAGGTGATGGAGGAGCATGCATATCATATTTTGTTGTTTTATTGTTTTCCCCACTCAACCTCGTGGTTGACCACATGTGTATTCGTGAACACCGTGATGACCCAAATATTGGCGAAGCGGACTTGACAGGTTTAAGAGATAGAACGGGAGCTTGGTGGGCGTGAGACACTGGATCAGAAGACTTAGTAGCTAGATCATCATCTAGAAGACTTTCACTTTTATTTATGTTAGTTCTTTGTAATTTGACATAAAAGAGGTTTTGTAATAATTAAGTTAAAATAATTATGTAAATTGCCGTGGAGTTTAATTTGTTATTCACTACCTCGGGAAACCGAGATGGTAACAGTCTGGTTTATTAGGGAATGTCTTGACGAAGGCTTCTTTTATAAATCGGGGTGTTACAAAGTGGTATCAGAGCGAACGATCCTCAGGCCTAAACCAATGAGCCCAATGAACATAGGAAGAGTCTAAATAAATGAACCCCGGGATAGAACTGTTAGGAGTACACTAAGGTAAGGTATGAGTTAGGGGCCCCCTCACACCGAACCTATGGCCCTCTCAGTTGACCTGGAAACCCCGAGTGTATATGAGAGAAAGGGTAGAAAATTTGCTTGAGGTTGAACATGAAATTCATATATCGTTACCTAAGTGTTAACTGATTGATACATTGATTATTGCACAAAAGAGTTGATGTATACCTTGAGACCCGTATATTCTAACCATTCTGCAGGACAACGCTACGGTAAGTAATTTGTATGAATGATGTGTTGATAGTACTACTATATCTAGTAATATGCGGTTATGTGATCCCGAAGCCATGCTAGTATAATATTGTGCTAGTAATTAGAAACACTATTGAATTACATGTTTTAGTCGTAGCAATCGTGATATAGATGTAAGGAGTAGATCGAGATGCGAAGGGATTCTATGGGGTAGATGTTTACGTAAGTACAGTGTGAGATTTAAGATAGGATGGGTTAGTATCGATAGTATAGTTGTAAGAATTGGGACATAGGAAATGAAAGACTTAGTGCTGAAACTCGTTTTGTTGATGTTACTCTTTAATTGACCTTACTGCCATTCCTTTTCTGTTTATTGCCTATGGATGAAAAATTTATGGGAGATAGCCTCGTGAGTTAGTGTTCCTTTGGCGTTGGTTTCATACTTATAGGATATACGGATTAGGAGTAATAAATATTTTAGTGAGCTGTGGTTAGGAAGTTCCGGTGCAGTGATTTGTTGACCAACGATTTTGTAAAAATCCTCATTTAAATTGTATTAATAATTTTCCCATAATTCCAACTCCATCGATCAGAAGATTCGCATATGTTTTCAAATTAATTAGCCACGAAAAATCTTGATGTTTCAATATTAAATAATAAGTTTTGCAAACTGACCCAAGTTTTAGACCAATAGCTGTCCCATGTTTGTTTGGACCAACTGAGTTGTAAAATTCTTTAAAAATGGAAATTCTTATGCTTTAGACCTAATTATTTTTCCCCTATGTTTTTAACTCTCCGTGTTTTATAAAAATAATATGAACCAAGTTTTAATCGAACGGTTATTATTCGTGATCTTTGAAAGTTACAACGTGAATCATGACTTGTAAAATGTGTGTTCTAGGTTGAGTCTTCATACAGTTGTCTGATTAATTCATGAGCTTTAATAATGTGAATTTATAATGTCCTTGTATGATGATAGTAGTAGGCATGTTCAGTAGTTATGTATCTTAACCGGTGATAAAATTTAAAGTTTAATTGATAACATTGTTGGCATAATAGTATGAGTGAAATTGAATAGCTTAATTTTGAAATATTTTATACGAGTCCAGTTGTTTGCATATTATATATATGTTTGGCATGTTGTAATATCTCTAGTGTGTTCATCATAGATGTATAGTGGTCAGATATATGTAAATATAAAACTATATTATCATATCTTGGTAAGTTGGTGGCGTTAAATGTTAACTTGATTGTTCTAATATACTCGCATGAATATTATAATAGTTATGTTTAAATGTTTACACATGGATGGTAGTAATGAGTATGTCCAAATGTTCACACATGTAGGATGTCATCTGAGTTCCAATGTCTTACATATGAGTTGTGTGCCCATAGTATATTTATTACCTTCATCGTATTAAATTATTTTAGTTGGACCTAAAACTATAACATGATAATAAACAATGTTGTTATTCCTTATTGAATATGTTCGTTATTATATTGTCATAAAATGCTAAAGCGATTCTTGCAATTGTATGGGTGTGATATAAAGGAAACTGTTTGATATAACATGACAATTGGCATATCTATATTCTCGAGTCGTTACTATCAATTATATTATAATAAAAAAATTGTCATGATAACTATGTTGACAATTATAATGGGATAACCCTTTGATGATTCACATGATATGCATTGGTTTAAATGATAGTCGTTATAGTTACATTTAATTGAGCCTACGAGTTGCCTAATTATTCAATCATGCAAATCAGAGAAGTTGTTCAAGTTGCTAATCTTTTATCATAGCTAGTGTTCTACAAAGTATATGATGGCAAATGTATATGTTTAAGCTAATTATACGATATCTTTTGTTTTCTTGAAAATGAGTTATACTAAGTTCTTTGGACACAATTGAATGATATGGTTGCTAAGATGTTAAACACATGAGGGATATGGAAGTAATGTTGTCGTTGTCATAGATCATATGTTGTTACTTTTATTGGGAAACATGTTTTGAAATTGATATCGTGCAAACAATTTTGATAATTTAAAATATGAATTATGAGTATGTTGTTGATTGCTTAAATTCATCGGCCTAATTCGTGACCTAAACCAGTGAGTGAGTAAATGGTTGTACGGACATGTCAATAAGATCCTGTGATTGTGAGGGATAGCAGTGGTAGATCTGTTTTCTGTGATATGTTTACAAATGTGAGAAGTTTTTAAATTGTTTTGTTGATTTTGCTCTCGCTCGTTCATAGTCTATAATTGATCATCAAATTTGTTTAGTTGTGAAACCGTGTAAACCTTGATTCCTTTCTTGTTGTTCTTTTAGTTTGATGTTGTGTTTTTAAGTTAAGCATGAGCTAGTAATAAATGTTACTTGTTGACAATCAGTTAATTCCTTAATAAAACCTTGTTTCGACCTTAATGTTAATGCGCAATCTCTTATCATGTGTTCTTTCCTGTCACATGTGGTTGATAATGATTTTATTGCATAGGTATATGAAAATTGAAAAGAGGTTACGAGGACGTAACCATGTTTCTAGTTGGGTAGGATTGTAAAATCTTAATATTTATATTGCACTTGTTTGTAGATGGTAGTTTTGATCAAGTAGATGTTTCGTTGTGGGGTACCTATGCAAATGAGTTCTATATGTTTTATTTCTACTTCTGTTAGTTGGTTGAGGTGTAAAAGGAGAGTGTAGTTAAACTACTGGTATTGAGTTATGAGTTGTGGGGCCTTTGTGCCGAGTTATGTTACGGTCCAGTGTGACCATAGTGATTGAATTATTTGAGTTTGAGATCGGAATTTAGATGGAAGATGACGGTGTTCTCAGGTGATTATTTAGTGGTTATACATTTGGGATCTCAAGTAGTTATTAGTTATAGTTAGTTGGGTTAAGTGAAGATGAGTTAAACTTCGGACGAAGTTTATTTTTAGGAGGGCGAATGTAACATTTCGTGTATCATTATGTTTAATCGATGTGTCAAAAGTGTGTATTAACGATATAGGAAATGCGTGACGTCCGTATGTACGATATACAATACCCTTCAGAGGTGAGTACGGGAGCGAACTTCGGGACGAAGTTCACTTTAAGGGGGGAAGACTGTAATACCCCGTATTTTATATAAGCAATTAAACGGATATTAATATATATTAATTATTATACATTCTATATTACTAATTATATCGGGTTAATTATTGAGTCGATAATTACGCTAAGCTATCGTAAGTTTATTGAGACGGGTTTTATATAGAATTCGTAAGGTGAGCTAACCCAGTTGAGTTGGCCCAATAACTGTCCAGCCCAATTAACCCTAAACCCTAAACCTAATTAACCTAAACACTACCCAAACCCCTCCCTCAACCCGCCTCCCTCACGCCCCCCTCCTTTCATCAGCTCCAACTTCACCCTCACGCATAGAGAGAGAGAGAGAGAGAGAGTGAGCCTAGGTGGTGACGGCGCAAGGAGGAAGGCCTTAGGCCGTTTGTCGACAAACGATGGGTGGCCCTGGTGGCGGTAGTGACGGCAGGAAAAAGGTAAGAGCAACCCTTCTCCTCTGTTTTCATTGTTTATGTCGGGTTTTTGGAGGTTGTTCGTGTCTTAGGGAGGTAATTAGTGTTGTTGTTGACGGGGTACATGGGTAGGGTGGTTAGTGACGAGTGTAGTGGTGGTGGTTATGGTGGTTTTGGGTGGTGGTAGTGGCAGAGAGAGGTGGCAGCGACGGGGGGGGTAGACGGGTTTTAAACGGGGGTTTTCGGGCGGTTTAGAATGGCTAGGTTGGGGTGGTACCACCGTGGACTAGGGGAGGTCGAGACAATGGGTGCCACCGTATGCAGGTTCGTGGGGACGGCGAGCGGAGACGGTGGTGAGTTGGCAGGTAGGAGGTGTTGGCTGCGGTGGTGGTAAGGAGAGAACAGGAGGTGTTTGGTGAGGCACGGTGGTGAACCAGGCGATTGACGGCCCTGGTTCGACTCGCGGCGCGACGATCGACAGTGGGGTTGGGCATTGGTGGTGGGGTCGAGTTGAGGAACGTGTCGGTGGTTGTCGTGGTGTTTTTCGGGCGCGCGTGAGGAGTTGGGCGAGTGTGAAGCCGGGTTGTGGGGATTGTGCTATGTTTGTTCCGGTTTCTTAATCGTTTAATTCGTTTAAGCCTTTAATTATCATATTAGTTATTTAATTTAATTCCCGAGTCATTTAAATAATTCAAGTCGGGTTTTGAGTCGGGTTTGTTAAAAGAGAAAACTCACTATATCGGGAAAGTTTCCATTTTAAGAAATTCTATTTTAGTAACTTTCTATTTTGGGAAGTTGGGTCAAATACTAATCGTGTTATTTTAGTTATCAGTTGGGCATAAGTTTGGTGACGGGATTGTATTTCGGGAAAACTTCTATTTTTAGGAACTCTCTATATTGGGTAACCTATCTATTTTTAGTAGCTTCCATTTTGGGAGATTTCTATATTTAGTAGTAGTAATTATAAATATTATAATTGTTTTAGGTGACGGATTCGTGAAGGATCGATAATCAAATTCGTTGCTTTATGTTACGGGTATGCTTGAATCGCTTAATTGGATTTGCTGGCACTTTGAGGTAGGGAAATACACTTGACCTATTATCGTTGTTGTTGAATTGTGTTGACTTGATTCGTGGTTGTTGATTTACGTTATGATTCATATACGGGAAGGTGATTGACTGAAATGATCGTGTTGAGTACGTTATCACAACATTCGGTAGCTGGCATGATTTCATTCATTAATATACATATTGTGTTGCATTATTACTGTTGAGCATTTCATATGCATTGGAGTTGGAGGATGGTGTAGGAGTGACGATGTTGAGATACGATGTGAGTTGTGATAAGGCCCAGGCGGGTTCTGCAGGACTTGCGCTGGTGTCCTCAGTGCAAGTGAAATGCAAATCGGCTACGGTCGATATATATAGTCTACTGGGGATCGGTATGGGTTTGGTTGTCCGGGGTATGAGATATGAGATATGAGTTGAGATGGAGATGGAGGTGATGGAGAAGCATGCATATCATATTTTGTTGTTTTATTGTTTTCCCTACTCAACCTCGTGGTTGACCACTGTATTCGTGAACACCGTGACGACCCAAATATTGGCGACGGACTTGACGGGTTTAAGAGATAGAACGGGAGCTTGGTGGGCGTGAGACACTGGATCAGAAGACTTAGTAGCTAGATCATCATCTAGAAGACTTTCACTTTTATTTATGTTAGTTCTTTGTAATTTGACATAAAAGAGGTTTTGTAATAATTAAGTTAAAATAATTATGTAAATTGCCGTGGAGTTTAATTTGTTATTCACTACCTCGGGAAACCGAGATGGTAACAGTCCGGTTTAATAGGGAATGTCTTGACGAAGGCTTCTTTTATAAACCGGGGTGTTACAATGAGCCTTGCCCTTACCTTTACCTTTGTTGTAAATCGTGAGAACATCCTGCTTCACGCTCCCACTCAATTTCATATCCTTCTCGGTCTGTACGAGAAGGGAGTGTAGCTCATGAGGACTCCTTTTAAAGTCATTCATATAGTAGTTCGCCCTGAAAAGGGCAAAACCATCGTGAAGAGAATGAAGCATTCGGTCAATGACAATGCTCTCACTGATTTTACAATTCAGTGCCTCCAGTTTCTCGACATTCTCAATCATGTGAACAATGTGTGGGCTAACCGGTTGGCCCTTCTGGAGTTTCGCATCAAAGAAGCGACAGGTATGCTCATATGTAACGATTCTCGGTGCCTTTGAGAACTCGTTAGTGAGCGTGGTGAAAATCTTGTTTGCACCTTGGGCAATGAAGCGTCTCTGCAAATTGGTTTCCATTGCAAAGATGAGTACGTTCTTTATCGCACCCGCTTCTATAACGAAATCACTATAAGCGAGTGACTCGTTGACTCCTGCATTTGGGCCTGGGTTGACCGGTATTGGCTCGATTAAATACCGAGCTTACCGTCAGCGATGGCAGCATTCCGTAGTGCCGCCTCCCAGTCCGCAAAATTGGACTCATCATTCTTCAGTCGAGTGGACTGATTCATTTGGTCCATGAACATTTTAAGCCAGGACGAACGATCTAGTGTGGCACTAGGCATTGGGATTGCGTTATTTCCAGCCATTTGTTGTAACAGTATTATTGATAATAAACGTGTTCTACACTGCGAAAGAAGAATAAAATAATAAGCATGTGCATCGTTTTTATTTTAAGTCTAATGAACTAATGTCATAACGCGAAGACTCCAAAACATTTATACAATTGACCTCCCTCAAGAATTATATAAATGACCCCAAGACTCAATTCTCTGTAAATTGATAAGCTAACCTTTTAGCTAATTCTACCGTTAGAATTCTTGGTCGATAAATTTCTGTAAAACTATCTTTAGTCCATCATAATCACGAGAAACTCTTCGGACTATGATGTTGAGGTAAACTAAGTCAACACAACTACTTACCCAACGTAGAAGGGGTCATATTAGGCCTACCGACGAAGAAGGGATTCATAGATGTTTGCCCTTATAAAGACTAATCTCAATTTCCGTTTTAGAGGAAGATCCCATCAACTTTATTTAAATTCATTTTAAGTGAACTATAATCTAGCATGCGAGAATGATTAAACTAAAGTGATGGCTTAAAGTCTGTGACATCTGCATGTCCATGAAAACTAACACAACCTATATGAGTCAATTTTCATGCATTTAAGTAGTAGGTGGTTTGGTTTTAGGCCGAAAATGATGCAATTACTAACATGTGAATGAAACGCAATAATAATGAAAAACGTAAAAAAAAAATAGTAAAAGTCCTAGTGTGGCCTATCCTATCAAAATGAACAATAAATACAAGTTTGGAATCCATCCGTGGACCCGAGAAGCTTGTCTTGATGTTCCATCTTGATCCATGTAGCGGGAGTGAGCTTGAATCTTCATCTTTAGTCTTCTTTGAAATTACAATAAATAAAATTACATAATGACCTATTTATTACATTCTAATTTCAAAACCCAAAACTAAAATAAAGGAGATTCGAGATCTCATAATTACATAAAAATCATGTTTCCTTGATTACGAAAACATAATTTGACTAAGGCCACACTATGTATTACAAATTACAACCGATTGCAAAAATAAATACGTAAATAAAATTCATTCATTCGATTCATTCAACAAAATTAAAAGCATCAACTAAAATAAATTAAACATTCATAACACAATACCTTAATTATGTTGATTAATTTATCCAAACCACCTATTTAAATTAAATTAAGTGACAATTCCGCAATTTAATCACATTAATTTCATTCTTAATCCATATTAAACTTGTAATATGAATTCTATCCATCAAAATTTTAAACTGCTTCAAAATAACTCGGTATCTTTAAATTGTGAACCGATTCACAATAACTAATTGGCCAAAATAAAATAAAATAAAAACAAAATCCAATTTTTCTTCCTTTTGGGTCTCGGCAAAAAGGAAAACAATTTTTTTTTTAATTTGTAAACTCAGCTCACGGCTGACAAAAAAAAAACAGCCGATAATTTTTATTTTTATTTTTATTATTTATTTTTTTTTTCGAAAATAAGGCAAAAACAAGGAAAGAAAAACTTTCCTTTTCTTTTTTCTTTTAGATTCGGCAAAAAAAAAAAAATTCCCAAAAAAAAAACGGTTTTTTTTTTAAATTTTTTTTTTTATAAACACTGTTCACGGTGAACAGTACCGAACGAAAAAAAAACAACAACGGAAAAAAAAATAAAACAACCGTCACAAAAAAACTTGCGGCAAGAATTGTCCTAAAACAAAACCGATGAAGAAAATGTTTACAGTTGCCATATAGAACGTGATTTAGCAAGTGAATTAAATCAAGGTATCTATAAATTCATTTTATTATCATCTTAACATATTAAAACAATAATTCATATGAATCAAATGGAAATAAATCATCAACAAAGGAAAAACAGGCCGAAAAAAAAAATTCCATCGGCACAAAAAAATTTCAGCCGAAAACCCTAAAAATTTTTTTTTCCCGAAATCCCCATTGTTTACATACATATTTTATGAAAATCATCAAAAATAAAATCGTGGCCTAATGCTCTGATACCACTTGTGGGAAATAATCTGTATACTTCCCTTAAACTAGAAGGATTATAACGAGTTTAACAATGATGATCAATGGTCATAAACAAAATACATAAACAAAGTATAAAGGATTTATAATTAACCTTCGGTCCTAGCAAAATTGGCCTAAGAACAATATCAAAATTGATATTCGCCTATTAGTTGCACCCAAGACGATATGAGATATGCCCTTTGATTATGCTAGAAATCGATCTAAAATTTTCTGTAAAATTTAGTTGTTTTTGTGTTTTTCTGATGAGAGAGAAGGCAAGGTCAAAGAAAAGCATTAGGGTAGAAGAATTGTCACCCTTTCTTTCTTATAGTAGCCGAAATTAGGAGTCAATTAGGAAAGAATAAATCTCTCCTAATTTTCGGCCTAACTGACCGAAATAAGGAGATTATTCTCCTTATTTTTGGTCTTTCCAAAAATATATAAAATATGTTGAATTGTCATCTAGTGAGGATCGAACCCATGACCTCTTGGTTTGTGTACCCTCACTATTACCACTATGACACATTCATCTTGTTGATATTAAATACAACTGATTATATTTAATTACGAATTAACAGATTAATTCGTCCAAGCTAACATTATATACATTTAATTAAATATAACTTATTATATTTAATTTACGAATTGACTGTTAATTCGTCTCAACTAATATTATTTAATTTTCATTAAACAATTATCTCATCAACACATTGACTAACTATTTAGTCATATTGGGCATCAATGTGATCATATTTCTATAACCACATTTCTCAAACACATCCTATAGGTGTGACCTTTAGGGACCAGTTGATCACCGCCATCTGTATGATAATAACGTCAAACTTTCTAGCAAGCCAACCGTTATTAGGTAAATGTTAATCAACTGATTAAATATACGAAGTATACCCTTGTGAACCTGTAAGAGATTTACAAATGTTATCACACTAATTTGTGTTGGACACAAGCTCCAACATAATTATAATTACAATATGTTGTGAATTATAATTATATAACCCATTTTATTTATGTGATCAAGAATCACTAGACAATTTGTTATATGTAATCTAATTAATGTATATAATGATATTTATTTGATAAATATGCATTAAATTAATTAATAACATGTTACATGCTACATGTGATATATTGTCTGACAAGTGACAAATTGACAAAATTGGAGGGTGGAAGGAGCTAGTGGATGATTTATTTTATGTGATAAAATGGACATAATCATACCTATTCTATACTAGCCTTACACATCTATATTTTGGAGAAGAGAAAAAGAAAAAGAGGAACCCATGCATTGGCACAAGGCCTTCACACCACCCGACCACTCCTCTTTTAAAGAGAGAATTTGGTTCTCATTTTTTCATTCTTATTCAATTTCATATCATTCTTATCCTTTCTCTCCCACTTCTCTCTAAAACAAGTTTTAGAATACATTAAATTGTTCATCTAATATTATCATAAATATAAGATTACTAGTGTAGTAGTAGAGATAATATTAGAATCTATCTAATTAAGGTTTCATAAAACACTAATCTAGTTAATTAGTATATTATTTTAAGGGACTTGTTTTGGGTGCAATCAAAGGAGGATCTCTATATTTGGGATTTAGGAGGATCGTACATAATATTTGAGCTCAAGAACAAATAAGGAAGGTGTCCTTATTTTTGCCCAAATTTTCGAACCATCAACAATGTAAGGACCATTGTTTTCTCATTTTATTTTATAATTAGTTATGCATGCACTAGATCTAAAGAACTCATATTAAAATGTTAATTAGTTCACTATAAGAAATGTCTTATAAGAGGTATATGAACCTAACACTATTCGGAGGACATTTGTAGCTAGATGCCACCCAAATAACATAGAAATGCGTGTAACTATAGGGTAAAAACTTTATATAAAATACACGCATCACTCGCGCAGACTGTTGGAAAAGAAGAAAGAGCTATCTACTACCTTAGTAAGAAGTTCTTAGTGTACGAGAGTAACTATACACCTCTCGAGAAGATATGCCTCACTCTTGTGTGGGCATACACCACTTTCTGTCAAACTCGACTTCGAGGTGACAAATAACACAGCAGAGTATGAAGCTTGCCTCATCAGTCTACAATCAGCAGTGAGTTTAGGCATCAAGCATCTTCGAGTTCACGGGGACTCGTCTTTGATCATTAACCAAATCACTGGACCATTGAAAATCCGAAGTGAAAGTCTAGCACCCTATTAGGACAAGATAGATCAGATTGTTCATTTCTTCGATCAAATTACCTATTTACACCGGCCTTGCGAAGAAAATCAGTTTGCTGACGCTCTTACAAAACTCGCATCCTTGATTAATATGTCAGACAACATGGTTGAAATGACTGTGTGTATCGAACGGTGGTCAGAGCCAGCCTATGTACACTTCCTTACGGATGAAGAGGAAAATCCAGAGGAACTTTGGTTTCAGGCCATTCTCAATTTCAAGCTCAATGATACATACCCACCATATATGGATAATAGGGGACAAAGCGCCATACGCCTACTTGCCTCTCAATACCTCCTTTTGCAGGGAGAGTTGTACAAAAGAACACCACTTGGTGTCCTCTTGCGTTGCATTGATCATTCACAAGCACAAAAACTAATGGAAGAAGTCCACGATGGAGAATGCGGTCCCCACATGAGTGGACCTATGATGGCAAAGAAATTCACGCGTTTGGGATATTACTGAACGACAATGGAGTCAAATTGCATCAAATACTTCAGACATTGTCACAATTGCCAGATCTTCGGGAATGTGCAACATGTTCCTCCCTCAATGCTATACACCATGACATCTCCTTGGCCATTTTCTGCTTGGGGAATTGAAATCATCGGGAAAATCACTCCGGCTAGGACAGGAGACCATTGTTTCATCATAGTAGCTATCGACTTTTTTACTAAATGGGTCGAGGCCGCATCTTACACTAGCCTTACAGCCAAACATGTGGCAAAATTCATACAAACCAATCTCATCTATAGATATTGTTGCCCGCATGAAATCATCAGTGACAACGGGCCACATTTTCAAGCCGAAGCTGCACAATTGCTAGCGAAATATAAAAACAAGCATCACCGTTCCTCGTCATATAGACCTCAAACCAATGGCGCGGTAGAGGCAGCTAACAAAAATGTCGTCACAATCCTCAAGAAAGTGATCGACAATTATCGCGATTGGCATAGCAAAATAGCCTCTGCGTTATAGGGATATCGCACGTCAGTTAGGACGCCCACTGGAGCTACTCCTTTCTACATGACTTATAGCATGGAAGCTGTACAACCAGTGGAGCTAAAGATCCCATCTCTACGCATTTTACTCTAAAGTCAAATCCCGGAAGCTGAATGGAATAGTGATAGGTATGATGAACTCGTCCTCTATGACGAACGACGGCTACGCGCATTGCATAATGTGCCGACATACCATGCACGTATCAAACGAGCCTTTAATAAACGGGCCAAGCCCAGAAACACCAAGGAAGGGGATCTAGTATGCAAGTCAGTTAGGGCTATCTTACCTATCGATCCACGAGGAAAATTTAAACCTAATTAGGCAGGACCATTCTTGGTCAAGTCTATTCTTTCAGAGGGTGCGGTTAAGATCACAGACCTAGACGGGAATGAGTTTTCTAATCCAACTAACCTGGACCAATTGAAACGGTAATACCCTTATAAATAGGATAAAACGCGCCTCGCATAACCTACGTGCCGCTCTTACAACACGAAATAAAACCGGCCCTTGGCCCGCTAAAAAGACTTATGACATTTCGCTTTTGCGTTTTGACATGTTTAACATGTGATACTACGGTTTTCTAATTCTATGGGTACTCTATCGAGTGAGACTTACTCTGTCGAGTAAGTAGGTTTTTACATAAAACAGTAGTCTGCCTGTTGGGTACTCGACCGAGTAAGTTGGGGACTCGATCGAGTAAGGGTCACTCGATCGAGTAAGTCACTTAGTTGATCGAGTAAGTGCGTATTACAGGATGTTTTAGCCGGGTTTTGTTAATAATGTGGGATTAATATAAAAGGGTTCCGTCTCTTTTCCTTAAACATTTTTATCATCCAAAAATCCTTCAAGAGAAGATTAAAAGTTACGTTGTTCGCTTTCGCCGCATTATTGGCAAATCCCAAGGCTTGGTTTGTCGGATTGTTTTATTCTTTACGCCGTTGTGATCGTTGTGTCGAGGGTAAGCTTCTTGTATAATTTTTATAATGATTTGATAAGTTTGATTAAACCCTAATTGGGTAGATTTTGGGGTTTTTGGGGTATTATGATGAGTAGATGGTAATTGTATGTATACATGTTATAGGAGGATGATTCGTAGAGGAGAAGTTCTGATTAGCTGCTAGATGGTATTGTGGTGATTGCTATTCCAGGTAGGGTTTCCCTACTCAGTATTGATTATATAGTTGTGTTGGTAATTATCTGTTGTTGTTGTATATCGTATTGGCATTGGATTCTGAATTGGTGATTGTTGGTAGTGTAATATGATAATCGTATAACTGTCTGTGGTCTGCGAGGTGCGTCCTCGCCTGAGTGGAGTCACTTGGGGAGTGGCTTCACGCCCTTGATTCGCCCTCTGTGGAACCCGCCACTGGAGGGGATGTGCACATTAAGGAACATGGGTTTATCGCTCGGATGAGATGAACGGGACTTAGGTGGGAATGGTTGCGGCCTCCCACTGGCGGTGTGGAATACTTGTTGCGATGAGTATTCTGGCAGGACTACTGTAGATACCCAGTATCTGCTGAGACTTCAACAAACACCCGATGATTATCGGACTATAATATGCTTTGGAATCGCGGCGTTTGATCGACAGTTTGTGTACAACTTTACGTCGGAAAACTTAAAACGATTTCGAAAAAAAAGCATTTCAAAACATTTCAAAATTACCTGGAGTGTTTACTGCACGACGACGGGGTCGCAATGACACTAACTAGAGTCAAAACCGACACCGGACCAAAAACCGACTCAAAAATTCAAATCCCGACTCCAACAACGAGTCAAACCTAGTCAACAACAAAAAACAAACATTCAAAGCCTTCTATGCTACGATTTCCCAGATTTATGAATGGTCAAGTACCAAACATATGACTACAAATCCTAGGATAGAACAAATCATCATTGCTCTTGTGTGAAAGTGACAGGACAACTCGAAGACCCGCGACGTGGCTCGCGCCTCTTTGAGAAGCCCAGGTGGCCACGTCGTTCAAAACTCACACAACCACTCATTTTCCTAAAAATACCCCTCAAATGCCCCCATTTCAGAACTTACGCGAGTGTCCGCCCCCTCTTTTCCACCTTAAAATTCTCGACTCGACTTCTTAAGTCACAATCTGATGCGTATTTACGACCTACCGATCGTAAATACAAGCCTTACACATCGTTTGGTACCGTCATCATGCATTAAATCACTTGACCGACCACGTCGACCACTACACCGTCACTAATCTTAAAACGCTCTTTTTAGTTACCAAAACGAGTTGTTACATTTACGTCGGTCACTCGCCATAACCAAGCATGTAAGTATGAGGGTGTAAAAACCCTTCTTTTATCATGTTTTTATTTGTTTCATGACTATAACATGCTAAAACATGCATAACATGAACCAAAACATGGAATAAACGAGCCAAAACTGATTTTTGGCCTGAGACAGAAGCCCTTTGGTTCGCCGGCTTGCCCGCGCCTCAATGGGGTGTCCAGGTTAGAACTCAACCGTATTTGTTCTCGTCATTTCCCCTTAATTCGTTTTCATATTTGTAATCGGTTTTTACCATTTCAAATATTTTCTATTTTATTTCATTTGTTTTAACCATAATACATTTTTCACCATTGGTTCCTCATACCATGACGGTTAAATCCGTGTTTCGGTGATAATATTTGGTTAATAACATTTAAAAGGTATTTTAAAGCCTTTTATTTCATTTTTGGGAGGTATTTTAAAGCCTTTCATTATTTCTTTACATTTTCAAAACAAGCATATTAGTCACCAACACAAAGTCATCTTTGGTTCTACATACCATGCCGGATTTTAACCCGGGTACGATGATGAGTATCGACTAATTACATTCAAATGAACTTAAAACAATTAGTTCCTAATCATTTGCAAAACTATTCATGTCAAGTTTGACAAAGTCGAACCCGACACCGAATATTATCAAAATAATGATGATTATTCGAGTCTCGTTCCTCAAATCAACAAATCGGGTCAAATACCCACTTTTCAATACGTTTTATAAATGTTTTTCAAAAGGTCAGAATACGACATATCACCGTAGGTTGACCCGCGCCTAAAACAGGCCTTTCAATTCTCCTTTTCAAAACCTGAGGAGACCCCCTTGCATCTCCAACAGGCTCGCGCCTCATATGGCTGCCTGGTGCAGGGTCTGTTCCCCTTCCAGCATTAGTCGAGGACGATTCCGACTCCGGTTAGCCCGAATATAGGACGGATCAGACGACTATTCGCTCATTCAAAATCATGTTTGCAAAATGCTTTACTAAGACAAATGGATCACGTTATGCACCATAAACCTAATACGGTAAATGGATGTTTAATTTCCGTGTTACATGCAAATCAACCATATATCCAACTCGGCATCTTCTACTTGATACTTGGATTAAATCAACCGACTTAGAAAGCTCTTACATGTCAGGTTTAAATTATTGGATGCGCATTGAGGATGACCTCCGGAAGGCTGTCCTTGCCAAGACCACTGGCAGAGGCTACCAAGGATCCACCTCAACCGGATCTCGCCCTTACGGCCAAACGAACAAGATCGATGAGGTCAACCTCGTTGAACCATCTGCTAAGAGAGCTAAGCGCCCCCAAAGAGTGTTCACTAATATAGGGTCAACTTACGGAAGTGCTCTGAAGAGGCTCATGGACCAGGGAAAGTTACAACCAATCGGACCCACCTCGGATCCGACCGATGCTAAGAAATCCCGCTTCTGGAATCTTAATGCCTACTGTTAGTACCATCAAGGGAAAGGGCATGATACAGAAACCTGCTTCAAACTCAAACACATCATCCAAGACATGATTGAGAAAGGGGAATTGCCTTTACCCCCGCCGACTAAGCCAAATAACAAAACAAATTCTCTAGGAATCCACGCTATCTCCAACGATGAGCCAACTCTGGACTGCTCACACCTCATCCTGCCAGTTGATGACGAGGTGAATGCCTTGGAGAAAGATACCTCAGACGGGGTATTTGTGTTTAGTGCCGCAACTATGCTCGCTACGTTCCAACAGGTTGAGGAAGCCATAGCCAGCCTCTCTGAGAGGATTACCCGACTTGACGATGCCTACCGCCGACTTATCTTCAATCCTCCACCACCACGCCCGAGGGAGGGTCCCCCGAGCGCCCATAACTACCCTCACCAGGACGGATTGCTCCCGCGACCATTCTGGCATGCACCTCACAATAATTATCCTCACAATAATCACCCTCACATTAATCAAACCCACGAAAACTACCCTCACAAAAATTACCCTCACAAAAACTACCCACCAAGAAATACCCCTCCAAGGTGCCTTCGAGATCCTGAAATCAACGGCATCTGGAGAGACGACGTTGAAGATGTCTACCTTGTCCCAAAGAAAGAGAAACGGGCAAAAGTGATCGGTCACCTTACCCGGTCCGGACGCCCCTATCAGAACCCGAACAATCCAACGGTCGTTCCAAAAACAAACGACCAAGTTGTCCCGGAATTAGACACTCAACCAAAGGCTCCTAAGAATTCAATCCTCAAACAGCTTCAGAAGGCAAAAGCAGAGATCTCGATCTGGCAACTGATCGCGACATCCTTTGAACATCGACAGGCTTTGCTATAGGTCTTGGGAAAACTAACTGTGCCCTCAACCTCTTCCCCTGAAGAAACTGTGGCACATATGACAAGGGACGCCCCTGACTTGAACAACCCAGTCGTCTTTTCCGACGAAGATATCCCTCCCTTCGGAGCCAATCATAACCTTACCCTGTACAGTACCGTACAATGTCTCAGGAAGAATGTAAACATGGTCCTTGTAGATGATGGATCCGCGGTAAATGTCATTCCCCTCAAGACTACTCACAAGCTGGGTATTAAGGAAGCTGATTTGGTCCCGACAAACCAAGGAGTACGCGCCTACGACGGCACTCGTCACAAGGTCGCGGGGCTTATCACTCTGACTATCGCAACCGGACCGCTGGAAAGACAAACCAGTTTTCAGGTGGTCGACATTGACGCCTCTTTCAATATGCTCCTGGGACGTCCCTTGATTCACGCCGTCAAGGCAGTTACCTCAACTCTCCACCAGAAGATCAGGGTCCCCTTCAACGGGAAAAGAATCACAATTCCTACTTCCCCGATCAAAGCTGTCATCAGAAAGGGAATAGCCTCCCGGGCCATTCAGGAAGATGATAACGAAATGTGGGGATTCCAAGCTGTGAATGCCATAACTCATTAATCGACACCCTTTGATTGTGACCCGTTTGCCAACCTCACAGTCAACTGCATCATGATGCGCCAGGGTTACTTCCCGGGTTTGCCCCTCAATCCACTGAAGAGCACCTTACCTCCCTTGAAACAGGCTAAGGTCCCCAACATTCCCTTCGGACTGGGATATGAGCCTACCGATGAAGATATCCAGGAGATGAACATCCTAGTTCGAAAACGCAAGAAGCACGGAGTTATCCTCCGTCCCTATCATCTGACCCTCAACGGATACTTTGTTCCCGAGGGAGAATTAGAGCTCTACCATGGCTTTCCGGAGCCGATCTATGACTCTATAACCAAGGCCAGGTACCCGGGTGTGGAAGTCTTCCAGGACTGCTACTTCATCCCCGCCAACACCGAAACTGCATCAACCGAGTCTAAGTCGTCGTTTTGCCTCGATTGACAAGCTGTCGCTCTCCTCTTTAGAAAATATAACATCGAGCACCTTGACTATGAGGACATCATTAACATCGCCCTGAAGGAAAACCAATTCGACCCAGCCGCCTTGATCTCCGACACTGACCCGAAGAAAGCTACACAAGGCTGGAGGAAAACCGTCAAGCTAAGTCGACAGATCGCCAAGGACGCATTCTCAAGATCACAACTAGAGAAGGCCCTATGTTCAAAGAGGGAAGCGAAGAAGAATCTGAATCTGAGTCTAAGTCAGAGTCAGAGTCTGTCATATCTCCTAACACTTCCGATGTCCCAGTCAAGGTCCCCTTCCCACTATTTTATCACAAGGTCGTGGCTGATTCAGAGGCTGAGTATACTAGGGTCACTCCCACCCACATGAAAGGTGACAACCTGGAGCCTGTTCCAGGGGCCACCTCCTCTGTTGCGTCACCTATGACCGACCATGAGATGTCTGTCCTCTCCGAGCTTTTCGCTCGTGTCAAAATAATGAACGCTAAGTTTGCTTATGACTCGTCTCAAATTAACTCCAATGCAATTCTGAATGACTATGAGGAATTTGACTTAAGTGACTACCCACCTCACCTGGCCAAAGAACTTGACAAACGGGAAACCAGAACCCCCATCATTGAGGAGACCGAACCTATTAACGTAGGAACCGACAACATACCTCAAGAACTTAAGATAGGGACAACCTTGGACCCCTCGGAAAGACAACAGTTCATTGACCTCCTCCACGAATAAAAGACGTATTTGCCTGGTCCTACAGAGACATGCCTGGGATTGACAAGGAAATTGTAGAGCACCGGATACCCATTAAGCCCGGAGCTAAACCTGTGAAGCAGAAGCTACGCCGGATGCGTCCTGAATGGGCCCTAAAAATCAAGGAAGAAGTGGATAAACAGTTCAAGGCTGGTTTCATCAAAGTGTCTGAATACTCTGATTGGGTGGCCAAGATTGTTCCGGTATCGAAGAAAGACGGGAGAATTCGGGTTTGCGTCGACTTCAAAGATCTGAAAAGGGCGAGTCCAAAGGAAGACTTCCTTTTGCCACGTGTTGACATTCTGGTGGACAACACTGCAGAACATGCTCTCCTATCATTCATGGATAAGGTATGCTAGGTACAACCAGGTTAAAATGGCCGAAGAAGACATGCACAAGACTTCGTTCACTATAAAGTGGGGTACATATTGCTACATGGTCATGCCCTTCGGTCTCATCAACGCCAGGGCTACTTATCAATGAACCGCTACCACTCTCCTAAATGATATGATGCACAAGGAGGTAGAGGTATATGTCGATGACATGATCGTCAAAACAAGAGAACGGGACGGCCATATCGACGCCCTTCGGAAATTCTTTGCTCGTCTGCGGAAGTATAACATAAGACTAAATACTCAGAAGTGTGCATTCGGGGTCACCCCCGGAAAACTCTTGGGACATGTCGTCAGCAAAAGAGGCATTGAGATTGATCCAACCAAAATCAAAGCCCTACAACAAATGCCTCGGCCTAGGAACAAGAAGGAGATTCGGGGATATCTCGGTCAGGTCGAATACATCAGCCGCTTCATTGCCAAGCTCACCATGATTTGCGAACCGATATTCAAGAAACTTCGCGCCTCCGATCACACCGACTGGGACGGCGATTGTCAAAAGTCCTTCGACAGGATAAAGGAAATCCTATCCAAACCTCCTGTCCTCATGCCACCTCAACCGGGGATTCCTCTATCCTTATACCTGACTATTATGAACGCGGCCATGGGAGCTATGCTAGCACAAACAGTCGACGGTGAAGAACGAGCCATCTACTACATCAGCAAAAAGTTCATCGAGTACGAGACAAGGTACACCCAACTGGAAAAGACATGCCTTGCCCTAGTATGGTAAACAAAGAAGCTGCGGCATTATATGCTCAGCTACACGGTCCACATCTACTCCAAGATGGACCCGGTCAAATATATCTTCGAAAAACCCGAGCTAAACGGAAGGCTGTCTAGGTGGACATTCATGCTGTCCGAGTTTGATCTCAAGTTTGTACCCCTCAAGGTTATCAAGGGAAGAGTAGTCACCGATTTCATGGCAGAGAATCCCGTCAACGAGGATCTAACGACTGACACATGGTCACTTCCTGACGAAGACATCCTTTGTGCCGATTCCGACGCATGGGACCTATATTTCGTCGGTGCATCTAATCTGAGAGGCTTTAAGGTAAGAATCCTTCTAATATCGCCAGAGGGAGAACATGTTCCGACCTCGGGCAAACTTGACTTCGCCGTCACCAACAATGCCGCCGAATATGAAGAATGTCTCATCGGCCTACAAGCAGCCATCACACTTGGCATCAAAAGATTGAGGGTCCATGGTGATTCCTCGCTCATCATCAATCAGGTGTCCGGATCATGGAAAATCCGAAGTGACAGTTTAGCTCCCTACCAAGCAAAGATCAATCAAGAGGCTGAGTTCTTCGACCATATCGACTATTTCCACTTGCCACGTGAGGAAAATCAATTTGCTGATGCCCTGGCAAAACTTGCCGCGCTCGTCAACATACTTGACGACATGACATCGATGTCCCTATGTGTTGAGAGAAGGACCGAGCCAACTCACATTTGTGCCATCAACGATGACGAGGAAAGCCATGGTGAACCTTGGTACCAAGCCATCTTTAACTACAAAACTAAAAACGAATTCCCTCCCAACTCTGATCCAAGAGGACAAAGAGCCATCCGTTTACTTGCATCATAATTCGTGATAAACCAAAATCAACTCTACAAAAGAACACCCCAAGAAATTCTCCTCCTTTGCATTGACCATCACAATGCCAAAAAGGTCATGGGAGAGGTCCACGACGGAGAATGTGGCCCTCACATGAGCGCAATGATGCTTACCCGGAAATTCATGCGGCTAGGTTACTACTGGACCACCATGGAAGCTGATTGCCATAACTACGTCAAGCATTGCCATAATGGCCAAATCTTCGCCAGCATACAATACATACCATCATCCCTTTTATACACAATGACCTCGCCCTGGCCTTTCTCAACCTGGGGCATGGACATCATCGGAAATGTCAACCCGGTAGGCACCAAGGGGCATTGTTTCGTCCTCGTCGCCATCGACTACTTCACCAAATGGGTGGAAGCGCAGTCATATGCAGTCTTGACCGCCAAACAAGTGGCCAAGTTTATCCAAAACAACATCATCTACCGATATGGCGTACCCCATGAAATCATCAGCGATCAAGGCTCTCACTTCCGGGCGGAAACTCAGGCCTTGCTGGACAAATACAAGATCAAACGACATCGACCATCCCCCTACCGTCCCCAAACCAATGGAGCGGTGGAGGCAGCCAACAAAACTCTTATCACCATTATCAAGAAAATGCAAGACAACTACCGCGATTGGTCGAGCAAGCTCCCATTCGTACTCTGGGGATACCGAACCTCCATTCGAACACCGATAGGCGCCACACCCTTCTACCTAGCATATGGCATGGAAGCGGTTCAACCGGTAGAGTTAGAGGTCCCTTCTCTCCGCATCCTACTGGAGAGTCAAGTCCCTGAGTCCGAATGGACCCGTCGAAGGTACGAGCAACTCACTCTTCTAGACGAACGACGACTCAACGCCTTGCACAACGTCCAGCTATACCAACGACTTATACAATGGGCATTCAACAAGAGGGTCAAATCCAGGAACATCCAGGAAGGCGACTTGGTCCTCAAGTCACTTCGAGCACCGTTACCCGTCGATCCGAGGGGAAAATTCAAACCCAAATGGGCCGGGCCATACCTGGTCAAGAAAATACTTTCAGGGGGCGCAGTGAGACTGAGTGCCCTAGATGGGGAGGGTTTTACAAACCCGACCAACCTAGACTAACTCAAGAAATACTATCCTTGAACCATAGCAACCAACGACCTAGCCTAGTTTTACAACTAGCAACCACCTCAACCCTTTTCAAGTCAAGTTCCTCAAACGCGTTCTGATTTGATATTGCATGTTTTATCGAGTCTAAGTTGCGGCACCTTGCCCGTTTCAAAGGTCCTTTGATCTGTCAAAGGCAACATCCATTTGCACTAAAACACAAAAAACCCCTGAACTACGAGCATGGTTTCATTTCACCTCTTCAGGTGGATACGTAGGCAGTCCCTCTTATACATGAGGGATACAACCACAAAACCCAATCAAATCTACAAAACATTTCGAACTACGATCATGGTTTGATTTCACCTCTTCAGGTGAATACGTAGGCAGTCCTTTCTTACACAAGAAGGATACAACCATCCCCATAATCAAAAAACATCACCCACATACAAAACATCATCCCCATAAATAAAGAAAGGTAAAAGCAATCCCCTTTCCCACAAAATACCAAAAATAAGCCTTTCTCCCTTCCTCACAAAAATACCACTTTCTCAAGTGCAAATGTTTAGGATAATTCAAATCGAATTGCCTTTACAAAATGGGTAGAAGAAACAAGCGTTCACAATTTTTAACATGGGTAATCCTCTTATTTAATTAATAGTGAGAGGGATTACAATTTCAACAACAAATAAAGCTCGACGAGTCTATAACTTGTCAAAGCTAAGGTGTCAACTAAAACACCTCACATAATAAAACTAGCACAAAACACACAATAACTAGCTAGTACAACATAATAAAAACTCACAACAATAATACAACATAATAATAAAGTGGGTAATGGAGGTCTTCACTCTTCCATTCTACCCTTGCCTTTTCCCTCGGGGTACATATTCCTCTTGTTCTTCTTGTTGGCCCACCTAGCATGCATTTCCTCTTCAGAACGGATCCTCAACGGATCTACAACGGCAACGGCCTCCGGTCTAGTGCAAGACCCCATGTACGGCCCAAAACGAGCCCATGCACGGCCCACCATGTTCTTGGGACCCGAGCTTCTCCTTTTTGGTGATCTTATCACATCGGGGCTAGCCCCATCAACATACTCCTCGAAGAAGGCACGGTTGGCCTTGCCAACCTCTCGATACTTCAAGTCGACGACCTCGTCCTTACGAAATTTGGACCTCTATTCCAAGGACGGAGCACGTGACCACTTGACATAAGCGGGAGTCACCCATGATGTGGCAACGAGGTTTGGTACCTCCCAAAGCGGCCGAGTGGCCCACCATCTTTCGAATACCTCCACAAGCTCGGAGTTCCGAAAAACATTCTCTTGGACAAGGGTATCTTGAGCGGGCACCTTTTGTTGACGCCCCATTTGCCTCATGAGCATTTCGGGATAAATGAAGGAAGCAACCTTCAAACCCACCACCATCAAAGAACGAGGACTAGCACCCGAAGCGGGTAACCCCATGAAGGACCTCAAGTTCCACTATGGCACCACCCAACGGATGTGAGGACCACCCTCCTCCGCCAATCTTGCGGCCCAATAAGCCTCGCTAGAAGCAAAACTATCCGAGTACAATTTCTTCCTCATGGTAAGGTGACGAAAGGAATAAGAAGAAGAATCAACCGGAGACTCTACATACCTTACCCTCTCCAATAGCCACACTTGGAGGATCCTTGGGGATCCGAACGAAGGAGCTTCTCCACAAGAGCCTTCCTTGTCCAAGGCTTGGACGATCTCGCCAAGCACCAACCACGATGGATCTCTACCATGCTCCATTTGCTCAACCACATGAATAAGGGTCATGCTACCATATCATTTCGGCCCCTCCTTCTTCAAAACATCAATAAAGAGGTATACATGGACAAGGCAAAAGGCAAGACCCCTTCTCCCAGCCACCTCCGAAACATTGACATCTAATCGGTTTGAAAAGATGTTGATAAGAGCCAAAATATCCACACCATGAGGAGTGAGAAGGAAGTTGACTTGACTCGTCGACAAACCCAACATGGAACGGAATTTCTCCTTATAGGACAACCGAGTAGGAGGAAGCACCAGAACACAGCCCAGCCACCCACCAATGGCTCAAACTTCTTTGGCAAGAGGACAAATTTCACCCTTCGGGAAAACGAAAACATGGTGTTTCGAATCCCAAAACCGAGAACATGCTTCGAGAAATGAGGGTTGCACCTTGACTTGACGGAGCACCAATAATTGACAAACTCCCATGCAAACGAGTTGATACTTTTCGGGAGGCGACAAATCCCGACACCATTGTCGCAACGCATTCTCAAAAGCATCCATGAAATATTTTTGTGGACGAAGAAGAAGAGGTTTTGTAGAGATGTTTTTGTGTTTCAGATGATGAAACTTTGAAGCGCAAACATCACTATTTAGGCCTTCCCCAGGATTCCCGCTTTTGACTTGTCTCTTTCAAGTTGTGTTTTCTCCTGACACATCAAACCTCCCGCCAGGACGCTCGTGCCTCTTCAGGATGATCTAGGACATTTTGTGTTTCCTTACACTCACATTTCCTTATTTTCGCGTTTTACGAAATCCGACACGGTTTCCATGATGCAGCTTTAAACATACGGATTTTTCTTTCTTTTTAAAAAGGGGGAAGGGCTAGTCGTCCCGATCCGCGACGGATCGTTTCCATGTCAATCAAAATTCCGAAATTTTTTCGCTTTTTCACAATTTTCCATCAAAATAAAAATCGAGAATTGATAACACGACATCAGTTTTCCTCAAAATTCAAGCGCTCACAAATTCGAGTCTTGACCTCACAAATACTAAATCAAATATGCTCGTTAAAATATTTTCTAAAAATTCATCCCTAACGGTTTGAGTTTGAATTTTTCGAGTCACAAATCAATTTCAACAATTTCGATGCAATTTAATTCACGACACGAGTTAATTGCTCAATTTTTAAATTAATTCCTTTTGAAGTCCAAACGCGACGACTTGTCGCAAAAATTTTCAAAATTCATTTCAATTTTCAAAATTTAATTTTAACTTCAAGTCATCTTGGTTAATTTTTGTTTTGAATCAAATGCTTTTACGTGTTTACGTTTATGTATATGTGCTATCTGTTGCCTGTTTTCTACACTAACGATGGAGGGAGTAGTGCGAAACAGAAGGAGAATTGACAGCCGACATCGCTCCTCCGAAGCACAACACAAAAAAGTCAAAAATCACAAAATGAACCACGGTCCAAAAACACATATATACAAACCGCCTCACGCAAAATACTTCGACACACGTTTGATACGGACAACTGACCGTACAAACAGGATCCAATCTGAGACATCTATCATACGAGACATCGGCCTAAAACAACTATCTATCATACGACACAATCGGCCTAAGACAACGAATCTGGGGCTATTCGCCACCTACCGAACTAAGCACTCTCTATCCTCTCAAACAGAAAAGAAAGGGAGCAACACAAGAAACAGAGGAGCAACAACAGAAGCAGAGGTGGTTACCATGACGGTAATACCTCGTTCCTACTCCACGACAAAAATGAAGACAGTGTCTGGCAGACTTCGGATGATAAGGAGGCGAAGGACCATGATGTGACGCACCACCCCGGTGCTGACCCCCAATCATCAGTCATCCTGTCTATGAGCCACAACGAGAAGGGCAAGCCGGCCACGTCAGCCGCCTCTCCTCCCCTACGGAAGCGTCCTCCACCATTGTCTCGGCTCCGACAGCCTTCCCGGTCACTGCAGCTCCTCCGGGATCATCTTCCTCCTCCAAAGCCTCCACGACGGACCCCGTAGGTCCCAAATGGTACCCTGCGATCAAAAGAATAAACAAAAAAATGTCAGCCGAAATTTCGGCATTATGACGGCGTAAATCGGACAAACCCGGAACAAACAAATAACCTGCAAAGCAAAGCAAGGGCAACCTCGCCCAAATCCAACCAAACAAAACAAAAAAACAATTCACAAAAAACGCACAAAAACGACTCGCCCTTCTTTTCAAGCAAAAGACGAGTCAAAACAACCACAACAAACGAAAGCGGCACCCCAAGACCCACACGAGGTCTGCCAACAACCCAAAATACATTCCCAATGCAATGAGGAATTTTTCTACGGCTCAAAAAGGCAATTTATACGCCAATTTGAGCACAAACCGGTCAAAAATTCAAAAACGACCGCAAAGAGGCAAACGTGATTTTATCACTCCTCAAGGTGACCTAAACTACCAATAAGGTCCATTTCAAGGCAAACTGACTCAATTTTAGCCCAAACAGGCGCTTATTTTGTCATACATAAGACCGTCACAAAAGGTAAAAATTCCAATTTTTCCCACATAACCCAACAAAGGTCCGCAATGGCAAAAACGATCTTTCCCGACTACAATGCAACCTAGTGGGGCCCATTATCCAAGCAAATAAACTTGGCATTGTGAGATGATATGGTTTCTCACCTCACTCACATTTTTCGAGCATAGGGAGCGGGAACGGGGACCGAAATGCAAACTAAAAGCACCCCTATACTCCTAAACAAGTTTCTAACCTAATGCAATAATCAATTTCACTTGAAATGGGCTCAATCAAAAACGCCCAAATCAATTTTCTAGGGTAAAATTTTTGCCCTAATTCAATCTATCAAATGATCAACAAATTTAAATGGATTCAAGAGGAAATACATACCTTAAGATGACATTGATGATATCGGCGCAAATGAAAGCAATCAAAAGGACCAACAATGGCGTTTTTTGGGTTTTCTTGTGTCGAAAGGTTGAAGATGAGTGAGGTGGATATGGAGCCAAACCTCGCGTCTTTTACAAAAAAATAGGGAAGCCCCCTTGGTTCGCCAGGTGGCTCGCGCCTAAACCAGGCCTCCCCTTTGCTCTATTCAGCGAGTTTTGGGCTTCGGCCCAATTTCCACATAACAAACATCAAATTTTCATCGACGACCTTAAGGACCGTCATTTTCTCAAATACAAAAAAACAAATAGTGAAAATATAAATTCACTATTTCCTCAAAATTCAAAACGACGGCAAATAAAACCGTCAATTTCAAAAAATAATAGTGAAATCAAAATTCACTATTTTCCTTCAAAAATTTTTTTTACAAAAATAATAGTGAAAACTCAAATTCGCTATTTCTTCGAATTTCAAACGACGGCAATTAAAACCGTCATTTTAAAAATATTAGTTGGAAATTAAATTCAACTATCCCACACATGTCAACGGCGGCACATAAACCATCACTTCAAACATAATAGTGAAGATTTCAAATTCACTATTTCCTTCAAATGTCAACGGCGGCACATGAACCGTCACTCCAAACGTGATAACAAAATTCAAAATTTGCTATTCCCTTCAAAATTCGAACAGACGGCGATCAAAACCGCCACTTCAAATTCAAAAAGCAATGAATAGTGAAGATTCAAAATTCACTATTCCTTCAAATGTCAACAGGGGGCTTCCTCGCGGAACCCGCCCTTGTCAAAAACAATAATAGTGAAAATTAAAATTCACTATTTCCACGGCGGCATCATGAGTCCGCTACTTTCAAAACAAGCCCATCCGACGCGGCTATTCTCATGGTCCATTAATCGATCGCATCATGGTTCGCGAGCCTTACTACGCGTCACGGCTGGCGAGCCCTCCTTAGATACGCCCCATGGTTGGCGAGCCTTACTACGCATCGCGGCTGGCGAGCCCTCCTTAGATACGTACCATGGCTGGCGAGCCCTCCTCAGATACGCCTCATTGCTGGCGAGCCTTACTACGCGTCGTGGCTGGCGAGCTGCCGTGGGGGTGATGTCGTCGGGTCACATCCAATCAAACACATTTATAATACTCAACAAACAACTAGTTAGCGGTAAGTCGAGGTCGATCCATGGGACGGTGTGCTTTGGGTTCTAAGTGTATCTATCTCAATTTATGCTAGTGTCACAATTTGGTTGGGTTTTTAGTTGTGTTTTAAATAATGAAAGTAATAAAGTAAAGCAAACAATGAACTAAGAAATGTAAACAAATGACTTAAAAGCACTAGGATGTCATGGGGTCATAGGGGATTCATGGTATTGATCATACAAACATGTTTACAAAGTTGCAAGCAATTAATGTTGTGGAGGAACCGAGTTTGTTTATGTCTTACGGTTCATAGGAAGAGTTGGGTCCCGGAGCCGAATCGATTAGATTGTACAGCACCTACAAGTCGACTTAATTTCCTCCTATTCAACTTCTATGCATGGTCTAACAAGACTCAAGTTGGTTTATATCTTACAAGTCAAGTTGGGTAGATAAGAGATGGTTATAAATGCAAGGATTCAAAGGCTTAGCATTTCATCAAACATAACATGTGCATAAATTTGACATCACAACAAGCAATCAATTTAATCATGTGAACATATTAGATTAAGCATGAATCAATCCCATGTTGATTTCCCCTAATTACCCACTAATCCTAGTTAAGAGACTACTCACTTATTATCATGGTAAACAGGTCATTAATGGTGTCAATCATCACAACAAGTGTAAACATGATAAGAGAATGAGGAAATAAACAATAAAGAGTAAAAGGTAAAAGAATTATACCAACTTAAGATGATCCAAATAATAAAGCAAAGAATAATAGAATAAACTTGATTGATTGATGAAGAGTTGTCAATTCTCCCAATAAACCCAATAATCTTCAATTATCCAATAATAAACTTGAATAATAAACTTGAATAATAATTAAGGAAAGATTAATGTGTAATTTGTGGAAAGATTAAAGAGTAATCTATTCTAATCTACTCCTAATTGGATCTAAAAGGAATTTCTAATGTGGAGGCTTAATCTAATCTCCAACCCCCTTCTATGATTATTTACAAATGGGGTATATATAGTAGAGCTTCATTAGGTTAACTAAGGCTAAATTAGTAATTACATTTTTGAGTTTTAAGCAGGGAAATGTTAGTCTTTTTGGAGGGATGAGCATCTCGACTGAAGACGTTGCGGTCCGTCCGTCCAGGAAGGGAAGACGCTCGTATTCTTGAGGAGGTGCACGGGCGTCTTTCTGCAAATCCGCTCGGATTGTAGTAGAGGAATCCGAGCATCTTTGTTGCTTGGACGCTCGGATTGTCACTCTGGACGGGCGTCTCACCTGTTTGGCCGCTCGGGTTCTGGTTCAGAATCCTTTTCTTCACTTTCTTTTTATTCTTGTAGGATTGGTCTTTAGTTCTTACTTCCTCTTCATACTAGTCCATCAAATATCGCCAATAAGCTTCCAAATATGCACGAAAGACGGGAATTTCCGCCTAATTATCTTCTTTCCTACAAAACATACGAAATGCACTAGGAAAGCAAATAGGAAGGTTTTGACGGATAAAATGGCCAAGGAAAGATATAATAGTATGCAAAATAGGCTCAATTAGGGGACTAAATATGCTCAAATAATGGTCACATCAAATATCCCCAAACCGAACCTTTACTCGTCCCGAGTAAAGAGGTGACAAAAACTAGACCTTTATTTAAACTATCCTAATAAAATAGCCGATGTGAGACAATTAGCGGGTCTCACTCCGTCCCTTCAACTCACAACAAGACAACCATGAGGTAGGATGCCTTCTTGCAAGGCAAGGTGGGTCTTGCCAAAATGGCGACACATCCAATCATTAAAGCACACAAAATCAAGTGATGGATGCATCTACAAAAGAATAGCCACTTTCCTCATCTAAGTGACGGAAATTATCTACAAGGGAAGCAATTCAAGGATACACACTCCTTCATAGATGTAATTTCTTTAAACTACTAAGCCTAGAAGGATACCAATAAATCACCTCCAAGTTGTGTCAAGCTAGGGTACCTTTGTCCTCAATCGTTAAATGCTTTTGTCAATAATAGACTCCCTATGGTGTTAGAAACACTGGAGGATCGCGGAATTCCCCCTCTTGCCTAGACAAGAAGAAGGGTCGTCCCCTCTCTACCATGCACAAAAATGGATACGATGGATAAAGGGATCAATAGATATTTGAGTTTCATTTTGGGAGTTTGCTTTTGTTGTTGTTTTTTTTTTCCCAATTTCTTGTGGCATATAACATTTGAGAACACTTTCTTTTGCCATTTCTTTTTGATTTTTGGCATTTCAATACTTGACTATTTTTCAACTTTTTGCATTTCTTTTGAACATTTTCAAAGTCACCCCAATTAGTAACGAGGGTGCCTTATATTTGAAGCATAGGAGTTCTATTTTTGCTCCTCTTTTCTTTTTGATGCAATTTTGCAAACTTTTTGACTTTTCTTTTCATTTCGTAAACTCAAATTTTTGAACAATTTTTGTGCCCATTCCCTTTTTGATGACAAAATGTATGGTAGAACATGGATGAATGATGGTTGCATGGTTTCAAGGGTCACCTTGGAATAAACGGTAGCCAAGGAGTTATCACACCATAAGGCACTCTTGACTAGGCCTTAATTCATGGGTCAAAGGATACTAGCATGACACATCCTAGTGTGTTTTACAAGTATTCTAACAAGCAAAGTCTTAAGAAGAAAAAACATCTACTAGGGCCTATATACACTTGTCAAGTTTCCCAAGTAGACGGTTTCACAAAATGTTTCTAACATGCAAACTACATGCCATGATGCAACTAACATTTATACATCCTAATGCATATGCTTCTACCAACTAGTATGCCAAATAAGCTAAATGCAACTCCTAACAACACATAGATACACAAACCCCAACAACAAAATACACCACATCCTCCTTGACATGTAAGCCCATCCTCCTCATATGAATAATGAAAAAGAAATGGAAGGGAAATAGAGATTAGAGCGATCATACCAAGCGGTCTTCATTTTCCCTTGCTAATGCGTCAAATATAGTGTTGTATCTATGTGAGAAGAGAACAAAAGCACAAGTATATACAATTCTACACTACTAAATTAAAGAACATGTTTTTGGTTTTTTCAAATTTTCAAATTTTTATGGGTTTTAGTTTTATGAAATTAAAAGACATATTTTTGTGATTTTTCGAAAATTTTCATTTTTTATCATTTTTGGAATATAAAATCCCATCCCCCACTTTATTTTAGACATTGTCCTCAATGTACATGTAGGAGTAGGGATAAAAAGGAAATACATGTTTTTGAATTTTTGATGTTTTATGGAATTAAAGTACAAGTGCAATGATATGATATGAATGAATGCATGCTTTAACTAAATGCAATTCTATATGACATATATAACAAATGAATGCAATCTAAACTACACTATATGATGCATGATTTCTAGTAAACTATGGTCACCTATGATCAAACCTCCCCAAACCGATTTAAACACTATTTCTAGTGTAGAAATGAATAGGTTTGGCCATTAGTGACTATGCATGAATTCTAGTCTATATGGAACTAACTACATGAATCATGTGAGATATATTACAATGCAACTATAATATATGAACTAGCTAATGCAAATGAAATATGATACAAATGCATGCGAAAGCTACACTAAATGCAATGTATATACAAAAGAGAGAGGGAGAGAGGAGTATCATACAAATAGAGGTGATGAGGTTGGCCTCTTTCACTCGTCATCATCCTCATCTCGGGGGTAGCCATACCGGTGAGAACTCCCGCCTTGGTCATACCCTACTTCTTGGCCCCATTACCCTCCTTGGTGAAACCCTCCTCCTTGGGCCGAGTACCCTCCTCCACCGAGATTCCAAGCTTGGTCCCCTTGATTAGGGAACAAATGTTGTGGTTGGGCCCAAGAGGGCTTAGGACCATTGGAGTCAATATACCCTTGTTGAGCCATGTTATAGTATTGGGGATAAAGGGCCAAGTAGTTTTCGACCCTCCCTTTATGTACCCCGAGGTCCACTCTATTCATGAGTTTCATCAAATCATTAATGCTCGGGGTATTGGGGATTTTCGGTCGGAATTCGGTATAAGGAATAGGGTATGGTGGGATAGGCACATAGGAAGGTGGGCGAGTAGACCTTGCCGGTACCCCACGAGGTACTTGTTGTTGGCGGGGCGGCTCTTCCCTTTGAGGGGGATTGTCGAGGATTTGGATATCAAGGAGATAGCTTGGTGCAGGCGAATATGGGCTAAATCTTGGGTCGGTGCCCGGTATATTCCAACCCGCAAGGATGATGGGGGTGCACCCTTTTGTGAGACATTCTACACTCCCTTCTTGAGTGTAGTTACACTACCGGTGGTGGGTGAAGACGACATGTTCATAAATCAAAGTACTCCCCTCAAGAGGAGCATAAATCCCTTGGGAGTTGAACCCGGGGCTAAGGTAGTTGGCCAAAATAGTAACTAGACCTCCCATTACGAAGGTCTTGAGTTGGGTGGTCCCTTGAGCAAAATCATGAAATCTTGTAAGTATCTCAAGGGGGGTTTTGAAGTTATAGCGCCTCGTCCCCCGAACATTTAAATAGGACTCAAGAAATGTTAAATCAATGAGAGTACACCTATCTTGTTCGTACCTACCATTGATGGTACCGGCTACAAAGCGTTCGGTGATCCGAATCACCGGATGTTGGATGGCGAAGGTATAGCATTGCTTTAAACCGGTAAAATTCCTCCCGGAAATAGCCCTCCAAAGTAGGTCCACATCGAAATCAGCAGGTTTTTCAGTATAGTTGGTGGGCACAACATGACCGAAAATGTGGGCAAATTGATCAAGTGTAAGGCTATGGTCTAGGTTGCACAACCTAAACTCCATGCCCACATTGGTTCGAGTATTCGTGACAATACGAAGGCTACTCAAAAATTCCAGGGTGAGACTAAGGTACGTCTCCTCATGGGCATGGAAAGGTTTTCCAATCCCTAAGCCATCAAAGAACATCTCGGTGTGGTACCTTATCCCAAGGACTTCCAACACCTTAGTATCTATGAATTGAGTGGGTTCATAGTTCTTACCAAGCAATTTGACAAAGTTCTTGCGGTGGGCATCGGATTCGAAAAGCACCTCTTGGAAGTACTCAAGTTGCTCTATTCCTCCCCTTATGATGGGACGGAAGTTCCTTGGTGGTACTACCTCTCGCGGGGTTGAAGAGGATGACCTCTTGCGTTTCCTTCCGGCGGATTCAACAAACTTCTTAGCCTTGCCCTTGAGGTTCATCATCTTGAAGTTGAGGAAATGGGGTTTTTGTTTGCTTTTGATGTGAGGGGAGTGTTTTTGAGGATGAAGATGAGTGTTTTAGGGTTAGATAAGGTGAAGAAATTAGGGAGAAAGGGGGTGATTTTATAGAAGAAGAGGGGAAGCCGAGCGGATAAGAGTGGGGCCTGGCCGGATTGTTCGAGAAAAAGACCCCAATCCGAGCGTCTTTCATGCGGGACGGGCGTCTTTGGCCTGTAGAATCTGAGCGTCTTCGCTTAAATCCGCTCGGATTCTGAGGCAGGACCTCAGCAATTTCTGGAGCAGGCAGAAGACGAGTGTCTTCTGTTTTGGACATGCGTCTTACTCGGGACGGGCGGTTTTTCAAAAATCCGCTCGGATTTCCTGGCAGTTTCAAAACTATGTCTCAGGCATCTTCCAAGACGGGCGTCCCGTGGAGAATACGAGCGTCTTGAAGCTAAGACGGGCGTCTTGTGCTGAATCCGCTCTGATTCTGGGACAGTGCTAGACAGTAATGCGATGAGGGACCTGGACGGGCGTCCAGGCCTCGGGACGACCGTCTTTGGCTGGTTTTCTTCTTTTTCTTTCTTTTCCTTGCACAATCATACCCTTTTACTGATTTGTTATTCCTCCTTATCTTTTTATGAAATTTGCTCATTAAAAATGTAAGAAGACTCTCTCTAACTACTCTCATGCAAGAAATCAAATACAAATGCAAAAATGTACAATATTATACAAAGTAAGGAATCCAAGAAATATCTTACAAATTGTGGTTTTAAGATAGGACTCCACCAAACTAGTTCAAATTATAGAAATTCTTGTCCATAGAGCTCAAAGCTCTTAATAGGAGATCAAAAGCTTGTGAACAAGCTCCAAATAAACACAAGTATGGGTTGCTCCATTTGAACATGAAATTTGGCCAAGGAAGCTTGTCATATGTTCTTTCTTTCGTCTTGTCCTCGGCACTAGAGCTTTCCCAATGCTTCCCATAAACAAGCCCATGATTCTTGTCAACACTAGGCATGAAGTATGGTTCATTTTCATCCGTAGACTTCCACTCACCAACTTCTTCTTCAATTTTGGTAATAATGATAGCATTTGAATTTGTCAATCCTTCAAGAGTAGAAGGAGAATTCTCATGGCATTGATGATCGAGTTCCTTAGAGGTTGTCATTGTGGGTGCCAAGCTTCCACAAGTAGCTTCACGAGCAAGTTTCTCTTTGAGCTTTTTCACCAAGTAGCTTTTGTACGATGCTTTGGCCTTTTGAAGAAGGTCCACCATATCCTCTTCAATGATCATTGGCTCCATGATAGGTGTCAAGTAGTCTTTATGAGGAATAGGGGAAGGACGTTCTTCTTCATGATAGGGTATCTCAAATGTCTCAAGGATAGGCTCCTCAAGCAAGGTGATATTACAAGTCCATCCTTTAGGCTCAACATCATTGTTGCTATCTTCATGCGATTCATAAATGGGGGCTTCATTCTTCTTCATTATTTCTTCCTCCAACATCTCAATACTCACTTGAAAGGACACACCCTCATACTCACAAAGGTTAAGAGTATTCGGCTTACTCAACCTCAAATCTTCCTCATCAAACACAACACTTTCATACTCACAAGAGCTCACGGATATTGGTCTTCCCATTCTTCATTTTTCATGTCAAAAGTTACTACTTCAAATTCACATTCATGATCAATGTCCAAAGAACGGTGTGGGGTGATTGCTTGGGATTCTTTCAATTGTGTGATTTGAATCTCCAATTCCTCACCTTGGGAAACAATGCCTCGAAGAACACTGTCCCTCTTTTGGCTCTCCTATAGCATTTGTTTGAAGATGTTTTGTTGATCTCCCGTCATTTGGAGAATAATATTTTGAATGGGTTCATCTTCTTGTTGTGGGTAGGTGTGAAAGTGGTTGTATTGTGGCAATTGAAACTTATTATGAAGTGGATATTGGGTGTGAGTGTTTTGGTTGGAAAATTTGGGGTAGTAGTTAGGATGTTCATTGTATGAGTAGTAAGGTGGGTTTGTGTTGACTTGCTTCTCAAACTCTCCATACCCATAGTCATACTCAAAAGATCCACCACACACTCCATATATCAAGTCTTGAGCCATCATAGCTAAGACTAGGAAACAACTACAAGAATGGAAACTACACAAAAATGGTAAGAACAATCCTTGAGGAACAAGTTCCTCAAGGTGGAAGCAAAATCAAAATAGACAAACAAGTAAGAGCTTAATCACATAGCACCGTCCCCGGCAACGGCGCCATTTTTGACGTGGGGGTGATGTCGTCGGGTCACCTCCAATCAAACACATTTATAATACTCAACAAACAACTAGTTAGCGGTAAGTCGAGGTCGATCCATGGGACGGTGTGCTTTGGGTTCTAAGTCTATCTATCGCAATTTATGCTAGTGTCACAATTTGTTTGGGTTTGTAGTTGTGTTTTAAATAATGAAAGTAACAAAGTAAAGCAAACAATGAACTAAGAAATGTAAACAAATGACTTAAAAGCACTAGGATGTCATGGGGTCATAGGGGATTCTTGGTGTTGATCATACAAACATGTTTACAAAGTTGCAAGCAATTAATATTGTGGAGGAACCGAGTTGGTTTATGTCTTACGGTTCATAGGAAGAGTTGGGTCCCGGAGCCAAATCGATTAGATTTTACAACACCTACAAGTCGACTTAATTTCCTCCTATTCAACTTCTATGCATGGTCTAACAAGACTCGAGTTGGTTTATATCTTACAAGTCAAGTTGAGTAGATAAGAGATGGTTATAAATGCAAGGATTCAAAGTCTTAGCATTTCATCAAACATAACATGTGCATAAAGTTGACATCACAACAAGCAAGCAATTTAATCATGTGAACATATTAGATTAAGCATGAATCAATCCCATGTTGATTTCTCCTAATTACCCACTAATCCTAGTTAAGAGACTACTCACTTATTATCATGGTAAACATGTCATTAATGGTGTCAATCATCACAACAAGTGTAAACATGATAAGAGAATGAGGAAATAAACAATAAAGAGTAAAAGGTAAAAGAATTATATCAACTTAAGATGATCTAAATAATAAAGCAAAGAATAATAGAAGAAACTTGATTGATTGATGACGAGTTGTCCATTCTCCCAAGAAACCCAATAATCTTCAATTACCCAATAATAAACTTGAATAATAAACTTGAACAATAATTAAGGAAAGATTAATGTGTAATTTGTGGAACGATTAAAGAGTTATCTATTCTAATCTACTCCTAATTGGATCTAAAAGGCATTTCTAATGTGAAGGCTTAATCTAATCTCCAACCCCCTTCTATGATTATTTACAAATGGGGTATATATAGTATAGCTTCATTAGGTTAACTAAGGCTAAATTAGTAATTACATTTTTGAGTTTTAAGTAGGGAAATGCTAGTCTTTTTGGAGGGATGAGCATCTCGGCTGAAGACGTTGCGGTCCGTCCGTCCAGGAAGGGAAGACGCTCGGATTCTTGAGGAGGTGCACGGGCGTCTTTCTGCAAATCCGCTCGGATTGTAGTAGAGGAATCCGAGCGTCTTTGGTGCTTGGACGCTCGGATTGTCACTCTGGACGGGCGTCTCACCTGTTTGGCCGCTCGGGTTCTGCTTCAGAATCCTTTTCTTCACTTTCTTTTTATTCTTGTAGGATTGGTCTTTAGTTCTTGCTTCCTCTTCATACTAGTCCATCAAATATCGCATATAAGCTTCCAAATATGCACAAAAGACGGGAATTTCCGCCTAATTATCTTCTTTCCTACAAAACATACGAAATGCACTAGGAAAGCAAATAGGAAGGTTTTGACGGATAAAATGGCCAAGGAAAGATATAATAGTATGCAAAATAGGCTCAACTAGGGGACTAAATATGCTCAAATAATGGTCACATCACGAGCCCTCCTCATATACGCCTCATGGCTGGCGAGCCTTACTATGCATCGCGGCTGGCGAGCCCTCCTCAGATACGCCCCATGGCTGGCGAGCCTTACTACGCATCGCGGCTGGCGAGCCCCCCTCAGATACGCCCCATGGCTGGCGAGCCTTACAACGTGTCGCGGCTAGCGAGCCCTCCTCAGATACGCCGCATGGCTGGCGAGCCTTACTACGCATCGCGGCTGGCGAGCCCCCCTCAGATACGCCCCATGGCTGGCGAGCCTTACAACGTGTCGCGGCTAGCGAGCCCTCCTCAGATACACACCATGGCTGGTGAGCCTTACAACGCATCGCGGCTGGCGAGCCCTGCTCACATATGCACCACAGCTGGCGAGCCTTTATCCGCAAACATGCAAGGATGTATCCGAAGATGCCTCATATATGACTTCTTCTTATGGCTAGCGAGCTTTTGTACGTAGTCTAACGGACTTTAAACGACCCGCACGGATAGTCGACAGACTCTAAACTGTCCCCGACGACAGGTCCTTGGCTCGTACCCTCGAGTCTCCTTGGCATCGCCCTTCCCAACGGCAGGTCCTTGGCCCGATTCCTTTCGAGCCGCCTTGACGTCGCTTGGGTCTCCGGGTTGTAATCTTCGATTGACCTGGGGGCTCTACTTTGACTTTTGCCTTGTCCAAGTCTCAGTCAAAGTGGGGGCTCTGTAGATACCCAGTATCTGCTGAGACTCCAACAAACACCCGATGATTATCGGACTATAACATGCTTTGGAATCGCGGCGTTTGATCGGCTGTTTGTGTACAACTTTACGTCGGAAAACGTAAAACGATTTCGAAAATAAAACATTTCAAAACATTTCAAAAATACCTGGAGTATTTAATGCACGACGACGGGGTCGCAATGACACTAAATAGAGTCAAAACCGACACCGGACCAAAAACCGACTCAAAAATTCAAATCCCGACTCCAACAATGAGTCAAACCAAGTCAACCCCAAAAAAACAAACATTCAAAGCCTTCTACGCTAAGATTTCCCGGATTTATGAATGGTCAAGTACCAAACATATGACTACAAATACTAGGATAGAACAAATCATGATTGCTTTTGTGTGAAAGTGACAGGACAACTCGAAGACCAGCGACGTGGCTTGCGCCTCTTTGAGCAGCTGCTCGGTCCGTTTCGTGTTCACAATTAAAGGTGTGGTCGTTGGGTCACGTCCGAATCAAAACACAATTTATAGCTTCACAAACAACTCTACAATTAGTAAAGAGGCATGTAAAGATCGGATCCCAAGGGACGAGTATTGAAATGAGATTTCTATTGAAACTAGTGGTGTCTTGGGGGTGTCACAAATTGGGTTGATGTAGAAGGTCACTAACTAAAACAGCAATGAAAATAAACTAGCAAGATGAATAAAAAGGGGTGTAAACAATTGATTAAAAAGCACTAGGGTGTCATGGGATCATAGGGGAATCATGGGAATTGATCATACAAACATGTTCTCAAATTATAAGCAAGCAATTATTGTTGTGATGGATTGAGTTGGGTTATATCTTACAATCCTAGGAAAGTTTGGGTCCCGGAGCAGAATCGATTAGATTTTACAACACCTACAAGTCGACTTAATCTTCCCTACTCAACAACATGCATGGTCTAATGAGACTCGAGTTAGGTTATGTCTTACAAGTATCATTGAAAAGATAGGAGATGGTAGTAAATGCAAGGATTCATAGGCTTAGCATTTCATCAAATATAACATGTGCATGAGTTGAGATCAAAACAAGCAAGCAAATAAAACATGAAAGCATATTAATTTAATCATGAATCATTCCCCATGTTGGTTTCCCCTAATCACCCATTAACCCTAGCTAAGAGACTACTCACTCATTATCATGTTGATCATGCTAGCAAGGTTGTCAATCATACCAACAAAATGAAACATGATGAATAAATGAAAGTAATTAACAATAATTAAAAAGAGATTAAGAGAATTATACCTACTAATGATTCCAATAATAAAGCAAAGCTAAAAGAAGTACTTGAATGCTTGATTGAGAGGTTGTCAATCTCCCAATAATAACCCAACTAATCTTCAATTACCCAAAATAAAGGATGAACAAAAGAGAGATTAAGGAAATAAAACTTGTATTAGAACTTGATTAATTGTTGATTACAAAACTAAAGAGAGATTTGATTGATATTAACTACTCTAATTGATGATAAGAAGAACATGCTCTTCTAATTAGACTAATGGGTTATTTATAGTGGAAATTAGGGGGATGAATTAGGGTTAACTAAGGGCTAAACTAGTAATTACACTTTTTAGATTGAGCAGGGAGGAGCCGGTATTTTCCGAAGGAAGGGCTTCTTTCTTCGTAGCTTGGAGAAGAGGAAATCGCGCTGTAGAGGAATCCGGGCGGATTAGGGTCGGGACGGGCGGATTCTGGCGATGGAATCCGAGCGGATTCAAGAGAATCCGGGCGGATTGTGGTGATGGAACCCGGGCGTCTTGGTGGAAAACCGCATGGATTGTGCTGGTGAAGGACGGCCGGATTGTGCCTCAGCAAGGCTTCTTCTTCTTTTCTTCCCTTTTCTTCATAAATTCCTTGGGGATTTCCTTGGGGACTCAAGGATCCTTTCTCAACATTGCTCATCTACTATCATATGTATAAAGGCCTTCTAATATTGTCTCTCCTTGATGCTTGGTCATTGAATTCGATCAATTTAGTCTTGTTTTGCCATGAAAATGCAAGATTCTTACTCCTTTCCTACCAAGGGATCAAAATCGCAAAGAATATGCAAAACAAAGAACTAAAGATAATAAATGACCCAAATATGCACTAAAAAGCATGGGAACAAGGCTAACTCGGGGGCTAAATATGCGCTAATTATGGTCACATCAAATATCCCCAAACCGAACCTTTGCTCGTCCCGAGTAAAGAGGTGACAAAGACTAGGACCATTATTTAAACTAACCTAATAGCATATCCGATATGAGACAATTAGCGGGTCTCACTCTGCCCCTTCAACTCACAACAAGACAACCATGAGGTAGGATGCCTTCTTGCAAGGCAAGGTGGGTCTTGCCAAAATGGCGACACATCAAAACATTAAGCACACAAAATCACATAATGGATGCATCTACAAAAGAAATAGCCATTTCCTCATCAAGTGGCGGAGGCACTAAAGAGGAACAAATTTAAGAGCATGTAATCCTTCACAAATACTAGTTCAACAAATTACTAAGGCTAAGAGGATGGCACTAAATCACCTCCAAATGGTGTTAAACTAGACTACTTTCGTCCTCAATTTCCAAATGCTTTCGTCAAGAGCGATCGGATGGTGGTGGAATGATGATCCCTATGATGCTAGTAGCATATGACATGACAAGTCTCGAATTCTCTACAAAAGTAAAGGTCATGGATCATCCTAAGCTCGACCAAGCGGCTTGACAAAAGGCTTTTTGGGAATGAAATGCTCAAATCTTTATACACAATGGGTGGATATGACTAGTATTCAAAATTGTCCTCATTTCACTTTCACATTTCAAAAATTTAAGATGGGGTTTGTCCCTTCCGGGCTAGTGTCCTTTGCTTTCGCCAATCGCTTATTAGGCAACCGGTTAACCTCTAGACAATAGCTTTTCGGGGTGATATTCACTTTGTCTCTAGGCGGCCGAATTCACAACCGTGTGGGGGCCCAATTCAATGGATCCCGCACCAAAGCACATCGAAGTGGTATGCCTCCATCAAAACAACTTAAATTTCTCAACATTCAATAATTCATAACATTTGAGGTTTCCTTGGCATTAAATTACTTCCACATGACAAAATTCCTTGAAATGAGCACTTCAAGCTTATTGATAGAAAATATTTTTGGGTTGCCTTACCACAAGGTCAATCAAGGTCACCTAGACAAGTTAACCAAGTCCACATCGCATCACGGGGTTGGATAGGTGACTCACATGCAAACCCTTGACTAGGCCTTGGGTCATGGGTCAAAAGACACTAGTATGACACTATCTAGGGTGTTTTACAACCATTCTAGTAGGCAAAGTCTTAAGTTGAACAAGTATTTGTAATGGCTTAGTTGCTCTTGTCAAAGTTCCTAATTAGTCATTTTTCAAAACATTTCTAACATGCAACTACATGCCATGATGCAACTAATATAAACATCCTAATGCAAGTGATTCTATCAACTAATATGACATATAAACTAAATGCAAGTCCTAAATTCACATTGTTATACCGCATCAATCAAAATAGAGCCACATAGTCATTAACATAAAGAGGAAAAAGGAGATTGGAAAGATCATACCATGCGGTCTTCAATATCCTCATGTCTCGGATGTGGCGTAGTCAATCAATGTGAACAAGGATAGAACAAACACAATATATACAAAACAATATATACACAAGACTACAAAGGGAAATAAACATGTTTTTGGGTTTTTCAAATTTCAAATTTTTATGATTTTCGAAAATTTTCAATTTTTTTGGATTTTTTGAATAAGAGTTAAATGTTAGAATTCCCATCCCCACACTAATATGGGCATTGTCCTCAATGGCCAAAATGATGGAAATTATGCAAAGATGATGCATGATTTCTATACTAAATGCAATCTATACTAGGCTACACTACATGATGCATGGTTTTTGTTATGACGGAGAGGATAATTTAGATTACCTCCCGTTGTGTATGCATTAACTTCCCCAAACCGAGTTAGACAATATTGCTAATGTCCAAGGATGGGTGTAGTTCATGCACACACTATGCAATGCATGAAACTAATTTGTCATTTTGGATTTTGAAAATGGGAACAATAAAATGAGAACACCTCAATGGTACCGAGGTGTGAGTCCTCTATGGTGCTAGGACTACTCCAACAATGATCAAGAAAATAATTAAAACAAAGAGAGAAATAGACAAACCATGAGAGGGTAGGAGCCTCCAAGGCTTGCTAATCTTCCATCATATCATCACCATTATCACTTTCCTCATTAGAAGTGGTCTCAATGCCACTTCCCTCTTCATTTGCCTCTTCATCTTGCTCATCATCCTTTTCTCCTTCTTCACTTGCTTCCTCATCAATGTTATCATCAACTTCTTCATTACCAACAACCTCATTGTCACCCGAAACGACCCTAGATAAACCCGGAAATAGGACTTCTCTATCCACCCAACTAGGCAAAGGACATGATGGGTCAAGTAGTCCTTGCCTAGCTAAGTGTAGGAGCGGTGGATATTGAGCCAAGTAAGCATTTTTCCGATCCTCAAAGGCTTGCTTGTGCATTGCTTGCATGAGAAGAGTCAAATAATCATTTCTAGCTTCAACTCCTTCCGGCTTGAACTCTTGATACTCAAAGGGGTAAGGTGGTATGACAATGGAAGAGGAGGGCATTTCAAGTTCACCCTTTTGTTGTTGAATAATATACTCGGCCTCTTTAGAAAGGGGAAGTAGATAATTGGTCCGGTGGACGCTTAGACGATAAATCTTTGAAGGCAAGGTGAACGATCTAGCTTCACTAGTGAGCCATCCATACTTGGTATCAAGAGGGTTATGGGCAACCCACTTGTACTTGTGTATCATAGTATGCAAATCAACAAGATGACCACCCTCCTTTGCTTTATACTTGTTATCCTTATTGAAGTTAGGATCAAAGTACTTAGCTAGGATAGTGACTTGGCCGCCATTGACAATAACGGTAGTGCCCTTCTTCCCACAATCAATGTTGAGCCATCTATCTACCAAAAGCCTCAAAGAGTAGAAAGGCTTGGTGTGTACTCTTCCAATGTTCAAAGGCGATTCAAGAAGAATAAAATCAAGTTTGGTGAAATGGTTGGTATCTTTCCTTGCAATAATGGTGTTTCCTATGACCTTGTGCCATACTCTTATGCCCGGATGGTGGACTAGAAGAGCACGACTCGCATGAAAGTCCTCAAATTTCCTCCCGGAAATTGCCTCCCAAAGAGGGTCGGGGTCATACTTTCCATAATTCTTAAAATAACTCGGTTCATCACTAAGACCCAAAATTTCACCCAATTCTCTAAAGGAAATGCGTCTACTAACATTAGCTAGACGAAACTCGAGATTCTCCCTACTCTCAACTTTGGTGACTATCAAAGAACTCAAAAACTCCAAGGTAAGGGAGGGGTATGTCAATTCTTTTGATTCAAACAACTTCTCTAACCCCATGGCTTTGAAAAAGGCTCTAGTTTGCTCAAGGACACCCAACTTTCCCAAGGTGTCTTCACAAATAAATTTGGTGGATTGAAGTGATTTCCTATCAAACTTGGCAAAAGTATCTCTATGGGTTTTGGAAATAAAAGTTACCTCCGGATAATGCAAAAGTTGATCGATTTCCGGAGTAGAAGATGTTGTTGCTCCCATAGAAGGTTGTTGTTGTTGTTGCACTTCCAAGTTTGGTGTTGCTACCACCATAGCCAATGCTTTCTTTGCTTGAAGAGCCTTTTGCCTTTGTGAAATTGTCTTTGGTGCCTTTGTTGGCTTTGTTGCTTTTGTTGCTCCCTTAGTCCTTGCCATTGATGAACTAACCAAGAAAAGAATGAAAAATCTTCAATTTGTAGTGCACCCAAATCGATTTAAAGGTGAAAGGCTTTGCCTTTATGAATTCAAAAATCGACTCAAAGGTTGAAGATTTTGGTCTTAGTTTTGATTTTTATTGAAAAAGGAGTGATTGATTTGTTGTTAGAAGGATGATTTGATTTGATTTTGGAGAATGTTGTTGAGGGATTTTGTTTTTGTGATGGAGAGGATGAGGGTTTTGATGTTGGGAAGTAGTGTTATGAATGAATGAATGAGTGAATGAAGGTGGGAGGGATTTTATAAAGGCCGAAAAATTCGAACTGCAGGGGCAATCCGTGCGGTTTCTGCCCAATACGGGCGGATTCTGCACTTTCTGGGTTTGATAAAACTCGCCTAAAGACGGGCGTATTCAAGAGAAGACGCTCGGATTTGCTTGATACGGGACGGGCGGATTCTTCAGAAGACGGGCGGATTTGAATCCAGGAAATTTTTCTTGTTTTCCTCAGCAGAGAAGATGGGCGTCTTCTTTCCAGGACGGACGGATTTTCAGAGACGGGCGGATTCTTTGTCAGACGCCGGATTCTCTAACATCAAAAATCTTTCAAAATTTCAGCTTATAGGGACGTGCGTCTTCAACCCCGATGACGCTCGGATTGCATGAAGATCGGCGGATTCTCTTGAATCCGCTCGGATTCCCCCTGTGTACCGGATTCGATTCCATCCGTGCACAATGCATATCCCTTATCAACCTCCTATTCTTCTTCAAATCTTGTGTTCTTCATTGTGGGGGCACTACTAAGGCATGGATAGCCTAGGCAATTGCCATCCCCACACTAAGCGAAAGCACTACACATCAATTAAAATTATTAGTCCCTCCCTCACTTCTCTTAAACATGACAAATATCTTGATCAAAGCAAATAAAAATCCAAAGATGACAAAATTGAAATACAAGAATTGAAATGCGAGTTAAGGAGTTAGAAATATTTACAAATGGTGGTTTAGGGAGGACTCCACCAAACACTCATTCTTGATGAGATGTCAAGGGGGCATGTTCAAGGTGTTGTTGATGTTGCTCAACACCTTGAAAAAGTGATCAAAAGCTTGTTCATTATCATGGTAGAGGTCTTCAATAGACCTTGGCCCTTGTTGTTGGTCTTGATCGATGGCATTACCAATGTAGGGATTAAAAATCCCTTTAAATTCGTCGTCCCAAAGACCGCAAACTTCATTAAGTTGATCATTGAAAATCTCTTGATTTGATGGAGACAACTCTCCCAAATTCTTTTCTTGGCCAATGAGGCCATTCTCTTCTTCTTTGGTTGATTTTGATGAGCTTTGCAAGCTCTCCTTGTCACAATTCACTTGCTCTTTGAATGGAGCATCTTCAATTTTTTTCTTCCATTGGAGTTCCGATTTCTTCCTCTCATCCTTTCGGCTATAATGATCAATCATGAAACATGGTTCATGCAAACGAGGAGCTCTCATAGTCTTGTCAAGATTAAAGGTTATGCTTTCATCTCCCACTTATAGAGTGAGCTCACCATGTTTCACATCAATCACCGCACCCGCGGTGTGTAGGAAGGGTCCTCCTAGAATGATTGGAATGTTGGAATCTTCCTCCATATCAACAATGACAAAGTCCACCGGGATGAAAAACTTCCCAATTCGTACGGGGACATCTTCCCATATCCCTAATGGTGTCTTCGTCGATCTATCGGCCATTTGGAGTGTGATGTTGGTGCATTTAAGCTCTCCCATTCCCAACCTTTTACTCACCGAGTACGGCATGACACTCACACTAGCCCCTAGATCACATAAGGCTTTGTTGATCGTTGTGTCGCCAATGGTACACGGTATTGCGAAGCTTCCCGGATCCTTTAGTTTTGGAGGTAAACTCCCTTGAAGTATTGCACTACTCACCTTAGTGAAGGCGATAGTCTCAAGTTTCCGGATCGACTTCTTCTTTGTGAGGATATCTTTCATGTATTTCGCATAGGCCGGCACGTGATTGATTAATTCCGTGAAAGGAATTGAGACTTCCAAATTCTTCACAATTTCCATGAACTTTCCAAGTTGATCATCAAATTTGGGCTTGGCTTGACGACTTGGAAAAGGATGTCTAATCACAATGGGCTCCTTCTCCTTGACCTTGTCTTCATTTTTCTTTGAACTTTCTTCTTTTGATGATTCTCCATCTTTGGAGTTTTGCACAATTTCTTCCTTTTCACTAGCTTCCACAACTTCATCCTCAACTTGCTTCTTTGATGCTTCATACCTTGTACCACTTCTCAAGTGAATGGCACTAACTGTTTCATGTCTAGGGGGATTACTTTGAGGTGGTAATTGCCCCTTTTGTCTTTGTGAGCTTGAAGATGCTAGTTGAGTCAATTGTGTTTCCAACATCTTGGTGTGAGCTAGGATGTTGTTGATGGTGGTTTCCTTTGCTTGGCTATCTTTTTGCATTTGAGTGAAAAATTCTTGTTGATTCTTTTGCATTTTGAGGACCGCTTTTTGGACATCAAAATCTTGGTCATTTTGGTGATTGTATGGATTTTGATTTTGGTAACCTTGGTTTTGATTGTAAAAGGGTCTTTGATTTTGGTTTCTCATGGGTGGTGGAGTGTATGTTGTTTGAGGGTTTTGAACATTTTGGCTTTTGTATGAGAGATTTGGATGGAATTTGGTGTTTTCATTGTAATAGTTGGAATAAGGGGTACCACTCTTGTATGCTTGGAAAGCATTCACTTGTTCATTTGTTCCCCTACATTCACTTTGGTCATGTCCCAAAGTTCCACAATTCTCACATATCCCACTTGGGATTGATGAGGATGCCGTCATGGCATTAACATGATGCTTTGGTGATTTTGAGACTTCTTCAAGTCTAGCCATAGCTTTTTCAAACTTCAAATTGATTGTGTCGATATGAGCACTAAGTTGAGCACCCATTTGAGTAACGGAGTCCACTTCATGCTTTCCTCCTCTAGTAGCCTTGCGAGGTCTACTATATTGTGAGTTATGGACTGCCATTTCCTCAATCTTGTTCCATGTTTGATTGTCATCAACTTCGGTGAACATTCCATTTGATCCCATGTTGAGAATGTTCCTTGAATCCTCATATAGACCATTCCAAAATTGTTGTACCAAAAACTATTCGCTAAGTCCATGGTGAGGACATGAGCGACAAATTCCCTTGAACCGCTCCCAAGCTTCATACAAAGATTCTTCATCCCTTTGCTTAAAACCCGTAATTTGAGCTCTTAGCATGTTAGTCTTTTCCGGTGGGTAGAATTTTTTTTAGAAAGCTAGAGCCAACTTCTTCCAAGAATCTATTTCGAGGGTGGCCTTGTCAAGGCCCTTCAACCATTGCTTCGCGGTGCCAATTAGAGAAAAAGGAAATAAGACCCATCTAATTTGGTCTTGAGTCACACCCGTTTGAGAGATTGCATCACAATAGTCGCAAAAAGTTTCCATATGAGAATGAGGGTCTTCACTAGGCATCCCCCCAAATTGGCTCCTTTCAACTAATTGGATGAAGGCGGATTTGGCAATAAAATTTCCGGTTAGATGTTGCGGTGTACGAGTACCATTTGGTAGGTTCTCCTCGGTGGAGTGCGAGTGTGACGAAATTTGGGCATTGTAGGTTGATTTTGTGGGGTATTGTGTAATGGGTTCTCCTCTCCTTCTATTGCGAAAGGGTTGACGAACTCAATAGTTGGTTGAACATCTTCACTAATACCTCTTAAATTCCTCCTAACAAGTCTCCTATTGTTCGTCAAGGTTCTTTCGATTTCACGCTCAAAAGGTAACAAATCACCTTGTGACCTTCTAGACATGCAAAATATCAAACAACTCGAAAACAATTAGAACAAACCTTGAGGAGTTTTACTTCCCCAAGGCGAAGAAAGACACAACTAATAACAATAAAAAGGAAATCTAAATCAAACAAACACCGTCCCCGGCAACGGCTTCATTTTTGATCGGTCCGTTTCGTGTTCACAATTAAAGGTGTGGTCGTTGGGTCACGTCGGAATCAAAACACAATTTATAGCTTCACAAACAACTCTACAATTAGTAAAGAGGCAAGTAAAGTCGGATCCCAAGGGACGGGTATTGAAATGAGATTTCTATTGAAACTAGTGGTGTCTTGGGGGTGTCACAAATTGGGTTGATGTAGAAGGTCACTAACTAAAATAGCAATGAAAATAAACTAGCAAGATGAATAAAAACGGGTGTAAACAATTGATTAAAAAGCACTAGGGTGTCATCGGATCATAGGGGAATCATGGGAATAGATCATACAAACATGTTCTCAAATTATAAGCAAGCAATTATTGTTGTGATGGATTGAGTTGGGTTATATCTTACAATCCTAGAAAAGTTTGGGTCCCGGAGCCGAATCGATTAGATTGTACAACACCTACAAGTCGACTTAATCTTCCCTACTCAACAACATGCATGGTCTAATGAGACTCGAGTTGGGTTATGTCTTACAAGTCTCATTGAAAAGATAGGAGATGGTAGTAAATGCAAGGATTCATAGGCTTAGCATTTCATCAAATATAACATGTGCATGAGTTGAGATCAAAACAAGCAAGCAAATAAAACATGAAAGCATATTAATTTAAGCATGAATCATTCCCCATGTTGGTTTCCCCTAATCACCCATTAACCCTAGCTAAGAGACTACTCACTCATTATCATGTTGATCATGCTAGCAAGGTTGTCAATCATACCAACAAAATGAAACATGATGAATAAATGAAAGTAATTAACAATAATTAAAAAGGGATTAAGAGAATTATACCTACTAATGATTCCAATAATAAAGCAAAGCTAAAAGAAGTACTTGAATGCTTGATTGAGAGGTTGTCAATCTCCCAATAATAACCCAACTAATCTTCAATTACCCAAAATAAAGGATGAACAAAAGAGAGATTAAGGAAATAAAACTTGTATTAGAACTTGATTAATTGTTGATTACAAAACTAAAGAGAGATTTGATTGATATTAACTACTCTAATTGATGATAAGAAGAACATGCTCTTCTAATTAGACTAATGGGGTATTTATAGTGGAAATTAGGGGGATGTATTAGGGTTAACTAAGGGCTAAACTAGTAATTACACTTTTTAGATTGAGCAGGGAGGAGCCTGTATTTTCCGAAGGAAGGGCTTCTTTCTTCGTAGCTTGGAGAAGAGGAAATCGCGCTGTAGAGGAATCCGGGCGGATTAGGGTCGGGACGGGCGGATTCTGGCGATGGAATCCGAGCGGATTCAAGAGAATCCGGGCGGATTGTGGTGATGGAACCCAGGCGTCTTGGTGGAAAGCCACACGGATTGTGCTGGTGAAGGACGGCCGGATTGTAGACAATCCGCACGGATTGTGCCTCAGCAAGGCTTCTTCTTCTTTTCTTCCCTTTTCTTCATAAATTCCTTGGGGATTTCCTTGGGGACTCAAGGATCCTTTCTCAACATTGCTCATCTACTATCATATGTATAAAGGCCTTCTAATCTTGTCTCTCCTTGATGCTTGGTCATTGAATTTGATCAATTTAGTCTTATTTTGCCATGAAAATGCAAGATTCTTACTCCTTTCCTACCAAGGGATCAAAATCTCAAAGAATATGCAAAACAAAGAACTAAAGATAATAAATGACCCAAATATGCACTAAAAAGCATGGGAACAAGGCTAATTCGGGGGCTAAATATGCGCTAATTATGGTCACATCAACAGCCCAGGTGGCCACGTCGCTCAAAACTCACACAAACACTCATTTTCCTATAAATACCCCTCAAATGCCCCCATTTGAGAACTTACGCGAGTGTCCGCCCCCTCTTTTCTTCCTTAAAATTCTCGACTCGACTTCTTAAGTCACATTCCGACGCGTATTTACGACCTACCGAACGTAAATACAAGCCTTACACATTGTTTGGTACCGTCATCGTGCATTAAATCACTTGACCGACCACTTCGACTACTTCGACCACTACACCGTCACTAATCTTAAAACACTCTTTTTACTTACCAAAATGGTTTTAAACCGAGTTTATTCCAACCAAACGAGTTGTTACACTTACGTCGGTCACTCGCCATAACAAAGTATGTAAGTATGAGGGTGTAAAAACCCTTCTTTTATCATGTTTTTATTTGTTTCATGACTATAACATGCTAAAACATGTATAACATGAACCAAAACATGGAATAAACGATCCAAAACTGATTTTTGGACTGAGACAGAAGCCCCTTGGTTCGCCGGCTTGCCCGCGCCTCAATGAGGAGTCCAAGTCAGAACTCAACCGTATTTGTTCTCGTCATTTCCCTTTAATTCGTTTTCATATTTGTAATCGGTTTTTACCATTTCAAATCTTTTCTATTTTATTTCATTTGTTTTAAACATAAAACATTTTTCACCCTTGGTTCCTCATACCATGACGGTTAAATCCGTGTTTCGGTGATAATATTTGGTTAATAACATTTAAAAGGTATTTTAAAGCCTTTTATTTCACTTTTGGGAGGTATTTTAAAGCCTTTCGTTATTTCTTTACATTTTCAAAACAAGCATATTAGTTACCAACACAAAGTCAGCCTTGGTTCTACATACCATGCCGGATTTTAACCCGGGTACGATGATGAGTATCGACTAATTACATTCAAATGAACTTAAAACAATTAGTTCATAATAATTTTCAAAACTATTCATGTCAAGTTTGTCAAAGTCGAACCCGACACCGAATATTATCAAAATAATGATGATTATTCGAGTCTCGTTCCTCAAATCAACAAATCGGGTCAAATAGCCACTTTTCAATACGTTTTATAAACGTTTTTCAAAAGGTCAGAATACGGCATATCACCGTAGGTTGACCCGTGCCTAAAACAGGCCTTTCAATTCTCATTTTCAAAACCTGGGGAGACCCCCTTGAATCGCCAACAGGCTCGCGCCTCATATGGCTGCCTGGTGCAGGGTCTGTTCCCCTTCTAGCATTAGTCCAAGACGATTCCGACTCTGGTTAGCCCGACTATAGGACGGATCAGACGACTATTTGCTCATTCAAAATCATGTTTGCAAAATGCTTTACTAAGACAAATGGATCACGTTATGCACCATAAACCTAATACGGTAAATGGATGTTTAATTTCCGTCTTGCATGCAAATCAACCATAAATCCACCTCGACATCTTATACTTGATACTTGGATTAAATCAACCGACTTAGAAAGCTCTCACATGTTAGGTTTAAATTATTGGATGTGCATTCATGCATTTAAAACGTTTTATCAACTTTTGCATTCAACCAACCAAGATCGATCGAAGAGAGGCGACTACATGGGCGGGATTGGGTGTCTGATTAAAGGGCTTCCCAATACGTACCTTCACCTCTTACTCAGAAACTTTGGATAGTGGACGACCTTATCGAGGGCGTACGAGAATCATTCTAGAGATAGGATGTTAAAGAGAGACGATTGCCTTATCTTAAGTACCTATGTCAAACGCTGCTTTGTGCTTCGATTTGACCGAGGTATAAAGTGGATTTCAACGGGTTCCAAACATCCCAAAAATGCTTGGTGGCGACTCCGAACATCTCTAATCGTTTCGAGACCCTTACCGAGATGAAACCGACCGATCTAAAACGATCCGGTCGAAAGCATTTTTACGCCGCCGAGCGTGGCTTTCTAAAGACCGCTGCACGCCCACAGATCGAACCGGGCATGCAGGTGGGCCATGTCCACAACTACACACTTTAGTGTGTAGACAGGTGTGTGGTGATGTGACGGAGTTGGTGGATTGGTTTGGTTTGTCATGTTGTCTTATTGCAGCTGTTTGTTTTGTGTAACCAGCACTGACCCCGTTTAATTGTTTTTAAAACTGTGGTGATCCATTCGGGGATGGTGAGCATTTATTGAGCAGGTATGAGTAGATGCGCATGGGATAGCTGGGTTGAGTAATCACGAGTTGTTTTAGAAGTCTTCCGCTGTATCGAACATTCTTTTTGTTGTTTAGTTGGTTTGACATTTTGAGAGCAGTTGTATTTCATTTTACCAGTTTTGGATTCGGTTTATATTGCTTTAAAGTACGTTTCTTTATGATCTACTTGATTATCATTTCCTCGGTTACCCGAGATGGTAGCGCTTCCATTCCTTAAGTGGTCCTGGTAGGGCACTTGGAGTATGGGGGTGTTACAAAGTGGTATCAGAGCTACGATTTTGGAACCTGTAACTAATGAACTTAATGAACTTAGGGAGTCAAAATAAAATGAACCCGGTTAGGAGTTGTTAGGAGGTAATTCAAAGACTTGGGAGACGTCTTAAAGTCGCGATCTCGCCCTACAACTTTGAACCGGTCACTATGGGGTGTGTATCAGTATCGTTATGTGATTATCTTGTGTGTTGCATATCTATACAATAATGTGTTTTGTGAATTGGTGGATGAATGCATGTGGAGGATAGGGGTTTTGAGGTGAACAATGATAATAGAGTAAGTATGTATGTAGGTTGGATAATGAAAACTATATGATGAATGTTTTATGACGCGGTATTTTAGAAACATGTGGAGTAGGATTGTTGGTTGTGAAATTTATATATATATACAAAGTATTGTGTTTGTCGTTTGTAGTTTTATATCTAAACATAGTGGGTTGAAAGTGTTGAGTTACGCATGCGGGTAGTATACGAGTCAGCATGACTCGATCGAGTGGGGGGAACTCGATCGAGTAGGTGAGTGACTCGATCTGAGTGACTCGATCGAGTGGGTGTAACTCGATCGAGTAGGTGGTTTTTCGTTTCAGGGCAGTAGTCTGTTTTTAGGCACTCGATCGAGTAGATAGGGGCACTCGATCGAGTGGGGTTACCTCGAACGAGTAAGCAGGTGACTCAGTCGAGTACGTTTTTGGATGCATTCTGGTCAGGTTCTGGAGTCGAGGCACTCGACCGAGTAAGTGGGCAACTCGATCGAGTGGCCTCAACTCGATCGAGTGGGTTGTGGTACTTGATCGAGTGGGTTTTACACAAGTCGTTTTCGTGGTTTGAGTATGGGATGTGTGTGTTCATGTTTATTTCTTATATAGTTTTAAGATGCCGCCAAAGAGAACCGCGTTGTATGCCAGGGCTGAGAGCATAAGCGTAGATGAGATAGTTAAGATGTTGGAGCAACAAGATGCTCTTACTGAGGCTTTAAAGATGTTCGGAAAGGATAAAAAGGCGGGTGTAGATTTCGCCAAGATGAGTATATATATAGCGAGGTTTAATCCAAAGGAGTACATGGGTACTGGGGCGCCAATTCTGCTGGATAATTGGCATAGGGAGATGAAAAACATACTCAATGAGGTTCATTGCCCAGAGGACTTTCGAGTGGAACAAGCTGCGTTCTACTTGAGGGAAGCAACCGGAGAGTGGTCCGATAAGGATAGAGTGAGCGCTCTGGATCTATATGTGAGACAGGGGGTATCTGCTATACCTTGGGATGAGTTTAAGAAGGCTATGAGGCGAGAGTTCGTGCCGGAACATGTGCGTAGTAAGCTGAGGGAGGAGTTTGATGACTTCAAGATGACTTCTGATATGACAGTTGCTGAGTATTATCACAAGTTCAACGAGAAGTCCAGGTATGCAGATGTAACACCCCCATTTATTTAGGAGCCTTTAGCAAGACATTCCCAATAAATAGGACTGTTACCATCTCGGTTGCCCGAGGTAAATGGTACAAATTAAAACAAACCAAAGTACTTTAATAACTTTAACTGAAATAATGGTTTTATTACATTGCCAACCGATTAAATTTAAACTTTAACATTAAAATATACTACGCAGCGGAAATTACATAAATAAAATTGTATAAGTCAACTAAGTGATCTAGACAGCAACTATGGTCCAAGTCGAGCTCACATCCCAATGCTCCCAAGTCAGCTAATCTTTAGTACCTGTCAAATCTGCTCCCCATTATGGTTCATCACAGGTGTTCACGAATACACTGTCAACCACGAGGTTGAGTAGGATAATCACACAACATTAAATATACAAACTTAATAGATGTAAGCAAGTGGAATAAATGCCACTACCAATTCTCATCATAACCACACTAGTCGTCCCGGTCCGTGACCGAGGCTCCACCACACCGTCGTCCCGCCAACTCCTGGCCCGGGGATAAACACAAATGTCGTCCCAGTCCGAGACTGAGGATATCTCATAACTCATTGTCGTCCCAGTCCGAGACTGAGGATAACCGATAAAATAGTATGCCAATACGAATATTCCAATCCAATAATAAATAGCCACCGTAATCCAAAAATAATAACTTGCGCATCCATTAAATTTCACAAAGTCGAGTTGAGTAGTTATCCTACCTTTTCAGCAAATCCAATTAACGCAGCTAGATCCGATTTAAATAATCCCTTCAACGATGTCGTCACCTAACAAATATAATATCTATAATTTACTAATCATTTCAATTATATAAAGTATAGAACAATTGAACTAATTAATTAATTATATGAATTATATTACTATGTCAAGTATTAATTTAAAAACCCGTCTCAAACCCAACTCAAATCTCGACCCATAACTAAAACTAACTCATTAACTAACGCATACTAACTAACTCAACTAACTCCTAAACTAATTTTATAAATAAGACACACTTACACGAGTTAATCGAGACACACACACCTTGCACTCCCTCGGCAGCCCCTCCTTGCACCAGCTGCACCGTAGACCACCCAACCATGGTGGCTCCCTTACCAGCACCACCAGCACCCGACACACACCCCTGCTACCACCACACTAGCTGACGGCAGAGACAACAACAAAGCAGCACAACTTACCCATAACACCCCCTGTTTCACGCTTTTCCGGCCACCCTGCCGCCATGGTCCCACCCCGGACCCTGTAACCACCACCAGTTAACTCGTCTATCCTCCATGGTCCCAACCAACCCGAGTTCGAGTCTAAATACCCACGGTAAGGTGTATAAGACCGGGTTACGCGAATAATTGCGGTTTTCTCTTATCTCCGGCCAACCCAACGCAAGTCAGCCCCTTTAACCACCCTAGCACCTCTAATAGGGCCGACCTAACCATCTAGCATCATCCTACCCCAAACCAGGTCTAGTCGTGCTAAAACCAGGGTTCGAAACTCGTGTTTACACAACACGGTCCCGTCGCAGCCACCCCGACAAACGCCCCTAATTACATCCCCTGCCGGTCAAACGACGGTCAAGTTCAAAGTCTGATGAAGGCACGGTGGTCCAGTGCTAACCTAGGGTCAAATTTGCGAGTCAAGGGTGGTCCATACGGTGGTACACGGTGGTCTAATATGGCAATTTACGTGAAGTTCATGTGACTTAACAATTATAAAACATAATATTAAATTATGTGACGGTCTTACCTTGAGACGATAATTAAGCTATATTCTCTTCCTCTTTCTTCTATAGATCTCCCTCTGTCCCTTTATGTGTGATACTTGTGCAATTATATGAATAAGACTATATGGTAGGTCTATCTTTGCTTTTATACTAGTAGAAGGTAGTCTTATTAGAAAACTTACTAATTAACAATATGTATCCTATTACTATTATTATTATTATTATTATTATTATTATTATTATTATTATTATTATTATTATTATTATTATTATTATTATTATTATTATTATTATTATTATTATTATTATTATTATTCAATTGCCATATCGACTCGTTATTCCATTATTTATTATTTTATTGTATTATCCCGTCTTACTCACAATTACTATTATTATTAATCATAAACGTCTTAATTAATTATTAAAAATCCTCGAAACGTAAATATAAATTCCATAAAATTACGGGTATTACACTCTTCCCTCCTTAAAAAGAACTTCGTCCTCGAAGTTCACCCAGACTACCCAAAACATTAACTCCATACACTTCAACAAAAATGCTATCATCACACACTTACTTTATAAGGACAATCGCACATGTATAATATATAAAATATTGATAAAATCCGTATAAAATCACATAAGCAAAGTTTAGTAACTCAAAATAAATATAGTATCACATTCTACCCTCCTAAAAATAAACTTCGTCCCGAAGTTTCGGAACTACTACTACTTAATTAAAACTACCAACAACTTAAATACTTTTTAAATGATAAAACTCTAAGTCTCTCAACAAATACTAGTTACCCTTCTCCCCATTCCCTTGTACCGTACTAGCTGTTCCAAATGCCTTTCCACCACTACTCTGGTCACCTCTATTGCCTTGTCTATTGTCATAGCTTCTCTGGTTACTCCAACCTCCTGACTTTTGATTGCTCCCATAACCTGACATAGGAGTATAGTAACCTCCATCACGATTCCCATTGCCATAGCTTCCCCTTCCATTACTAGACTTTGCCTTCAATCTGCATTCCCTTGCCTTGTGTCCGTATTTGCCACAAGAGTAGCATGCCTGAAACATCGAGTTACCACCTCCACGGACAGCTCCAACGCTCACATCATACCCAAATCCACTATATGTCCTTTTGCTTCCCTGATCACTCACAGCTTCAGTCTTCCTTTTCTCCCCCTTTTCCTTTTTCCCTTCCTTCTCCTTCCTCTCTTCCTTTAACATGTCAGCAATCCTCTCTGCGTGCCCAGCTCTCTGGTAAACATCATCCATGGTACTTGGCTGACCAGCTGCAAGCCTCTTCTTAATAGTGGTTGTTAATCCTTTCTCAAACCTAAGTGCCAACATCTCATCACTAAAATTCAAATCAGCTACGTATTCTGACAATTCCATAAACCTGTTATAATAAGTCTCTACTGTCATCTCCTCAGTCATTTTGAAAGAATCAAATTCAGCTCTCATCTTACTCCTAATATGTTCTGGTACGAATACAGCTCTCATAGTCTCCTTAAAACCCTTCCAAGTGATAAAAGGTTCATCACTCTCCCTCCAAGCTTCCCTTAATACCTCCTTATTACGATTCCACCACAAACCAGCTTTTCCCCTCAAATAATAAGCAGCTTGGTCTACTTGCAGCTCCGCAGGACATCCTAGCAACTCAAAAAGGTTATCAAACTCCATATGCCAATCTCCTAGTAAGGATGGTTCACCTAATCCATCATACTTCGTCGGGTTATGTCTTGCAATATTAGCACTCATCTTTGCTGGATCCTGAACTGGCCCCTTAGCCTTTAATGCCGCGGTCAAAGCCTCATTCATAGCTATCAAACGGTCAATCTCCTCTTGGGACATGGTAGAGAGTGTAGGTGTAGATCTCTTTGGCGGCATGGTTCTCTAAAAGGTAGAACAAGGCAACGTAAGTTTCTATCTGAGGTAAGATGGCTCAACATTTTAAACATTCTATACTTGCAAAGATAAGGTGTGGTCAATTCTACCCGTTAGATCCCCCATATCCACTCATATCTCTCAACAAGCATAGCTTAAGATTTGATAAAACATTTACACTAAATTTTTTTTTTTTTTTTTTTTAGTGAAACTTGCGTTTTTGGAAATTAAGGTCAAGCTGTAAGTTTCAAAATTCACCATTAATTAACCATTACATTCCACGTTGAGTTTTCATATTTTCCAGAGAATATAAAGAGTTTTTAAAGCATGAGAAAAAGAATCAAGTCCAAATCTCGAATAATCAATTTATAAAGATTTCTACAATTCAGTGGGTCGAAACAAAAACTGATCAGCAAAAGTCAAAAATTTTAGGTCAACTTGTAAAAATCACTATTAATTGTCATAAATTCACCTTACAACGTGGCTTATCAATTTGAAAACATATTTGAGTCCTTTAAACAGTGGAGTTGGAATTAGGTAAGAATATTAAGTACAAATTAAATGAGAAATTTTACAAAATCGTTTGTCGGAAACTTCACTGTACAGGAACTTTTTGACCACTGCCCACTAAAATATCTATTTCTTCAAAACCGTAAAACTTTTAGATGTGAAACCAACGACACTGGAAAGCTATCTCACTGGGTTATCACTCATAAAAATATCAACCTTGTATGATAAACGGAGGTGAAATGGAAACTAAATCAAATAGGGGTAAAATTTGACGAAATAAAGTTCAGCTCTAGGTTCCTTTTTACTAGGTCACAAGCCCTTATTAACACCCTTCTACTTCTATATCAACACAACTTGGTCAATAAACTTTCACACACGACTAGTATATACTCTAAAGCATTCATATCATAAGCTTAATCATTTCGTAATATATTTTAAATAACATGGCTTTGGGATTCACATAACCGCATATCACTAGACATGATACTACTATCACACAACATCCAACCACATAATCAATACCAATTCGACAATTACTTCCATGCTCATGATCAAAACAATTTAACATCAAAGCCTTATTTCATCCATACCACTCTTCTTAAAAATCAAGGTTACGTCCCGTAACCTCGCTCATCAACAAAATCGATATATATCCCAGGGCAACAACGACCACTAAGAAAATAAATAACATTCATTTTAAGTTTACCCCACTCTTCAATATCTCTCAAGGTAACCGGTTCAAAACTGGAAGGGCCAGGGTTCGGAGTAAGGGTACCTTCTCATCCTAAGCCAAAATGGGCTCCTAACAGTTTCTACCCGGGTTCATTTTATTAGACACGCCCTATATTCATTATTAGCTTCATTGGTTAGGCCTGAGGATCGTTTTGCTCTGATACCACTTTGTAACACCCCCATTTATTTAGGAGCCTTTAGCAAGACATTCCCAATAAATAGGACTGTTACCATCTCGGTTGCCCGAGGTAAATGGTACAAATTAAAACAAACCAAAGTACTTTAATAACTTTAACTGAAATAATGGTTTTATTACATTGCCAACCGATTAAATTTAAACTTTAACATTACAATATACTACGCAATGAAATTACATAAATAAAATTGTATAAGTCAACTAAGTGATCTAGACAGCAACTATGGTCCAAGTCGAGCTCACATCCCAATGCTCCCAAGTCGGCTAATCTTTAGTACCTGTCAAATCTTGCTCCCCATTATGGTTCATCACGGTGTTTCACGAATACACCACAACCACGAGGTTGAGTAGGATAATCACACAACATTAAATATACAAACTTAATAGATGTAAGCATGTGGAATAAATGCCACTACCAATTCTCATCATAACCACACTAGTCGTCCCGGTCCGTGACCGAGGCTCCACCACACCGTCGTCCCGCCAACTCCTGGCCCGGGGATAAACACAAATGTCGTCCCAGTCCGAGACCGAGGATATCTCATAACTCATTGTCGTCCCGTCCGAGATCGAGGATAACCGATAAAATAGTATGCCAATACGAATATTCCAATCCAATAATAAATAGCCACCGTAATCCAAAAAATAATAACTTGCGCATCCATTAAATTTCACAAAGTCGAGTTGAGTAGTTATCCTACCTTTTCAGCAAATCCAATTAACGCAGCTAGATCCGATTTAAATAATCCCTTCAACGATGTCGTCACCTAACAAATATAATATCTATAATTTACTAATCATTTCAATTATATAAAGTATAGAACAATTGAACTAATTAATTAATTATATGAATTATATTACTATGTCAAGTATTAATTTAAAAACCCGTCTCAAACCCAACTCAAATCTCGACCCATAACTAAAACTAACTCATTAACTAACGCATACTAACTAACTCAACTAACTCCTAAACTAATTTTATAAATAAGACACACTTACACGAGTTAATCGAGACACACACACCTTGCACTCCCTCGGCAGCCCCTCCTTGCACCAGCTGCACCGTAGACCACCCAACCATGGTGGCTCCCTTACCAGCACCACCACACCGACACACACCCCCTCTGCTACCACCACACTAGGCGGCGGCGGAGACAACAACAAGCGGCACAACTTACCCATAACACACCCTGTTTCACGCTTTTCCGCCACCGCCGCCATGGTCCCACCCCGGACCCTGTAACCACCACCAGTTAACTCGTCTATCCTCCACGGTCCCAACCAACCCGAGTTCGAGTCTAAATACCCACGGTAAGGTGTATAAGACCGGGTTACGCGAATAATTGCGGTTTTCTCTTATCTCCGGCCAACCCAACGCAAGTCGGCCCTTTAACCACCCTAGCACCTCTAATAGGGCCGACCTAACCATCTAGCATCATCCTACCCCAAACCAGGTCTAGTCGTGCTAAAACCAGGGTTCGAAACTCGTGTTTACACAACACGGTCCCGTCGCAGCCACCCCGACAAACGCCCCTAATTACATCCCCTGCCGGTCAAACGACGGTCAAGTTCAAAGTCTGATGAAGGCACGGTGGTCCAGTGCTAACCTAGGGTCAAATTTGCGAGTCAAGGGTGGTCCATACGGTGGTACACGGTGGTCTAATATGGCAATTTACGTGAAGTTCATGTGACTTAACAATTATAAAACATAATATTAAATTATGTGACGGTCTTACCTTGAGACGATAATTAAGCTATATTCTCTTCCTCTTTCTTCTATAGATCTCCCTCCGTCCCTTTATGTGTGATACTTGTGCAATTATATGAATAAGACTATATGGTAGGTCTATCTTTGCTTTTATACTAGTAGAAGGTAGTCTTATTAGGAAACTTACTAATTAACAATATGTATCCTATTACTATTATTATTATTATTATTATTATTATTATTATTATTATTATTATTATTATTATTATTATTATTATTATTATTATTATTATTATTATTATTATTATTATTATTATTATTATTATTATTATTATTATTATTATTATTATTATTATTATTATTATTATTATTATTATTATTATTATTATTATTATTATTATTATTATTATTATTATTATTATTATTATTATTATTATTATTATTATTATTATTATTCAATTGCCATATCGACTCGTTATTCCATTATTTATTATTTTATTGTATTATCCCGTCTTACTCACAATTACTATTATTATTAATCATAAACGTCTTAATTAATTATTAAAAATCCTCGAAACGTAAATATAAATTCCATAAAATTACGGGTATTACAGCAGAGGATATGGGGCTGAGCCAAGAGAACTTGGCATTGATATTCGAGAAGGGGTTGACACCCAAGATTATGGAGAAGTTGCCAGTATGGGTCCTTACTGATGTTAAGGAGGTATATGGGCGTGTTGGGAGAACTGAGAGGTTGGTAGAGATGACTAAGGAGAACAGAGAGAGAGAGCTTCTAGGAAGAGAAAGGGTGAGAGTGAGGGTGGTGGTCAGTCTAGTTACAAGAGGGGCGCTCATAACCAGGTTAGAGCTTACTCTTCGGGGTCGGGGTGTTGGAATAAATGTCCTCAACAATAGTGCGATCACAAGATTAAACATCATATTTAAATCTCATAATAAGAATACGTAAGGGATGATTCAATTATATAGTCAACTGATCAACATTAATCGGTAATGATATCCCTAAATTGAACAAATTTTTGTACAAGTGAGAATTTTATATCTTATTGTAACAGGATTAAATAAGATTTATTTTAGTAAATAATATGTTATATTACTAAAATTGGTTAATGTTCATGAAACATTTGAGATAAGAGTAATAAGTTAGTTATAATTACAAAATGTTGTAGATTATATTAACTAGACCTAATGTGACCCATTTTATATACATGTAATTTTGAATTACTTGTTAATTTGTTAAATGTAATTTTATTTAATATATAATAATATTTAATTTGTTAAATATGCATTATTATGCCTAATGACATGTCAGATGTCACATGTCACAACATATTACTAATGACAAATTACAAAGATAAAATGGAGTCCATTTTATGAAGGGTGGACCGGTTTTATGGGTAGTGTGTTAGGGCTTTGTGCAGTTGATTATTTTTATGGGATAAACATAATCATCACTCTTACACACCTAAACACTAGCCTATTGTTTTGATAAGACAAAAAGCAAGAGTAGGCTTGCCTTTTCCAAAGGCCAAAACCGGCACACCCCTTCCTATTTGATGAGATTGGTTCTCATTTTTTCAATTGTAGAAAAACTCTTATGCTCTCTCTCTTATCTTCTCTCATAAAATGGTTTTATGTATAATTTTTGTTCTAGATCTAATAAAACCTCTAAAAAAAACTATAGTAGTAATGAAAATAATATTAGATCCAAATTTAGGGTTACTAATTCATAATACCCAGTTAGTATATGAATTAGTGTTATGCGGGAATGCCTTGGGTGCAACCGATTGGAGTGTTCCTACACTTGGAACTTGAAGATTTTGGAAATAATCCTAACATATTAAGATCAACAACATGTGAAGGTAGGAGACTTTACTTGTGCCCATTTCGAACCATTTAATAATGTAACGAACATTGTTTTCTTCTTTATCTCTTCTAATTTGTTATGCATGCAACTAGATTCACTAGTTCTAAATCAAAAAGTTATTTAGATTACCATTAGAAGAGTCTAATACGGGTATATGAACCTAACAATTAGCATCAAGAGCTTTGGTGTTGCATGCATAATCGGTTTGGTTTTTCTTAGTTAAATGTAACTTAATTAAAACTAGTTATTTTTTGATTTATTAGATAAATCCGCGAAATCATAATTTATGTTGTATATTCTGGTCCTAAAACGTATGTAGGTCATTTTTATGATTTATGGTATTTTATTGCTCAATTTTATGATGTTTAGTGATTTTATTACATTTTAATGATTAAAATGGTGTTTAAAATGCTAAAAATAGTTACACATAATTTCTGACCTTAAAATTTTTATATGACCTCACATGAATATTTTAATTAGTGTATGTAAAATTTCGTATAAATTTGATTTATTTTGCATGATTTATGATTTTTATGAGATAAAAATTGATTAAATGAAGGTAAAATGGTTAAAAATAGTTAAATTTCAAAACAGGCCATGAAATTTTAATATGTTGTCACATGCGCATGTTACTCACCGTGTGTAAAATTTAAGATGAACTTGATTCAGTTTTCATGATTTATGAATTTTTAGTGTAGAAATTACATAAATAGTGACTATTTTAGCATAAATAGCTAAAACAAATTACATGGCATGAGAAAATTATTTTAGGTTTCATTTATATTCCACTTATCAGATCTAAAGTATTAAAATTGATTTGATTAATTTTCGTATGCTTTAGATGTTTTATTTGATAAAACCGATAAATTGCAACTACATTTTCTCGAAATAAATCCAAATATTTTAAACCATGATTTTTGACATTATGGTGTCATGGATATATCCCCGAATGTTAAAAAATTTAAAATTCAAATTTTGAAATTATGGTAATTTAATTTGGATTTATTTCATAAGAGTTATGATTTTAGGGTAAAAAATGATTATAAATTTTATATCAAGTTGAATTATTGTCAAAAATTGAGTAATGAGTTAGGGTAACTAAATTGAGCTTAAATTTTATTTAAGTATTGATTTGTGATTTTAATAAGTTATTATCACGCGTTTCAATAAAACCGGATTATATACGATATAAGGTTTAAATAGGGCGATTTGGCACTTGATTTGGCATGTTAGATCATAAAATAATGCTGCATATTTCATTGATGAATGTCATATTTTATTTATGTAATTTTAAATTATGTAATTTATCTTAGTATGGCCTTAGTTCTAATCGGTATTACCCGTAATGTAAAGGATTACCGATTCGGTTGTAATTTTAATGTGATCTCGTATCACTTTTATTTTTACTAGTTTTTCATATTACAAATGTATAATAGGAATAGCTATGTATTTTATTATTATTTGTAATTCCGGAGTTTTTTCAAGAGGGTGTCCATGTGGAAAGACGTTCTGATCAAGACAGAGTACTTGCGAAGCGTGCCACTTGAAGTTCAAGGGACCAAAGGAGTTGGTTTCCGAATTTGTAATAGATTATTTGATTTTCTATTTTATGAAAGCTGTACTAGGAAGTTTATTTATTTCTTATGCATTTTTTTTATTATATGTTGCATGCATTGCCAAATCGCCATAAACAACACATGCATATCATATCGAGTATTCGACCGTGTCAATTGTAATTATCGTTAGTTCGAAAAATTAGTTCACTTAAATTTGATAGATAATAAATTGACAAGACCTTCATTTTAAAAGATTGAGACTTAGCCTTACCAAATAGTAGGAACTCATGAATCCAAATTTCATATAGGTAAAATACGGTATTGAAACATTATACCGGGGTGCTTTCAATTGACGTTGGGTAAGTGGGGTAATAAATAGTTATTACATCTTCGAAAATTTGGTTGATCTCAACGAAGGTATTTGCGACCGTAGCCGCAATAGCTAGGTTCGGGCTAAAGATGAACTTAACGTAAATTCATCGACCGAGAGTTCTAATTGTAGACTCGGTTAAAAAGGTTAACCCACCAAGATTATATTAGCAAGAGGTGTAGAGGGCCCGTCGGCTCACATCCAAGATTTAATATAAATTTTTGGGTCTCGGATTCGTTTATATAATTGGGTGGAGGTCATTATATAAATGCTAAAACATACTTAAATGTTTTATATATGACGATATATGTTTATTTTTTCCCACTATTTCGTTGTTTTTAATGTTGTTCTATTTCTTTACTCCTACTCATATGCGATATCATTCGATTGTAGCACGAGTCTCCGCTAAACCACTATTTCTAATGACAAAGAGTCTTTTTCTAAAATGAACCGTATCATAGGTTGTGGACTAGCTCCATAGAAATCGTTCTATTCCATAGAACTCGATAGGAATTGTCCTATGCAAATATAAGATTAGCATCTTAAAATCCTAACATACCTGTGTATGATTTCTTGTAAAGAAATATGACTAGAGGTAATGATTAGTCAAAATATGTTTTGATTGTATCTTCTATGCATCCATGGTTCAAATGTCTTATTGCTCAACCTCAACACCTGTCATCAAGCACTTAAGTTGTTAAGAACATGACAATGTTAAATTGGTAAATTAATTTGTTAGAAATTTTGATTAACCAAATACCACAATAGATTTCATCCTTGTGAAGGAATAACTAGGAATTTATATCAAGATAAGTCTTCATCAAGTAGAAATTCTTGAAGTCAGTGGGAGCGATAAGAAGTAAGTACCTATCATAATTGTTAAGGATAGAACTAGGCTCAAAAGAGAAGGTGTTAGACACTATAATAGATACAAACCCCAAATAAGTAAAGATCAAGGAAGTTGGTCGTGTGACTCCAACAAATTCCTCCTTGAAAATATATGGCATTGACATTGCATTCTTGCTCATTATCCCATCATAAGTGTTTGATACAAATTTGTGGAATCGTAATGATATTTGGCATTATCGATTGACGACTAGCAAGAATAAATTCAAAAAATTACATGAATGGGACTAAGGTAGTTGCCATTTCATCCATGGACATATAAGTGTTATAGTGTACTCATTTTAGTTTTGTATTTAGAAATGTATCTTAATAATTGTTCTGATGTACACCAACTCTAAATAAGAATATAATTCAAGTTTTTGTATAAAATGCAAAGGGTTTCTCAATTATGCAATTAAAACAAGCGTTGTGTCTTAACATACCACGATTAAGTTTATGGTGAGGCCATACAAATTAAGGTAATTATATTCAAACTAAAAATAAATGTCATATATATTATATAAGACTGAAGTTGTGATCCCAATTTATTTCTCAATTCTTGATTGATAGTCGCATTATAACTAATTTTGACTAGTATCCCACACCATTTGATTGTGAATCTCATGAAATGTGCGAATCTTGTATTCAAAGCAAGATGTTTCGTGACTTTTCTTGAAAAGTATAGCGAATAGAATAAGTTATTCACCAATTTACACTTCAATGTGTATAGTCAAATATATTTTCAATCTGAGAAGGTCTTTATTACTTCTTATCTTTTACCGACGAACTAGGTAGATACTTGGTATCCACTTATGAGGTAAGAAGAGAAATTCTTTGAATAAATTCAATGAATTCTTCTTATGAAGTATAAAAACCAAAGTATTTGTACTTTGTTTAGGATGAGAACCATGAAGTAATGACTTTATTTTACACCAAATAGAGAGTGATATGGTATCACAAGTTCACTTTCATTACGATATGATTGAATCTTTACAATATAGTTGGAGGTAGTTTCTGTTATAAAATTTGTTTGGCATTTAAGTTTTCCACTAAATCAAAACATGGTTAAAGCAATCATATACTTTTCATATGAGATATGGTTAGGCATGGTACCTAAATTGTAGCTTGTTTCGATAGTAAACATGTGCTCTCTCTTCTTAAATGACCACGAGAACAAAGGGTTTGTGGCTCGTGATGCTGTCTATTAAAGAAATGATGGGTAGTTATTAAAGACAGAGTGGGAGAAAATGCTCAAGAGTCACAAACTGAGAATAAGACGTAGGAAGATGTTCCTTCTTGGTCAAAATAAGTAATTATTTCTTCGAAATCTAAAGTGGACAGGAGTCATGTTATTTTTGAAAGTAACAAGCCTGTAACTTATTAAGATGATTTATCTAGTTTCAACTCCGCAAAAGTCAGAAGTGAGCATAAACATAAAGATGTTTATTTAGCCTGGTTGGTTAGTGGCAAAGGGTTTTGCACGCAACAATAACCTTTGAACATGTCTAGACTCTTATCATCTTGCATGAGTTTTGAAAATCGCAACCATCCTAAGGTAGGATGAAAACTTAAGAAGAGGTCTTAAGTAGAAGTTAAGGAGTTGAATTGTATGTTTTGATCATGTGATAAACTTTTCTCGATTTGTCGAGTAGTTTATACATGGAGTTTAGTGGGAGTAATGTGGTGTTACTAGTTTTATATGTAAGGGACATATTGATTATTGTGAATGATGGAAGACTTGGTAGAAGAAAAATACATGTCTAAGGTATCCAGACCTATAAAGATAGTTCTAAGAGGATATTAGGGCTAAATGAATATTCTTATATTGATAAGAGTCTAGACATGTTCAGAGGTATTGAACATGTAGAAATTGAATTCACATGCTTCTGCTGCGGGATTAATTCATTACGCTAAGATGTATCACCATTCTTAAATTTCGTATACTTAGAGTATGACGAAAAGTTACAAATTGAATCTTTGAGATAAGTCTCTATATAGCCACACAGTTCATTAGTTAGTACTCTGGAAGTACTAAAGATATTAAGCTAAGCGTTTAGAATTGAGATGGATTTATGTGCAAGGAGTTACACAAAAACCATATTCTAAGCACATAAGGATGGTTAGAGAACCATCTTGGTTATATTATTTAAGGAGGATATCTTCTAGAAACATCATAGGCTGTTGAACAATGAGATATACACAACGGAAATTGAGTACACTTGCAATAATGACATATGCAAGAAGGAAGGGAAGATATTAGGATTCGGTTTTATGAATTGGAGGAACTGTGGTAGTTCGTTCCAATAACCGAAGGTGCTATCCCTACATATTGTGAGGACAGTGGGAGTTATTCAAAGGCAAGAGAGCCTATGTCCAGATTGGATCTAGACACGTACGCAAAGAAGTTCTTATAATACAAGATTATACACAAGAATGGGAAATAGTATATAGTAAGGTTAGGGAAAGTGCAATGTATGGCTAAAACTTGCTAACCAAGGCTTTTTCATAGGCTATGCATGATAAGTCATGCCATTTCAATTAAGTTGAGATGTATAGTTATATACAACATTATGTATTTATTATAGATTATGTAGTAACTGATATGGTATCAATTTTACATATGTGATAATGCATTCGTCGTTTGAGTTTTATTAAAAACTCTTTTATTGATTTGTTACATCCGAATAGGATGTATGGACATTGAGCCTTATTAAAGTGAACTGGATCAACATAGTGTTAGGCCCAAGTTGCTTATATGAGGTGATGTCTCGATGTGACAGGAGTGTGATGCGATTGATGGCAAGTTCAAGTGCCATAGATTCATAAGAGATGACTAGTCGATCACATAAGCAGACTGTATGGGGCAGTCTGTCGGCCAGTGACCGCTTATAGAGTTCTGGTAATTTTTATAAAGCCTTGTCATGACGAGAGCTACTATAGTATTCTTATGGGTCAATTATTTGACTAGAGACTGTTCGCCTAACTTGGCACAGTTTCTGAGTGACTTTGATTTATACTCTACGATTTTCGTAACTGAGGTCAAATGGCCATCTTTTGGGTCATTATGAGCTGTGGCTATATGAAAGGAATAGTGCGATAGGAATTGTCCACCCCCATGTTACGGTTATCTAAAATCTCAGGGCCACTCGAGGAGTAGTGAACTGAAAATGCGTGGCCACGCTCGGAAGGTATCTACGGTAGATAATTCCGGTCAGACAGTTACTCTCTAGATCGAGGAAACCACTCAAGATATGATCAAATGCAAGTAGGACCTGCAAGACACCTTGCATTAAGTGGGAGATGATGTAATAGGACCAGAGAATTGGTGACGCACACTTGTCTCGGACAAGTGGGAGATTGTTGGAGTAAGTGTCCTCAACAATAGTGCGATCACATGATTAAACATCATAATTAAATCTCATAATAAGAATACGTAAGGGATGATTCAATTATATAGTCAACTGATCAACATTAATCGGTAATGATTGACTAACTAGAGTTTGACATTACGGTCGTTTGACGGTGGTGATCAGTTGATCCCTTAAGGTCACACCTATGGGACGATTCCCAAACTGTAAAGTTAATTAATCGTATATTTATACGGATGAATTAAATCCTTAAATTGAACAAATTTATTTATAAGTGAGAATTTTATATCTTATTGTAACAGGCTTAAATAAGATTTATTTTAGTAAATAATATGTTATATTACTATAATTGGTTAATGTTCATGAAACATTTGAGATAAGAGTAATTAGTTAGTTATTGTTGGGCCCAGAATTAGCCTGCCTGACAAGACAAGGACCAGGCAATGTCCAAAGCCAAAACCTGAACAAGAAATACTTAAAGGCTAGCATTGGGAGTGCCTGGATCGGCACCAAGCAGGAGAGAAGCACATGACAGGCAGCTACTAGACCTGGCCTGGAAGGAAACCATGGAAAGCACAAGAGTAACACAATCAAAGTTGGGCAGGTGACAAGAAAGACACGATAAGGCCATATAAACAAAGTCCCTATAAACAAGGAAGACTCATTAAAAGGCAAAAAAATAGAGGAAAGGATCAATAGTAACGGCTGAAATAAAGAACAAGTCAATCAACTACTTCCGGGTAAATAGGGCACGAGTCCTATTTACCAGGACACCCTAAACAGACTTGAGGAGACCACTTTTGAAGCTATTATAAATAGAAGAGAAGATAAAAGAAAGGGAGGCTCACTTGCATACTCGTTTTACTACTCTCATTCTTGTATTCAACATTTGATTGAGCAAGATCCTTAGCCTTGTTGGAATTTATAAATCTCATTTGTTTACATATCCAATATATGAAAGTTTAATTTAGTCATAAAATTAAATTGGATCTTATGCATGCAAAACAATTACAAGTATAAGGAGAAAATTAATTTTTACATTGATGATTTTGGTATATGGGCACTAGTAAGTTCACCTTCTTACTAGTTCTTCAGCTTTCCAAAGGTGGAAGAACAAGATTCAAGTGTAGAATCTCTCCCTAAGAGATGTACCAAGATAACCCCTTAATTATTTTAATTAATATGAGACTAGTATTAATTAAAACAAGCTTAAAATTTGACACAAAAATGGTGTTTTTGTTCTTTTGTATTTCGGTCAAGAGAGGGGATAATTAGTGAGTTTTCTTTCTCTAAAATATTTCACAAAATGTAGAGAGAGGTTTATATTTTCTAACACTAGAAAACTACGTAGTGAATGGGTGGATAATTAGAGAAAAACCCTTGGCTTTTCTTATGCATAAAACCGGGTGGAGGGAGGGGTAGATGGCCAATGCATGAGCTTCACATTCTACCCAAGACAAACTAGGTGTGCATGGCTATGTGTAGAGTTTAATCATTGTGTTTCCATTTAAAATAAACAACACAATATAAACTCTAATCCTCCCACCTTTTTTCGGTACATACAAAAAATGGAAAGTCCATTTTATTTTGTCATTTGTCAATTTTGTCATATGTCACATGTTACATGACATGTCACAATATAATGTATTTTTAACATATTAAAAATCAATATATTAATAAAATACTTCATATACAAAATTAACTAGTAATTCATAATTACTTGTACCAAAATGGTTCATAGAATTATAAATTACAACAACTTGTTTTTATTATAAATTATTCAATCAGTTTCAATTGTTTCGTAAACAATAAGTTAATCTAAGTAATAAAACGATTTGATTACTTAGACCGTATCTTATTTAATCGAATTACAATAAGTTATGTAATTTTACTCACATAATCATCCGTCAATTTTAAGCAATTTAATTAACTCGTATAGGCATACGATTAATTAAATAATCAATTAAGAGCATTACCCTATAGGTATGACCTTAGGGGATCAACTGATCACCACCGTCGTACGACAGTAATGTCAAACTCCAGTCAGCCAATCATTACCGATATGTGTGGATCAGTTGACTAAGAAGTATTACTTTCCCTCATGTATTCTTAATATGAGATTTAAACATGTGATCTCAATATGATCAACAATGTGATCGCATTATTATCGGGGACACTCCAACAAGCCTGTCATGCCTGACATACAAATTCACTGTCAGGTTACCTAAAATCATAGTAACAATCTCTCCTGGCTTGGTGCCCGTAGTTTTTTCCTTTATTCCCAGTGTTTTTCCACGTATAAAATCTTTGTGTCTATACTTTTTATTAATTTATTTACTTAGCCATATTAGTCAGGCAAATCAATTGAGTTAGATCACCCCTTCTAAACTTTTCTGGCAGGACGTTTCTGTTCAATAAAATGCCTGCCAAAACAATAGGCGTCCACCGTGGGGCATTTAGCTCAAAAATAATCAAACCCCAAAACCAAATAGCACAAAACTTGCATAATGAAAGGAGATAGCATTGAACAACAACTGGCTGCCGCCCAACAACAATTGTTGGAAATGGAACAGCTGAAACAGAAAATGGCCAAGGCTTAAGCTGAAGTTGCAAAATTAAAGGAATCAGAGTCCAGCCTGAAACTAAGGCTAGGAGAGAAAACTTTAGGATCAAAACTGAAAGTTCAACCTTGCACACCATTCTCCTCAATCATCAGGAACATTGATTTCTCCAACTTTGGTACTCCTACTCCACCAAAGTCCAAAGCAGGAGAAGAAACATACTCAGAAGCAATCCAAAATGAAGAAGCTCCAGCAGATCAAACCAATATAGCAATCATGATGGCCATGCTCCAGGAAATTCAAAAACGCCATGCAAGATTTGAAAAGATTCCTTGAGTGCCTACTCCAATTGAGGAAGCAAATCCAGAAAGCTATGCTGATTCACCCTTTGTGGATGAAATAGCAAGGATAGACTTACCAAAGAAATTTGTGGTTCCTTCAATGAGAATCTATGATGGGACTACAGATCCACAAAATCATGTAGCCTATTATAAGCAAAGGATGTTGGCAGCATCTATTCCCAGTGAACTACGACAAGTCTGCATCTATTCCCAGATGTGATATTGGAACAACTGTGGAAGCTTTCAGGCAAGGGCTACCCCTAGACAGTGACTTCTATGATGCAATGACCATGAAGCCCTGTCATACCTTTGAAGACGTCTAGGCATTAGCCATAGGCTATATTCGGCTGGAAGAAGATAAGGGCCACAAGGCAGACAATACTGACAATAACTCAGGACATGACAAAGTCAACAGAAAAAGTTCCAAACATAGAGGGAGCAGTTCCAGGCTGTCTCCTCACACAAGACCTGACAGATCAGAAGTCAACTATACACATGAACAATGAGGTAACTGCTATACTTATCCCCCTATCCAAATTTAAGGTTACTAATTCATAATACCTAGTTAGTATATGAATTAGTGTTATGCGGGAATGTCTTGGGTGCAACCGATTGGAGTGTTCCTACACTTGGAACTTGAAGATTTTGGAAATAATCCAAACATATTAAGCTCAAGAACATGTGAAGGTAGGAGACCTTACTTGTGCCCATTTCGAACCATTTAATAATGTAACGAATATTGTTTTCTTCTTTACCTCTTTTAATTTGTTATGCATGCAACTAGATCCACTAGTTCTAAATCAAAAGGTTATTTAGATTACCATTAGAAGAGTCTAATACGGGTATATAAACCTAACAATTGGCATCAAGAGCTTTGGTGTTGCATGCATAATTGGTTTGGTTTTTCTGAGTTAAATGTAACTTAATTAAAACTAGTTATTTTTTTATTTATTAGATAAAGCCACGAAATCATAATGCATGTTGTATATTCTTGTCCTAAAACGTATTTAGGTCATTTTTATGATTTATGGTATGTTATTGCTCATTTTTATGATGTTTAGTGATTTTATTACATTTTAATGATTAAAATGGTGTTTAAAATGCTAAAAATAGTTAGACATAATTTCTGACCTTGAAATTTTTATATAACCTCACATGAATATTTTACTTATTGTATGAAAAATTTCGTATAAATTTGATTTATTTTGCATGATTAATGATTTTTGTGAGATAAAAATGGATTAAATGGAGGTAAAATGGTTAAAAATAGTTAAATTTCGAAACAGGCCATGAAATTTTAATATGTTGTCACATGCACATTTTACTCACTGTGTGTAAAATTTAAGATGAACTTGATCCAGTTTTCATGATTTATGAATTTTTAGTGTAGAAATTACATAAATAATGACTATTTTAGCATAAATAGCTAAAACAAATTACATGGCATTAGAAAATTATTTACGTTGCATTTATCAGATCTAAGGTATTAAAATTGATTAGATTAATTTTCGTATGCTTTAGATGTTTTATTTGATAAAACCGATAAATTGCAACTATATTTTCTTTGAATAAATTTTCTCTGAATATAAGGTTTAAATAGGGCGATTTGGCACTTAATTTGGCATGTTAGATTATATAATAATGCTGCATATTTCATTGATGAATGTCATATTTTATTTATGTAATTTTAAATTATGTAATTTATCTTAGTATGGCCTTAGTTTTAATCGGTATTACCCGTAATGTAAGGGATTACCGATTCGGTTGTAATTTTAATGTGATCTCGTATCACTTTTATTTTTACTAGTTTTTCATATTACAAATGTATAATAGGAATAGCTATGTATTTTATTATTATTTGTAATTCCGGAGTTCTTTCAAGAGGGTGTCCATGTGGAAAGGCGTTCCGATCAAGACAGAGTACTTGCGAAGCGTGCCACTTGAAGTTCAAGGGACCAAAGGAGTTGGTTTCCGAATTTGTAATAGATTATTTGATTTTCTATTGTAGGAAGGCTTTACTAGGAAGTTTATTTATTTCTTTTGCATTTTTTTATTATGTGTTGCATGCATTGCCAAATCGCCATAAACAACACATGCATATCATATCGAGTATTTGACCGTGTCAATTGTAATTATTGTTAGTTCGAAAATTTAGTTCACTTAAATTTGATAGATAATAAATTGACAAGACCTTCATTTTAAAAGATTGAGACTTAGCCTTACCAAATAGTAGGAACTCATGAATCCCAATTTCATATAGGTACAATACGGTATTGAAACATTATACTGGGGTGCTTTCAATTGACGTTGGGTAAGTGGGGTAATAAATAGTTATTACACCTTCGAAAATTTGGTTGATCTCAACGAAGGTATTTGCGACCGTAGCCGCAATAGGTTCGGGCTAAAGATGTACTTAACGTAAATTCTTCGACCGAGAGTTCTAATTATAGACTCGGTTAAAAGGGTTAACCCACTAAGATTATATTAGCAAGAGGTGTAGAGGGCCCGTCGGCTCACATCCAAGATTTAATATAAATTTTTGGGTCTCGGATTCGTTTATATAATTGAGTGGAGGTCATTATATAAATGCTAAAACATACTTAATTGTTTTATATATTACGATGAATGTTGTTTTTTCCCACTATTTCGTTGTTTTTAATGTTGTTCTATTTCTTTACTCCTACTCATATGCGATATCATTCGATTGTAACACGAGTCTCCTCTAAACCACTATTTCTAACAACAAAGAATATTTTTCTAAAATGAACCGTATCATAGGTTGTGGACTAGCTCCATAGGAATCGTTCTATTCCATAGAACTCGATAGGAATTGTCCTATGAAAATATAAGATTAGCATCTTAAAATCCTAACATTCCTGTGTATGATTTCTTGTAAAGAAATATGACTAGAGGTAATGATTAGTCAAAATATGTTTTGATTATATCTTCTATGCATCCATGGTTCAAAAGTCTTATTGCTCAACCTCAACACTTGTCATCAAGCACTTAAGTTGTTAAGAACATGACAATGTTAAATTGGTAAATTAATTTGTTAGAAATTTTGATTAACCAAATACCACAATAGAGTTCATCCTTGTGAAGGAATAACTAAGAATTTATATGAAGATAAGTCTTCATCAAGTAGAAATTCTTGAAGTCAGTGGGAGCGATAAGAAGTAAGTACTTATATTAATTTTTAAGGATAGAACTAGGCTCAAAAGAGAAGGTGTTAGACACTATAATAGATACAAACCCCAAATAAGTAAAGATCAAGGAAGTTGGTCGTGTGACTCCAACAAATTCCTCCTTGAAAATATATTACATTGACATTGCATTCTTGCTCATTATCCCATCATAAGTATTTGATACAAATTTGTGGAATCGTCATGATATTTGGAATTATCTTTTGACGACTAGCAACAATAAATTCAGAAATTTACATGACTGGGACTAAGGTAGTTGCCATTTTATCCATGGACATATAAGTGTTATAGTGTACTCATTTTACTTTTGTATTTAGAAATGTATCTTAATAATTGTTCTGATGTACACCAACTCTAAATAAGAATATAATTCAAGTTTTTGTATAAAATGCAAAGGGTTTCTCAATTATGCAATTAATACAAGCGTTGTGCCCTAACATACCACGATTAAGTTTATGGTGAGGCCATACAAATTAAGGTAATTATATTCAAACTAAAAATAAATGTCATATATATTATATAAGACTCAAGTTGGTGATCCCAATTTATTTCTCAATTCTTGATTGATAGTCGCATTATAACTAGTTTTGACTAGTATCCCACACCATTTGATTGTGAATCTCATGAAATGTGCGAATCTTGTATTCAAAGCAAGATGTTTCATAACTTTTCTTGAAAAGTATAGCGAATAGAATAAGTTATTCACCAAATTACACTTCAATGTGTATGGTCAAATATATTTTCAATCTGAGAAGGTCATTATTACTTCTTCTCTTTTACCGACGAACTAGGTAGATACTTGGTATCCACTTAATGAGGTAAGAAGAGAAATTCTTTGAATAAATTCAATGAATTATTCTTATGAAGTATAAAAACCAAAGTATTTGTACTTTGTTTAGGATGAGAACCATGAAGTAATGACTTTATTTTACACCAAATAGAGAGTGATATGGTATCACAAGTTCACTTTCATTAAGATATGATTGAATCTTTACAATATAGTTGGAGGTAGTTTCTGTTATAAAATTTGTTTGGCATTTAAGTTTTCCACTAAATCAAAACATGGTTAAAGCAATCATATACTTTTCATATGAGATATGGTTAGGCATGGTACCTAAATTGTAGCTTGTTTCGATAGTAAAAATGTGCTCTCTCTTCCTAAATGATCACGAGAACAAAGGGTTTGTGGCTCGTGATGCTGTCTATTAAAGAAACGATGGGTATTTATTAAAGACAGAGTGGGAGAAAATGCTTAAGAGTCACAAACTGAGAATAAGACGTAGGAAGATGTTCCTTCTTGGTCAAAATCAGTAATTATTTCTTCGAAATCTAAAGTGGACAGGAGTCATGTTATTTTTTAAAGTAACAAGCCTGTAACTTATTAAGATGATTTATCTAGTTTCAACTCCGCAAATGTCCGAAGTGAGCATAAACATAAAGATGGTTATTTAGCCTGGTTGGTTAGTGGCAAAGGGTTTTGCACGCAACAACAACCTTTGAACATGTCTAGACTCTTATCATTTTGAATGAGTTTTGAAAATCGCAACCATCCTAAGGTAGGATGAAAACTTAAGAAGAGGTCTTAAGTAGAAGTTAAGGAGTTGAATTGTATGTTTTGATCATGTTATAAACTTTTCTCAATTTGTCGAGTAGTTTATACATGGAGTTTAGTAGGAGTAATGTGGTGTTACTAGTTTTATATGTAAGGGACATATTGATTATTGTGAATGATGGAAGACTTAGTAGAAGAAAAATATATGTCTAAGGTATCCAGACCTATAAAGATAGTTCTAACAGGATATTCGCGCTAAATGAATATTCTTATATTGATAAGAGTCTAGACATGTTCAGAGGTATTGAACATGTAGAAATTGAATCCACATGCTTCCGCTGCGGGATTAATTCATTACGCTAAGATGTATCACCATTCTTAAATTTCGTATACTTAGAGTATGACGAAATGTCACAAATTGAATCTTTGAGATAAGTCTCTATATAGCCACATAGTTCATTAGTTAGTACTCAGGAAGTACTAAAGATATTAAGCTAAGCATTTAGAATTGAGATGGATTTATGTGCAAGGAGTTACACAAAAACCATATTCTAAGCACATAAGGATGGTTAGAGAACCATCTTGGCTATATTATTTAAGGAGGATATCTTTTAGAAACATCCTAGGCAGTTGAACAATGAGATATACACAACGGAAATTGAGTACACTTGCAATAATGACATATGCAAGAAGGAAGGGATGATATTAGGATTCGGTTTTATGAATTGGAGGAACTGTGGTAGTTCGTTCCAATAACCGAAGGTCCTATCCCTACACATTGTGAGGACAGTGGGAGTTATTCAAAGGCAAGAGAGCCTATGTCCTGATTGGATCTAGACACGTACTCAAAGAAGCTCTTATAATACAAGATTATACGCAAGAATGGGAAATAGTATATAGTAAGGTTAGGGAAAGTGCAATGTATTGCTAAAACTTGCTAACCAAGGCTTTTTCATAGGCTATGCATGATAAGTCATGCCATTTCAATTACGTTGAGATGTATAGTTATATACAACATTATGTATGTATTATAGATTATGTAGTAACTGATATGGTATCAATTTTACATATGTGATAATGCATTCATCGTTTGAGTTTTATTAAAAACTCTTTTATTGATTTGTTACATCCAAATAGGATGTATGGACATTGAGCCTTATTAAAGTGAACTGGATTAACATAGTATTAGGCCTAAGTTGGTTATATGAGGTGATGTCTCGATGTGACTAGTGTGTGATGCGATTGATGGCAAGTTCAAGTGTCATAGATTCATAAGAGATGACTAGTCGATCACATAGGCAGACTGTATGGGACACTGTGTCGGGCAGTGACCGCTTATAGAGTTCTGGTAATTTTTATAAAGCCTGGTCGTGACGAGAGCTACTATAGTATTCTTATGAGTCAATTCTTTGACTAGAGACTGTTCGCCTAAGTTGGCACAGTTTTTGAGTGACTTTGATTTATACACTATGATTTTCTTAACTGAGGTCAAATGGGAATCTTTTGGGTCATGATGAGCTATGGCTATATGAAAGGAATAGTGCAATAGGAATTGTCCACCCACTTGTCAGGGTTATCTAAAATCTCAGGGCCACTCGAGGAGAAGTGAACTGATAATGCGTGGCCACGCTCGGAATGTATCTACGGTAGATAATTCTGGTCAGACAGTTACTCTTCAGATCGAGGAAACCACTCAAGATATGATCAAATACAAGTACGACCTGCAAGACACCTTGCATTAAGTGGAAGATGATGTAATAGGACCAGAGAATTGGTGACGCACACTTGTCTCGGACAAGTGGGAGATTGTTGGAGTAAGTGTCCTCAACAATAGTGCGATCACATGATTAAACATCCTAATTAAATCTCATAATAAGAATACGTAAGGGATGATTCAATTATATAGTCAACTGATCAACATTAATCGGTAATGATTGGCTAACTAGAGTTTGACATTACGGTCGTTTGACGGTGGTGATGAGTTGATCCCTTAAGGTCACACCTATAGGAGGATTCCCAAACTGTAAAGTTAATTAATCGTATATTTATACGGATTAATTAAATCCTTAAATTGAACAAATTTATTTATAAGTGAGAATTTTATATCTTATTGTAACAGGCTTAAATAAGATTTATTTTAGTAAATAATATGTTATATTACTAAAATTGGTTAATGTTCATGAAACATTTGAGATAAGAGTAATTAGTTAGTTATTGTTGGGCCCAGAATTAGCCTGCCTGACCAGACAAGGACCATGCAATGTCCAAAGCCAAAACCTGAACAAGAAATACTTAAAGGCAGGCATTGGGAGTGCCTAGACATGCACCAAGCAGGAGAGAAGCACAGGACAGGCAACTACTAGACCTGGCCTGGAAGGAAACCATGGCAAGCTCAAGAGTAACGCAATCAAAGTTGGGCAAGTGACAAGAACCACACGATAAGGCCATATAAACAAAGTCCCTATAAACAAGGAAGACTCATTCAAAGGCAGAAAATAGAGGAAATGATCAATAGTAACGGCTGAAATGAAGAACAAGTCAATCAACTACTTCAGGGTAAATAAGGCACGAGTCCTATTTACCAGGAAACCCTAAACAGACTTGAGGAGACCACTTTTGAAGCTATTATAAATAGAAGAGAAGATAAAAGAAAGGGAGGCTGACTTGCATACTCGTTTTACTACTCTTATTCTTGTATTCAACATTTGATTGAGTAATATCCTTAGCCTTGTTGGAATTTATAAATCTCATTTGTTTAGATATCCAATATATGAAATTTTAATTTAGTCATAAAATTAAATCGGATCTTATGCATGCAAAACAATTACAAGTATAAGGAGAAAATTAATTCTTACATTGGTGATTTTGGTATATGGGCACTAGTAAGTTCACCTTCTTACTAGTTCTTGAGTTTTCCAAAGGTGGAAGAACAAGATTCAAGTGTAGAATCTCTCCCTAAGAGATGTACCAAGATAACCCGTTAATTACTTTAATTAATATACTAGTATTAATTAAAACAAGCTTAAAATTTGACACAAAAATGGTGTTTTTGTTCTCTTGTATTTCGGTTAAGAGAGGGGATAATTAGTGAGTTTTCTTTCTCTAAAATATTTCACAAAATGTAGACAGAGGTTTATATTTTCTAACAAGAGAAAACTATGTAGTGAATGGGTGAATAATTAGAGAAAAACCCTTGTCTTTTCTTATGCATAAAACCGGGTGGAGGGAGGGGTAGATGGCCAATGCATGAGCTTCACATTCTACCCAAGACAAACTAGGTGTGCATGGCATTGTGTAGAGTTTAATCATTGTGTTTCCATTTAAAATAAACAAGACAATATAAACTCTAATCCTCCCTCCTATTTTCGGTACATGACATGTCACAATATAATGTATTTTTAACATATTAAAATTCAATATATTAATAAAATATGTCATATACAAAATTAACTAGTAATTCATAATTACTTTTACCAAATTGGTTGAATTATAAATTACAACAACTTTTATTTATAATAAATTATTCAATCTGTTTCAATTGTTTCGTAAAAAATAATTTAATCTAAGTAATAAAACGATTCAATTACTTAGACCGTATCTTATTTAATCGAATTACAATAAGATACGTAATTTTACTCACAAAATCATCTGTCAATTTTAAGCAATTTAATTAACTCGTATCGGCATAAGATTAATTAAATAATCAATTAAGAGCATTACCCTATAAGTATGACCTTAGGGGATCAACTGATCACCATCGTCATGCGACAGTAATGTCAAACTCTAGTCACCCAATCATTACCGATATGTGCGGACCTGTAGACTAAGAAGTATTACTTTCCCTCATGTATTCTTAATATAATATTTAAACATGTGATCTCAATATGATCAACAATGTGATCGCATTATTGTCGGGGACACTCCAACAATCACCCACTTGTCCTCGACAAGTGTGCGTCACCAATTCTCTTGTCCTAATTCTATCTCCCACTCAATGCAAGGTGTCTTTTAGGCCGTACTTGCAAATGATCATATCGAGAGTGGTTTCCTCGATCTGGAGAATAACTGATTGACCAAAATTAACTACCATAGATACCTTCCGAGCGTGGCCACGCGTTTCTAGTTCATTACTCCTCGAGTGGCCCTGAGATATTGTTTTAACCCTGACAAGGGGGTGGACAATTCCTATCGCACTATTCCCTTCGACTAGACACAACTCATCATAACCCAAAATAAGACCTTTTAACCCCATTTACGAAGGTCGTAGGAACATAAATCACAGTTACTCTGAAACTGTGCCACCTTGAGCGAACAGTCTTTAGTCAAAAGAATCGACTCATTGGAATACTATAGTAGCTCTCGCCACGACCAGGCTATATAAATTTTTCAGAACTCCATAAGCGGTCATTAGCCCGACAGAGTGTTCCAAACGGTCTGCCTATGTGATCGACTAGTCATCTCTTATGACTCTATGACACTTGAACCTGCCATCAATCGCATCACACTCGTCACTTCGAGACGTCACCTCATATAAGTGACTATGGGCGAATACTATGTTAATCCTCGTTCACTTTAATGGGGTTCAATAATTATCTCTAAAACCCATTTGGATGTAACAAAGTAATAAAAGAGTTTTTAAAGTAAAAACTCGAACGACAAATGTCATTATCACATATGAATAGTCAATACCTGATTAGTACTTCATATTCTTATAATCCAATTTGATCATGTATGTAGTTGTTCATCTCAATCCAATTGAAATGACATGACTCATCATGTTAAGCCTATGAGAAGGCTTTGGTTAGTAGGTTTTATCAACTTCTTGTACCTTACTACATACTCGTTTTCCTTTGTAATGTATACATTTGCATAACAAAACTTTCTGAGTACGTGTCTAGATCCAATCTAGACATAAGCATAACAAAACTCTCTAGTCTTAGAATAGCTCCCACCGTTTTCATAGTGTGCGGGACCCATCCCTCTCGCACATCTCATGATTGCAAGTGTACTCAAATTTTGTTGTAATTTGTAAGCATCTCTCATTGTTCTTTATTGCCTAGAACGATTCTAACAAATCCATTTCTTAAATAGCATAGCCACAATGGTTCCTTAACCATCTTTAGGTGTTTTGAATACGGTTTTTTGTCCGAAACCTTATACAATCTCAACAGTCATTAGTGTAAGCCCTTACAAAAATTAGTGAATTGCATCAAAAAAATACTTAACTTTACATCCTTAATGCTTCCTCAAGCACTTAAGGATAATCTATATGGCTACTAGGTAACTATTACTTAAATTCGATTTGAAAAAATTCATCATACTTAAAGTATATGAAGTGTTATACATCATTACTCATTTAATTGATCCGGCTGCGGATGGAAATGGAATCAATCAAATATGTTCAACTCGATTGAACTAATCATGAATCTTATCAACATAAGACTTCTTATTTGGCGCTAATATCATGTAGATTTATCTCCATAAATCCGGATGATAAAGATGTATTATATTACTCCATAAGTCTTAAATCATTCCCAATGATCAATATGTCATCCACGTATAAGATTAATCAAAATTTCCGTAACTTCCACTAAACTTCATGTATAAACACAACTTTTCGACCCATCGAGAAAAGTTTTATAACATGATCAAAACATTGACTCCAACTCATTGCTGTCCTACTTAAGACTATCTCTTAAGTTGCACATTGTCTTAGGATTGTAAGAATCTACAAAACACATGACATGTATTGAATACATTCCTTCTTTAAAGATGAAATGAGTTTTAGATTCACTCGCTATATATATATCATCATAATGAAACACAATCCCTAAGAAGATCCGAATAGTGAAAAACACTTTGAAACTAATCAAGCTTTGATATCTCTCTTTGATATCCAACGATTCCACTTGGAATTTATTTCGGATTTTCATGACTTTAAGCCTTGTATTGAGTTGTGACTTAAACACTCTCATGTAAGTCACATGTTCATTACTTTCCAGAAGTAACTTGAATCAAATAATTTCTTTGTAAGTTGCAAGCTCTTTACTTTCTAAAAGTAACACGAATTCATCATCTTCAACAAGTAATGAGTTCAACCTCCTAGGTTTCAAAGAAACAACGTCATGTAGCCAAGAAAGACCAGTCTCTTACGACATACAATTTTTTTAACACAATTCTTTTGTGGCTCTTGAATATTTTCTCCCACTCTGTCTTCTAGAAATAAACTTGTATTCTAGAAAGACAGCTTCACGAGCCACAAACCCGTTGTACTCGTAATTATTGTAAGGAAAAATGAGCATTTGTTTCTTGTGAAAACTTACAAGCATGGTACCCTACTTTTTCATATCTCATATGAATCGTTTTAGATTTAGTGGAAAAATAATTTAGACAAAATTATAAAATCCCCAAAAGGATCAAGTAACTCAAAGTAACTTGATTAAAGTCCAAACCATATCGAATAAGGTTTGATATCTTCATTTAACCACACCTTATCCCATATTGCGTGCTAAGAGAGATTAACTTGTGATACTATATCACATTTTCTTTTGCTTATATCAAAGTCTTCACTTAGATAATCCCATCACGACTAAATCGTGATTCCTGGAACTCTTTGAACTTCTTCAAAGATTTCTCTTTTTACCTTATTAAGTGAACTTCTTCAAAGATAACATGTCTACTTAAATCGTTGGTAAAAGAAAATGATCAACCTATTCTGGATCAATGATTTACATCCTTGATCTCCTTTTCAACCAAAAGGCACGAGACATCTTTCTTTGAATACAAGATACGCATATACCATAAGATTAACAATCTAATGGTTCCAAGAGTACTCGCTAACTCTTTGCATTCATCATTCCAGAATTGAAAGTTTAATCTTGGGTTAGCAATTTGAGTCTTGCATCATCTACATGATATATCATTCTAGTTTGGTTTACAATATAATCACCTTGATAATGGGCTAGCCATACATCAAATCGTGGTGTATAGGGTCACAAAAGTGAAACCTCTTTTTTATCTTAATGAGATTATATTCTTATTCAGAGTTTATTCACTTAATAGCCATAATTAAGTACAACTTTAAACCAAAAAACTAGATTGAGTACATAATGACTCTATCTCTCGACATTATTTGATGCTAGTCGTCATATTATAATCATCTTATGTATCGAATACAATGATGAAAACCACCACCGGTTTCTAATATTGACAAAGTAGTACTAGCAGAATTTATGTCAATCAAATAAACATTTAAAGAAGAAAGTCCCATTAGATGTCCCACAACTAACTTGTTGATTCTTCAATAATTTGGGGTAGTTTCCTTTCAGTGTCCAACACTTCCAAAATGGAAACTTTATCGGTTGGGATTGATAGGTTTAGTATCGTTATTATCAATAACTTTACTTTTATCATTACCTTGTATCAATTCCATTCTAATTTTACTTCTTTGAACCTCGTCCTTTTCTTAACGGTTAAGAGAATGCTCCCACTCATATCAATGTGTCTTTGCTTGGAGAAGCAAAATTTAATTTCACGAAGACTACTCTTCAATTCATTCGTTTAGTCTTAAAACTTCTATTGAAGTGGTTGCGGTATTTTGGTCAATTTCGATTTCTAACAAATCTAGTCACCAAAATTATTTAACGTTTCAAAGTACTTAACTCAATTAAGCACATGAGAAACAATCCATTGTATGTACATATGTTAGTCAAGAATCAAAAACCCTTTTGATCACGAATAACTTTTATCTATACTCTTCACAAGAGATCCTTGCAATGGTTAATATTAGTTTTTAGAAGAAAATTCAATTTTTGTCTTTAGTTACGATGTTTAAATGGAGATTTGAACTAAAATCGAAATGATATCGTATATAATTTGAGGTAAAGAATTAGAACAATATGATAACGGAATAATGGAAAAATTAAACATTTATCGTTAAAATAATACTTGTAAACATTTTAAACTTGTTTTAAGCATTTATATAGTGACCTCCACCCAACTATTATAAATGATCCTGAGATCCAAATTCATATCAACTCGGGCACGGTGAGCCGATTCATCCCTTGTCAATATAACTCGTGGATTAACTCTTTAATCGATTCTACTTCCAGAACTCTCGGTCGATAAAATTACTCTAATATTTATCTTTAGCCCGGAACACATGCGACTACGGTCACGAATACTTCCGTTGAGCTCAATCCAACTTTCGATGTAATAACATTTTACTACCCACGTACCCAACGTAACAAGGTTTGTATTACGGTGAAGCCGGATTAACTCCCTTATGAAATTGGGTTTTGTGGGTTCTACTATTTGGTAAGGCTAAATCTCAATTATTAATTTAGCGAGAGATCATGTCAATTTATTATCTATCACGTTTTAAGTGAACTAAAGCGGTGAACTACGATAATTATAATTGACACGGTCGATGACTCGATAAAATAAAATGCATGTTTAGTTTTGGCGATTTAGCGATGCATGCAAACATATAAATAAAATGCAAAGCATAAATATAGAATCCTAGTATGGCCTTCCTAAAAAGAAAAATTAATTAACTATTACAAATTCGGAAACCAACTCCATTGGTCCCTTGAACTTCACTTGGCACGGATTCCAAGGCAACACCGTCTTGTCGGAACGCCTTTCCAAATGGCACCGTCTTCAAGGATCTCCGGAATTACAAGTAATAATTAAAAATTACATAATTTCCTATTATACATTTGTAATAAAAATTAAATCTATTAAATTACAAAACGGTGATACGAGATCACAAAAATTACAACTGAATCGATATTCCCTTACATTCCGGGTAATACATATTAAAAACTAAGGCCATACTAAGTAAAATTACATAATTCAAAGTTATATAAATCAAAATTATGACAATCATAAATAAAATGCAGTATGTATGAACATGCTTAATTTTATGCCAAATCGTCTTCAAAGGGCTAATATCGTATATTTTTCTCGGTTTTATGGATTTGTATGATTATTAACTATTAAAGTCATGAAATATTTCATAAATCTCATTTAGTTCAAGTTAATTACCCTAACCTTTTATGATTCAAAATTTAGTCTTCACCATAATTTCGACAATAATTCAACTTGAATTTCTAATATTGTTCATTTGGACTCAAAATATATATAAAAACTCAAAATTAAATTAAAAGAATTTCAAATAATTTCAAAATTTGAAATTGAAACCCTTGAACATTCTGGAATATTTCCATGACATTCATAATGTTCAAAAACTTAGGTTAAAAATTTCGAAAATCTTTCGAGAAAAACATCGTTGCGGTTTATCGAATTTGAGAAATAAAATCATTAAAATATGAGAAAATTAATTTTAAACAACTATTCACTTTTAGATATGAAATATGGGATAAAATGCAACATATGATGTTTTTCTTTAGTCATGAAATATGTTTTAACATTATATACTAAATTAAAGCCACTATTTATTGAATGTTTACTCAAAAATTCATAAATCATGCAAATGAAGTTCAATCCATCTAAAATTTTTACACACACTGAGTAAAAATGCATGTGACAACATATAAAATTTTCATGACCAGATTCGAAATTTAAATCATATAAACCTAATAATCCTTTTAAATTCGATTTTGACTTATAAAAATCATATTTTAAGCAAAATAACTTAGTTTTTCACGAAATCTAACATGCAACCAGTAGATTATATTTCTGAAATCATATCCAAAAATCACAGAAAAATTCGAAGTTTAGCTATTTTTCGTCCAAAAATGACATTTTTCTCATAAAAATCACATTTTAATGCCAATAATATATATAATGAACAATAAATTCCATAAATCATCACATATGACCTAAAATCCATTTAGGACCAGAAACTTATAACATTCAAAATTATTTTGTGATTTATCTTCATAAATCCTAAATAACAATTTTTATATGTTAACTATTAACTCGGAAAAACAAACCCGATTTTGCATGCAACAACCTTGTGCTCTGATACCAATTGTTGGAATTCATAATTCTCATTTGTTTACATATCCAATATATGAAAGTTTAATTTAGTCATAAAATTAAACCGGATCTTATGCATGCAAAACAATTACAAGTATAAGGAGAAAATCAACTCTTACATTGATGATTTCGGTATATGGGCACTAGTAAGTTCACCTTCTTACTAGTTCTTGATCTTTTCAAAGGTGGAAGAACAAGATTCAAGTGTAGAATCTCTCCCTAAGAGATGTACCAAGATAACCCCTTAATTACTTTAATTAATACGAGACTAGTATTAATTAAAACAAGCTTAAAATTTGACACAAAAATGGTGTTTTTGTTCTCTTGTATTTCGGTCAAGAGAGGGGATAATTAGTGAGTTTTCTTTCTCTAAAATATTTCACAAAATGTATAGAGAGGTTTATATTTTCTAACACTAGAAAACTATGTAGTGAATGGGTGAATAATTAGAGAAAAACCGGGTGGAGGGAGGGGTAGATGGCCAATGCATGAGCTTCACATTCTACCCAAGACAAACTAGGTGTGCATGGCTATGTGTAGAGTTTAATCATTGTGTTTCCATTTAAAATAAACAACACAATATAAACTCTATTCCTCCCTCCTTTTTCCGGTACATACATAAAATGGAAAGTCCATTTTATTTTGTCATTTGTCAAGTATGTCATATGTCACATGTTACATGACGTGTCACAATATAATGTATTTTTAACATATTAAAAATCAATATATTAATAAAATATGTCATATACAAAATTAACTAGTAATTCATAATTACTTGTACAAAAATGGTTCAAAGAATTATAAATTACAACAACTTGTTTTTATAATAAATTATTCAATCTGTTTCAATTGTTTCGTAAACAATAATTTAATCTAAGTAATAAAACGATTCGATTACTTAGACCGTATCTTATTTAATCAAATTACAATAAGATACGTAATTTTACTCACAAAATCATCCGTCAATTTTAAGCAATTTTATTAACTCGTATCGGCATACGATTAATTAAATAATCAATTAAGAGCATTACCCTATAGGTATGACTTAGGGGATAAACTTATCACCACCATCGTACGACAGTATTGCAAAACTCTAGTCAGCCAATCATTACCGATATGTGTGGACCAGTTAACTAAGAAGTATTACTTTCCCTCATGTATTCTTAATATGAGATTTAAACATGTGATCTCAACATGATCAACAATGTGATCTCATTATTATCGGGGACACTCCAACAAGCCTGTCACGCCCGACATACAAATTCCTTGTCAGGTTACCTAAAATCATAGTAACAATCTCTCCTGGCTTGGTGCCCGTAGTTTTTTCCCTTATTCCCAGGGTTTTTCCATGTATAAAATCTTTGTGTCTATACTTTTTATTTATTTATTTACTTAGCCATATTAGTCAGGCAAATCAATTTAGTTAGATCACCCCTTCTAAACTTTTTTGGCAGGACGTTTATGTTCAATAAAATCCCTGCCAAAACAATAGGCGTCCATCGTGGGGCATCTAGCTCAAAAATAATCAAAACCCAAAACCAAATAGCACAAAACTTGCATAATGAAAGCAGATAGCATTGAACAACAACTGGCTGCCGCCCAACAACAATTGTTTGAAATGGAACAGCTGAAACAGAAAATGGCCCAGGCTGAAGCTGAAGTTGCAAAATTAAAGGAATCAGAGTCCAGCCTGAAACTAAGGCTAGGAGAGAAAACTTCAGGATCAAAACTGAAAGTTCAATCTTGCACACCATTCTCCTCAATCATCAGGAACATTGATTTCTCCAACTTTGCTACTTCTACTCCACCAAAGTCCAAAGCAGGAAAACAAACATACTCAGAAGAAATCCAAAATGAAGAAGCTCCACCAGTTCAAACCAATATAGCAATCATGATGACCATGCTCCAGGAAATTCAAAAACTCCATGCAAGATTTGAAAAGATTCCTGGAGTGCCTACTCCAATTGAGGAAGCAAATCCAGAAAGCTATGCTGATTCACCCTTTGTGGATGAAATAGCAAGGATAGACTTACCAAAGAAATTTGTGGTTCCTTCAATGAGAATCTATGATGGGACTATAGATCCACAAAATCATGTAGCCTATTAAAAGCAAAGGATGTTGGCAGCATCTATTCCCAGTGAACTACGACAAGTCTGCATCTATTCCCAGATGTGATATTGGAACAACTGTGGAAGCTTTCAGGCAAGGGCTACCTCTACACAGTGACTTCTATGATGCAATGACCATGAAGCCCTGTCATACCTTTGAAGACGTCCAGGCATTAGCCATAGGCTATATTTGGCTGGAAGAAGATAAGGGCTACAAGGCAGACAACACTGACAATAACTCAGGACATGACAAAGTCAACAGAAAAAGTTTCAACCACAGAGGGAGCAGTTCCAGGCTGTCTTCTTACACAAGACCTGACAGATCAGAAGTCAACTATATACATGAACAACGAGGTAACTCCTATACTTATCCCCCTATCCAAGAGTATAACTTCTCTATTGATATTGCAGGATTGATCAAGAGACTTGACAATATGGGAGACATTGTCAAATGGACAAAGAAGCCAGACAACCCCAACTCAAGGAAAGACACTACAAGATGGTGCGAATTCCATATGGACATAGGGCACACAACGGAAGAATGCATGGGGTTGCGCAGGGAAGTAGCCTACCTACTAAAGAAGGAATATCTGAAAGACCTGATGCCATCAAAGAACAGGGAAGATGATGGAGCAAGAAAGAATCCAGAAAGACAACAACGTGGCCTGCCCCCTGCACCACCCATCTATGAGGTCAAATTCATCAATGGAGGATCTGAAATTTGTGGCCTGACCAGTTCAGCTGCAAAGAAAATTGCCAAGGATTTACAAATGAAATCTTCTTTTAAACCTAGAAATTTACCTCAAATTACTTTTGACGACACTGATATGCAGGGAATTCCTGATCTACACCATGATAGCCTGGTTATCACCATGCAAATAGGAACTGCTCGTGTCCTCAGAATTCTTGTAGATGGATGCAGCCCAGTAAACCTGATAATGCTTGATGTCCATAAAGTAATGAAGATTGATGAAAGTCAAATCATAAAGAAATATAATGTTCTAGTGGGATTCAGTGGAGAAACGAAGAACATAATGGGAGAGATACACCTGCCAACATATGTGGAAGGAGTTTCCTCATATAAGAGATTTGGAGTCCTGGACTGCTTGTCTTCCTATAATGCTATCCTAGGAAGACCATGGATCCACAATGTGAGGGCCATACCGTCCACATACCATCAATGTATCAAGATACCAACAGAATGGGGTGTAGCAACCATAAAAGGTGAACAAAAGTCAGCCCAACAATGTTATACTGAATCATTGAAACCTTCCAAAGCAGGTAGTTTCTCGCTTAGCAATTACATTACCCTGTCAGGACAACTTATGTGGCAGAAACCAAAATGGAGACGGGTCAAGTAATTTTAGACCCTGAGTATCCTGACAGGCATGTACTGGTAGGATCTGATGTTCCTGACAATATAAGATCAGAATTAGTAAGCTTTCTTAAGAATAAATCTTCATGTTTTGCCTGGTCTCATTTTAATATGACTGGTATAGATGCTAATATCATTACACATAAACTAAATATTGACAAATCTTATAAGCCTGTGCAACAGAAAAGAAGAAAGTTTACCTCTGAACGCAATGCCATTATTAATGAAGAAGTGAACAAACTACTAGACATGGGAATGATAAAAGAAGTCATGTACCCTGACTGGCTAGCCAATGTGGTAGTAGTACAGAAAAAGAATGGTAAGTGGAGAGTTTGTGGACTACACAGACCACAACAAAGCCCGCCCAAAAGACCCGTTCCCATTCCCTCACATAAATTCAATGGTAGACACCACAGTAGGACGTGAACCCCTATCTTTTTTGGATACCTCAAGTGGATTCAACCAAATGAAGATGCACCCATCTGACCAAGAACACACTGCATTCGTCACGAAAAGAGACATATACTGTTACACAGCAATGCCTGGTCAATATGATGTTCAAAGATCAAATAGGGGATACACTGGAAGTCTATATTGATGACATGGTGGTCAAGTAAAAAAGGCTGAAAATCATGTCAGGGACCTATAAACAGCTTTAAAAATCCTGGAAAAATTCAACATGAAGCTCAATACTTCCAAGTGCCATTTTGGAGTTTCTTCAGGGAAAGTTCTGGGATACATGGTAACCAAAAGAGGAATAGAAGCCAGCCCAGAACAAATAAAAGCTATCCTGGAACTAGAATCTCCCAAGTCAGTCAAAGACATCCAAAAGTTAACAGGAAGAGTTGCAGCCCTGAACAGATTTATATCCAGATCATCAGAAAGATGCAGATCTTTCTATGACCTCCTCAGGAAGAACGAATCATTCATATGGTTTCCTGAACACGAACTGCCTTCCAGGATCTCAAAGCATACCTGACTACGCCTCCACTGCTCGCTAAACCAAACAACGGAGAACCCCTGACTGTCTACCTATCTGTCACGGAAACAGCAGTAAGTGGAGTCCTGACCAAGGAGATTGACGGCTAACAACATCCAGTCTATTATGTAAGTAAGAGTCTCCTAGATGCAGAAACAAGGTATAGTCTACTTGAAAAGTACGTACTTGCTTTAGTCATGTCTTGCACCAAACTTAGACCTTACTTCGAAAGTCACCCAATCATTGTCAGAACCAACCTGCCTATCAAATCTGTCCTAAGAAAGCCTGAGCTATAAGGCAGAATGGCAAAATGGTCAGTACAAATTAGCACCTATGACATAACCTTTGAACCCAGGACAACAATTAAGTCTCAGGCATTAGTAGACTTCGTTGCTGAATTCAGTCCTAACCTAGAACCAGACCTCATAAAAGACGTCAACCACCTAGACCCCGATAAATCAGACCAAAAATGGACCTTACACGTAGATGGAGCAACAAATATTAGAGGGACTGGCCTAGGACTAGTATTGAAATCCCCACAGGGAGACCTAATTGCACAGGCTATTAGTTGCGAATTCAAATTTACAAACAATGAAGCTGAATACGAAGCCCTGATAGCTGGACTTAAGGTATGTATAGAACTTGGTGTGACAAACCTCAAAGTAAAGACTGACTCTCTCTTAATTTCCAATCAAGTCAAAGGAATATATGCAACAAAAGATTCAAAAATGGTACTGTATTTAGAATATGTCAAAAACCTTTGCAAAAAACTTAATTTCTTTGACATTGACCAAATACCAAGGGACCTAAACACTTAGGCTAATGCCCTAGCTAGCCTGGGATCAAACTTCAACCCTGACGTGTTTGATAAAATACCCATTGTCCACCTGTTGGAACCAACCATAGAAAAGCCTGATCAAACTTGTCCTATCCATGAGGACACAACTTCTTGGACCAAACCATACTATGATTGGTTCTTACAGGGGATACTCCCCAGTGATAAAAACGAAGCAAGGGCCCTGAGAATCAAAGCCTCAACCTATACCATTATCAATAACATGTTCAAAAAGGCACAAGCTGGACCTTACCTTTGTTGTCTGGAACCTCATTAAGCTAAACAGGTCATAGAGGATATACACGATGGATACTGTGGAAATCATAAAGGCGGCAGAAGCCTGGCCAGTAAAGTTTTCAGAACATGCTACTTTTGGCCAACCTTGAGAGTTGACTGCATAGCCTAAAACTCTAAATGTGAAGCCTGTCAGATCCACTCCTCTTATATCCACCAACCATCAGAGCTACTACACTCCATCTCAGCTCCCTGGCCATTCATGAAATGAGGCATGGATATAGTAGGCAAATTACCCCAAGCACCTGGACGAAAAGTTTTCATGCTAGAAATGACTTATTACATTTCCAAATGGATAGAGGCAGATTCATACAGGCAAGTCAAAGAGAAGGATGTCATATCATTCATCAAACACAACATCATATGTAGATATGGGATACCTTCAGAAATAGTCTGTGATAATGGTACACAATTTGTGGGAAAGAAGACAACAAATTTCTGTGCACAATGGAATATTAACCTGGTCACATCCACACCAGGCTATCCAAAAGCCAACGGTCAGGCAGAATCCAGTAACAAAGTAGTAATTAACTGCCTGAAGAAGAAGTTAAAAAGAATAAATAGCAGATGGGCTGAAGAACTTCCCTTGGTCCTCTGGGCTGACAGAACCACAGCTAAAACAGCCACAGACCAAACTCCCTACTCCATGGTCTATGGCTATGAAAAAGTAATCCCAGCAGAAATACATGTACCAACCACCAGAAGCAGCCTAATTACCATAGAGGAAAACATGCCACTATTACAAGATAGCCTGATCCTGACTGAAGAACTGAGAGATGCGGCCAAGGTCAGAATAGCCTCCTACTAACAAACAGTAGCCAGAAGTTACAACAAGAATGTCAACATCAGGGTGCTCAGGGAAGGAGACCTAGTCCTAAGAAAAGTCTACCCTAACACCAGGGACAAAAATGCAGGCAAACTAGCTTCCACATGGGAAGGGCCATACCTGATTGATTCAATAGTAGGACAGGGAGCTTACAGGCTGCAAAATTTGGACGGAGAAATGATCCCCAGATCCTGGAACATTTTCCACCTAAAGTTATTTCACTTCTAAACCAAAACAAGGTAAACCTATCAACTCCTTATATGTTTAACTAGAATTTTGTATAGAAAATCCTCTTCAAATTATGCCTTCCTGCTATCTGCTATTTTAACTGAATACGTGCCTATTATTTTTTAACTCTACATAGCCTGTATATTTAAATCATACTATATTGAATCCTGAAAACTTGTTCTACGCCTTCTTTTCACTAGTTACATACTACATCTAGGCTTAAAAAAATATTCAGGATTGAGGGCCACTCCACCCAACCTGAAAGGCATTCCTGAAATGCTCTACAATAATTTGGTACCTGCCTGTCTGACCTAAAAAAGAAACTGAGCTCAGTACATAAATGACAAGTACAATGGTGGAACAGACCAGACTACTTGTCTAAAAAAGCCCTCATGACAGGCTGAGGCCCATAAGCCCTCCTGACTGGCAACCACCCCTCCTCTTAAAAAGCCCTCCTGACAGGCAACAGAGCCATCATTTCCTAAATACGGAATGAGGGCCATAAGCCCTCCTGACAGGCATCATTCTAACAAAAGACGTCAAAATGCATTATTTACAGGTACAAATCAAATCATTCAAAGGAATCAAGAGAAAAGAAGATTTAATTTATACCAAGACAATGAAGTTGCCCAGTGAAACATCCCTCCCGGGTAAGACAAAAAACCTCAAAAACAAAAATAAAACAAACCAGAATAAAATAAACCAAAAAACAAATTAGCCTGCCTTGGAAGCAGCAGCAGAACTGATCCCCTCATCAACAAGCTCTTCCTCCTCCTCTTCCTCGTTATCTCCTCCTTCCTCAACATCACCACTTTTCTCCTTGGACGGTGGAGAATCCACCACCTCATCAGCATACAACTTACAAAGCTCAGGATAAGTAGTATTGAGGTTGGTTAACTCCTGGTCAGGATGCCAGAAAGGCCTAACTTCAACAGGCTCCTTCATGGCATCTATATGACCCCCGCCAAAGAAATAAGTAGCAGCATCCTTATACCTTCCCTGTACCAAATCCCTTTCAATAGCTAATTCCTCATTCACTTTCAGTTGCTCCTACATAGCCTGCTTCTCAGCCTTTAACTCCTCCCGGACAATATCAAATTTAGCCTGAAGAGCTTTCAGGGCATCCTGAGCAGAATTCAGCTTGGATGACTCAACCACCAACCGAGCCTTCCCTGCCTCATTATCCTTCTTTAAAGAATGATTCTCAGCCTTTGCTGCTTCCAATTCAGCCTTAAACTTCACAACATCCTTCTTCAGAATCTGCACCTCCCAATCCAAGGTATCTTTAAGGCTGTTAATAGGATCCAGCTGGCAGGCACCCCTCAACATATAATTGACATTCTAGCAAAGAAAATATACCTGTTTAAGCCACACAAAACAAAAAATAAATAAATACCCACACAAAAATAGACAAAAAGAAAATACCTCCTGAAGCATAGCGATCAGGTTGGCAGCATAATCCCTGGTGCGGTACATGGCAGCTGTTTTGTGTAGATTTTACGCAAGTGGAAATCAGGTCAGGGTAGAGTTGTGTAAGGTTAACTAGCTCTAGATGGTCCATTGATCAGGTCGTCAGGGTCAAATATAAAGCTGTAAATATAATAATAATAACAATAATGAGATAAATAATTTTGTATGTGGAAAACCCTTGAATGGGAAAAAACCACGGGCAACAAGCCAGGAGAGGATTTCACTATGTAATTTTGGGAGAATAATTGTATGACAATGACAATGTTTATATTTTTCTAAGTATTGCGTATGTAAATGTATGCTTCTTCTTGCGCCAGAATGAGATGATTCCAATGGCTTCAAAGTGTTCCTTATATAGGCTCTAATCTTGAATGGCTGCCTGATGCTGTATTGAATGCGGATTATTCTCCATTATTGCCTGTAATAATTGCTAAATATTCCTCCCGTAATTACTGTATTTACTGCGAGATCTTCTCATTCAATTCCACGTATATAATCCTTTTATAATACGCGTTTATGGTTTAATATCGTCCTGATATTTTGACCGTTGTCTTTTCCATGGCCTGGCGCCTATCTTCGTGTGCCCTGACAGCCTGATAGCCTGATGGTCAGGTTGAGATGAGATATTGATCAGGGGCTTCTGCGGATTTCCAGGCCTAACAATTGCCCCTTATCTCCTTATTTTCAGTGTGCCAGGACGAAAAAATGAGGAGATAACTTTATTTTTAGGAAGATTACCCAACGGTTAAGTTATGCTCAGTCAGTTTCCTGTAACGGCTATTTTACTGCAGTTTATGACGCGTGTGAGATTTACTACAACTTCCTTAATGATTATCCACTTACTTTGATGTTGAAACCCTAATATTCTCCACTATAAATACCTGCGTGCTTCATTGAGTTGAACTCCAACAAAATACTTCTTCTTATTTCTCTCTTGTTAATTTTTCTCTCTAGTTCCCTTAATTACCAGTTTCTTCAATCTTCGATCAATTCTTCATAAATTTTCAACAATGGCCGCAAAAAGGAAGTCCACTAGGGCAGCGACTCCTGCAACCCCTCCTTCCCAGAATCCTGAACGGACTTCTTCTGAGAATTTACCTACTTCTTCTGCTGCACAACCTTCCACTATCAATAATCCGAGTGATTCTTCATTGGAGATGATCTCAATATTCCATAGTGACTTTCAATTTAAGCCTACGAAGGCTTTAAATGAGGATCGGTCTCTTGCAAACCGCTTGAAGCTTGAGTTTGAGAAGGTGCTGAAGGATAAGGGAATCATCGCTGCTGATACTGAAGTCTGGATCCCTGAGAACTCTCCTATCAGGGCCGGCTGGGCTTGTCTTGGTTGGTTCCGGTTTTATGACTCGGCTTTCAGGGCAGGTTGTAAGCTTCCCTTTTCCCGTCTTATGGTTGAGGTTATCAAGGAGATTGGTGTTCCATCTTATCAGTTGATGCCTATGGTGTGGAAGGTTGTATGTTCCATTGAGAATATCTGTAAAAAGCACAATATTTCTTTTTCTCTTGACGATTTGAAGGCTTGTTATGCCGTTAAAACCAATAGTCCTGGCCGTATAAGTTTTAAGGTCAGGGCTTCTACTACTCCTCTTTTGAGCAACTTGGACAGCGGCCATAACAAGGGCTTGGCTGCTGGATACATGTTTGTCAGGACTAATTCTGTGGGTCCTGACCTGGCGTATTTAAATCATGAGGCTTGCGTTGCTGGTGAGTCTTTTAGTTTTTCTCTTTGCCCTGCACGTTTTACTTGTTAGTGAAAAATAAAATGAAGTTTATAATAATTCATACCTCTCATGTGTGTACTTGATGATTGGGTTAATGAAACTGAGTATCCCACTACCAATATTTCTGCTTTCCTTGCTATTCCTCCTTTGGAGAGGTCTTGGCCTCTCTGTTGTGGGGTTGGTCACCTTCCTTGCTGCTTGAAAGCTGACGGTGCTGCCAGGACGGCTAAACCTTCTGGGGCTGTTAGTGCTACTACCTCAGGCAGTAAGTCTATCTTACTCTATCTTTTATTTTTATTTCGGCTGCCTGATAATGTTTGGTTTATATTGGTAATATAGTGTTTCGTGTTGTAGCCACTAGGTCATCTACTCGCCTTGCCAGGTTCGGTATGGCTGATCTTTCAGCCAGGCTGGCTAAGATCAAGGAGGAAGGCTCCCTGGGAAGCGGGGATGCTGAACCTGTTATTGATTTGACTGAACAGTCTGATGCTGCCAAGGTCACTACTGTACCTGCTGAAACAAGTTCAGCAGCCCAAAAAAGGAAAATTGAAGATGTTGACATCTCTGCCCCGGTCAGGGAAGTGAAGGCCAGGGTGGACAATATGGAGGCTTCTAGGGTGAAGATTAGGGACTACGCTGCTTCTAGATCAGATGTCATGCTCACGCTTGATGTTGTTGAGACTGCTACTCAGGCAGTTGCTTCGGTGGATCATTCAGTCAACCTCTTGGAGGGTGCCTTGGCTGCTGTGAGGGACGTAGGCTGGAACAATTTTTATGTGTGTTTTGTTTGGGTAGTTTCTATTATTGGGGCATATTACTCATACTTTTCTTCCTGTTTTCGGTCAGGGTGCTGCGACCTGTCTCCATAACGCCTATCTGGCTACTTCTTTGGTAGCTATGATTGATCTGATGAGATCAGGTTATGATAGGCTGAGGTCTGAGCTGGGTTTTGCACGAGCTAACCTGGCTGCTAAAGCTACTGACTTGGTGAGGGTGCAGGCTGAGAGAGATGCTGCTAAGGCTGAGACAGATTCAAGCAAGCGGCTATTGTAGGAGGCTTTGGGCAGAAATGAGGAGATCACCTAGGAAAGGGATGACCTGGAGTTCAAGTTAGATGATGCTCCCCTCTATTTCTATATTAAGGGAATGGATGCTGCTATGTCGGAGCCTGTCGAGGCCAGGGCAAAATGGAACCCTGAAGCTGAGGTGGCTTTTGCTGCTTCAAAGTATCATGACCTGCACAATTTGGGAAATGAACAAGAGGTGGACTCTCCAGGTGAGCAGGATGTTGATGCTGGTCCGGTCAAGGGTGGAAGTAGTGGTACTGTTTCTGAGGAGAAGCAGTAATTTGTTTTTTCAGTTGGTATTTGGCCCATCCAGGGGGATGTCCCTGGACAAACAATATTTTCTTTTCTTTTTCTGTCTTGGGTCAGGGAGACTATCCCTGGGCTTTATGAATATGTTGGCGCCTTTGCCCCAGGGGGTAAGGGTTTTTATTAATATAGGCATGGTGGCCTTTTTTGGCTGATTTTGCTTTTAACTTTTCTTGGATTTGTGAGTTTCATCTTGTTGGGACTGTCAAACATTTTGTTTGAATAACCTGCACATCATTTTTGTTCTATCTTGTTATTCGTTAGTAATTCAACCAAGTATAGTTTTTTGCTATACTGGTTGAAGGGGTGGGAAAACCGGCCTGTTAGGAGGGCTTATGACCCCTGCCTAGCTGAAGGGCTTGGTATTCGGCCTGTTAGGAGGGCATTTAGACGAAGTGTTTAGGAGAGAACACCCTTGCACCTGTCTTACTGCGTCCAGCCGGTTGTAATCCGTGGCAGTAAACCTAGTCAGGTAAGGCAATTATTTCATGCCTGATTGGTTCTGACATTTACTGTATCTGGCGGTGGTTACCAACTTGTCAGGCACAATTAAGTGCAAAATTTTTGTTTCAGAAATATATGGTAGAGTAGCCCTCAATCCTGAATATTCATGCATATAACTATTTATCATGTATAATTGTTTAGGATTCAAGAAGTAAATAAGTAGGTTAGTTGAACAGATATAAATTGCAGACAAGGCATGTAAAACATGTAGTTCATCAGGTAGCACGTCAGGTTGAGTAGTGATTGTATTTATACCTGATTGTAGCCTGATCTGATCTTTACATGAGGAATAATTTTAAATGAGTTACATTCCAGGATCTTGGGATCATTTCCCCTTCTAGCGTTTGGAGCCTGTATGCTCCTTGTCCAACAATTGAATCAATTAAGTAAGGGCCTTCCAATGTGGGAGCCAGTTTGCCTGCTGATTTTTCTTTATTATTTGGAAATACCTTGCGTAGGACAAGGTCACCTTCTTTAAAGACTCTGATCCTAACGTTTTTGTTGTAAGTCCTGGAGACTGCCTGTTTATATGATGCCATCCTGATTTTGGCAGCGTCTCTTAGCTCTTCTGTTAGAACTAAGTTATCTTGAATTAGGTCTCTATTCGCCTCAATATTGTTCACGCTGTATCTGGATGTTGGTACTCGTACTTCCGTAGGAATGCCAGCTTCACAACCATATACCAGAGAGTAAGGTGTTTGGCCTGTTGCAGTTTTTGGAGTTGTCATGTCTGCCCATAGTACTAATGGAAGTTCTTCAACCCATCTGCCTCGTCTTCTTTTTAGCTGCTTTTTTAGGCAGCTTATGACTACTTTATTGGTTGATTCGGCCTGGCCATTGGCTTTTGGATATCTAGGGGTTGACGTTACCAGGTTGATATTCCATTCTTGGCAAAATGTTTGGGTCTTTTTCCCCACAAATTGAGTCCCATTATCACATACTTTTTCTGATGGGACTCCATACCTGCAAATGATATTCGTCCTAATGAAAGATATTACTTCTTTTTCAGTTACTTGCCTGAAAGAGTCAGCCTCAATCCATTTGGAGAAGTAATCAGTCATAGCCAACATGAATACTTTTTGTCCTGGAGCAACGGGCAGTTTTCCCACAATATCCATGCCCCATTTTATGAACGGCCGGGGTGCGGAAATTGAATGGAGGAGTTCAGATGGCTGATGTATGATTGGTGCATGAATTTGACAAGCTTCGCATTTTGCCGAGTATTCCAGGTAGTCAGCCCTCAGTGTTGGCCAGTAGTAGCCTGTCCTGAGAATTTTACTTGCCAGGCTCTTCCCGCCTTTGTGGTTGCCACAGTGTCCATCGTGTATTTCTTGAAGTACAAGTTTGGATTCGTCAGGCTCCAAGCATCTCAGGTAGGGTCCAGCCTGCGATCTCTTGAACAAAGTGTTATTGATGATAGCATAAGTTGAAGCTCTGATTTTAAAGGCCCTTTCCTCATGTCTGCCTTGAGGCAGTATTCCTCGGAGAAACCAATCATAATAGGGTTTAGTCCAAGAGTTATTGTCCTGATTGACAGGATTGACTTGTTCAGGTTTGCTGATGGCTGGCTCTAGTAAATGCACAATTGGTATTTTGTCGAAAACAGTGGGGGTAAAGTTGGAACCTAGGCTGGCCAGAGCATCAGCCTGGGTTTTCAGGTCTCTTGATATTTGATCTATGTCAAATAAAGGAAATTTAGTGGTAAGGTTTTTTGCAAATTCTAAATACGAAATCATTTTTGCATCCTTAGTCGTATAAATTCCCTTTATTTGATTAGCAGTTAGGAGTGAATCAGTTTTTACCTTTTGGTTTTGAACACCGAGGTTTAGACATACCTTTAAGCCTGCTATCAGGGCTTCATATTCCGCTTCATTGTTAGTAGCTTTGAACTGACAGCTTATAGCCTGAGCTATCACGTCTCTGATGTGACAATAATTAGAGTATATTTAGTCCCCGAATTAGCCTTGTTCCCATGCTTTTTAGTGCATATTTGGGTCATTTATTGTCTTTAGTTCTTTGTTTTGCATTTTCTTTGAGGTTTTGTATCCTCGGTAGGAAAGGAGTGCAAACCTTGCATTTTCATGGCAAAACGAGACTAAATTGATTGAATTCAATGACCAAGCATCAAGGAGAGACAAGATTAGAAGGCCTTTGTACATACTATAGTAGATGGGCAATGATGAGAAAAGATCCTTGCATCCCCGAGGAAATCCCCAAGGATTTTATGAAGAAAAGGGAAGAAAAGAAGAAGAACTGTGACTGTCCAGCAATCCATTCGGATTGTCCTGAAGATGCCCGTCCTCCACCTCCAAAATCCGAGCGTCTTCACGCCAAGACGCCCGGGCAGCAACCCCAGAAGACGCCCGTCTTCTCCCAAAGACGCCCGGGCAGCAACTCACGAATCCGGCCGTCCCGTGCCTAAGACGCACGGATTCCAAGGCAGCATAATTTCGTTTCTTCAAGCTTCAAGAAAGATACCCATCCTTCCAAAAATACCAGCGTTTCCCTAAGTAGGGACTTAATCGTCATTTAAGCCCTTAGTTAACCCTAATTCCTACACCTAATCCCCACAATAAATACCCCATTAGTCTAATTATAAGAGCATGTTCTTCTTAGCAATCTCTAGTATAGTTAATATCAATCAAATCTCTCTTTAATATTGTAATCAACAACTAATCAAGTTTTAATACAAGTTTTATTTCCTTAATCTCTCTTTTGTTCATCCTTTATTTTGGGTAATTGAAGATTATTTGGGTTATTATTGGGAGATTGACAACCTCTCAATCAAGCATCAAGTACTTCTTTTATTCTTTGCTTTATTATTGGAATCATTAGTAGGTATAGTTCTCTTAATCCCTTTTTAATTATTGCTAATTACTTTCATTTGTTCATCATGTTTCACTTTGTTGGTATGATTGACAACCTTGCTAGCATGTTGAACATGATAATGAGTGAGTAGTTCCATAGCTAGGGTTAATGGGTAATTAGGGGAAACCAACATGGGGAATGATTCATGCTTAAATTAATATACTTTCATGGTTTATTTGCTTGCTTGTTATGATCTCAACACATGCACATGTTATGTTTGATGAAATGCGAGCATATGAATCCTTGCATTTTTTACCCATCACCTATCTTTTCAATGAGACTTGTAAGACATAAACCAACTCGAGTCTCATTAAACCATGCATGTTGTTGAGTAGGGAACACTAAGTCGACTTGTAGGTGTTGTACAATCTAATCGATTCGGCTCCGGGACCCAAACTTTCCCAGGATTGTAAGATATAACCCAACTCAATCCATCACAACAATAATTGCTTGCTTATAATTTGAGAACATGTTTGTATGATCAATTCCCATGAATCCCCTATGACCCCATGATACCCTAGTGCTTTTTATCAATTGTTTACAACCCTTTTCAATTCATCTTGCTTGTTTACTTTCATTAATATTTAGTTTAGTGACCTTCTACATCAACCCAAATTGTGACACCCCTAAGACACCACTAGTTGCAATAGAAATCTCATTTCAATTCCCGTCCCTTGGGATCCGACGTTTACTTGCCTCTTTACTAATTGTAGAGTTGTTTGTGAAGCTATAAATTGTGTTTTGGTGTAGGTGCTCCTAACGACAAGTTACCGAAAAGATTTAGTCCCGACCAAAAATGGCGCCGTTGCCGGGGACGGTGTTAACTTGATTTAGATTTTCTTATATTGTTATTAGTTGTGTCTTTCTTTTCCTTGGGGAAGTAGAACTCCTCAAGGTATGTTCTAATTGTTTTCGAGTTGTTTGATATTTTGCATGTCTAGAAGGTCACAAGGTGACTTGTTACCTTTTGATCGTGAAATTGAAAGAACTTTGACAACTAATAGAAGATTTGCTAGGAGAAATTTGAGAGGTATTGGTGAGGTTGTAGATATTCAACCAACTATTGAGTTCATCAACCCTTTTGGAAGAGAAGGTGAGGAGAACCCAACACAAAATCAACCCACAATGCCTAAGTTTTCATCACATTCCGTACCCACTGAGGAGACCTACCCAATGGTACTCCCACACCACAACATCTAACCGGAAATTTCATTGCCAAATCCGCATTTATCCAATTAGTCGAAAGAAGCCAATTTGGGGGGATGCCTAGTGAAGACCCTCACTCTCATATGGAGGCTTTTTGCGATTATTGTGATGCGATTTCTCAAACCGGTGTAACTCAAGACCAAATTCGATGGGTCTTATTTTCTTTTTCTCTAATTGGCACCGCGAAACAATGGTTGAAGAACCTTGATAAGGCCACTCTCGGAATTGATTCTTGTAAAAAGTTGGCTCTAGCTTTCTACAAAAAGTTCTACCCACCGGAAAAGACTAACATGCTAAGAGCTGAAATTACAGGTTTTAAGCAAAGGGATGAAGAATCTTTGTATGAAGCTTGGGAGCGGTTCAAAGGAATTTGTCGCTCATGTCCTCACCATGGACTTAGCGAGTGGTTCTTGGTACAACAATTTTGGAACGATCTATATGAAGATTCAAGGAACATTCTCAACATGAGATCAAATAGAATGTTCACCGAAGTTGATGACAATCAAACTTGGAACAAAATTGAGGAAATAGCGGTCCATAACTCACAATATAGTAGACCTCGCATGGCTACTAGAGGAGGAAAGCATGAAGTGGACTCCGTTACTCAATTGGGTGCTCAACTTAGTGCTCACATTGATACCATCAATTTGAAGTTTGAAAAGGCTATGGCTAGACTTGAAGAAGCCTCAAAATCACCAAAGCATCATGTTAATGCCATGACGGCATCTTCATCAATCCCAAGTGGGATATGTGAGAATTGTGGAACTTTGGGACATGACCCAAGTGAATGTAGGGGAACAAATGAACAAGTGAATGCTTTCCAAGCATACAAGAGTGGTACCCCTTATTCCAACTATTACAATGAAAACACCAAATTCCATCCGAATCTCTCATACAAAAGCCAAAATGTTCAAAACCCTCAAACAACATACACCCCACCTCTCATGAGAAACCAAAATCAAAGACCCTTTTACAACCAAAACCAAGGTTACCAAAATCAATCTCCATACAATCAACAAAATGACCAAGGTTTTGATGTTCAAAAAGCGGTCCTTCAAATGCCAAAGAATCAACAAGAGTTTTTCACTCAAATGCAAAAGGATAGTCAAGCAAAGGAAACCACCATCAACAACATCCTAGCTCACACCAAAATGTTGGAAACCCAATTGACTCAACTAGCATCTTCAAGCTCACAAAGACAAAAGGGGCAATTACCACCTCAAAGTAATCCCCCAAGACATGAAACGGTTAGTGCCATTCACTTGAGAAGTGGTACAAGGTATGAAGTACCGAAGAAGCAAGTTGTGGATAAAGTTGTGGTAGCTAGTGACAAGGAAGAAATTGTGCAAAACTCCAAGGATGGAGAACCATCAAAAGAAGAAATCTCAAAGAAAAATGAAGACAAGGTCAAGGAGAAGGAGCCCATTGTGATTAGACTTCCTTTTCCAAGTCGTCAAGCCAAGCCCAAATTTGATGACCAACTTGTAAAATTTATGGAAATCGTGAAGAATTTGGAAGTCTCAATTCCTTTCACGGAATTAATCAATCACGTGCCGGCCTATGCGAAATACATGAAAGACATCCTCACAAAGAAGAAGTCGATCCGGAAACTTGAGTCTATCGCCTTCACTAAGGTGAGTAGTGCAATACTTCAAGGGAGTTCACCTCCAAAACTCAAGGATCCGGGAAGCTTCTCAATACCGTGTACCATTGGCGACACCACGATCAACAAAGCCTTATGTGATCTAGGGGCTAGTGTGAGTGTTATGCCGTACTCGGTGAGTAAAAGGTTGAGGATGGGAGAGCTTAAATGCACCAATATCACACTCCAAATGGCCGATAGATCGACGAAGAGACCATTAGGGATATGGGAAGATGTTCCCGTACGAATTGGAAAATTTTTCATCCCGGTGGACTTTGTCATTGTTGATATGGAAGAAGACTCCAACATTCCAATCATTCTAGGAAGACCTTTCTTACACACCGCGGGTGCGGTGATTGATGTGAAACATGGAGAGCTCACTCTAGAAGTGGGAGATGAGAGTATAACTTTCAATCTTGACAAGACCATGAGAGCTCCCCGTTTGCATGAACCATGTTTTATGATTGATCATTATAGCCGGAAGGATGATAGGAAGAAGTCGGAACTCCAATGGAAGAAGAAAATTGAAGATGCTCCATTCAAAGAATAAGTGAATTATAACAAAGAGAGCTTGCAAAGCTCACTAAAGTCAAGCTGTGAAGAAGATGGCCCCATTGGCCAAAACGAGATAATGGGAGAGTTGTCTCTATCAACTTAAGAGATCTTTAGTGATCAAGTAGATGAAGTTCGTGGTCTTTGGGACGATAAATTTGAAGGGATTTTCAATCCCTATATTGGTAATGCTATCGATCAAGACCGACAACAAGGGCAAAGATCTATTGAAGATCTTTATCATGACAATGAACAAGCTTTTGATTACTTCTTCAAGGTGTTGAGCAACATCAACAACACCTTGGACATGCCCCCATGACATCTCACTAAGGATGAGAGTTTGGTGGAGTCCTTCCTAAACCATCAATTGTAAATATTTCTAACTCCTAACTCGCATTTTAATTCTCATATTGCATTTTTTGTCATTTTTGGATTTTTATGGCTTGATCAAGATAATTATCATGTTTGAGAGAAGTGAGGGAGAGACTAATGATTTCAATTAATGCGTAGTGCTTTAGCTTAGTGTGGGGATAGCAATTGCCTAGGCTATCCATGCCTTAGTAGTGCCCCCACAATGAAGAACACGAGATTTTGAAGAATGAAAAATGACGCGGGATATGCAAGTACACGGATGGAACTGAATCCGGGTAAAAGGGGTAGAATCCGAGCGTTTTCAAGAGAACCCGCATGTCTTCAGGCAACCCGGGCGTCTTTGTCAGAATCCGCCCGTCCTTCATGAGCTGAATTTTTGAAATTTTAGGACTGTTAGCAAATCTGGACGGCCTGCAAAAGAAACCGCCCGTCCTAAAAAAGACGCCTGTCCTGAAAGAGAAGACGCCCGTCTTTTTGGCTGAGAAAAACAAGAAAATCCCTGGAAAGGAATCCGCCCGTCTTCACTGAAAGACGCCCGTCCCGCAGCTGAACAATCCGAGCGTCTTTGCTCAAAGACGCCCGTCTTTAGGCGAGGATTTCTCAACCCAGAACAGACAGAATCCGGGCGTCCCGAAGGAAAGCCGCCCGTCTTCCCCCTACATTTCAAAATTTTCGGGTCTTTTATAAACCCCCTCCCACATTCATTTCTTCATTCCTTCATTCAAAACACTACCCATAAACCCCACAACTCAAAACCCTCATCCTCTCCATCACAAAAACAAGGTTTCCTCAACCACATTTATCAAAATCAAATCAAAACATCCTTCTAACAAAAATTAATCATTCCTCTTTCAACAAAAATCAAACCAAGCACCAAAATCTTCAACCTTTGAGTCGATTTTTGAATTTATAAAGGCAAAGCCTTTCATCTTAAAATCGATTTGGGTACACTTGGAATTTGAAGATTTTCACTCTTTTCTTGGTTCAAGCATCAATGGCAAGGACAAAAGGAGCAACAAAGGCACCAAAGGCAAAGGCACTCTCAACAAGATAAAAGAGTCTTCAAGCAAAGAAAGCCTCATTGGCTATGGTGGTAGCTAGCTCAAACTTGGAAGCAACAACATCCACTACTCCGGAAATTGCTCAACTTTCGAACTATCCGGAGGTAATTTTCATTTCCAAATCCCATAGGGAAACTTTTGCCAAGTTTGCTAGAAAATCCTTTCTATCCACCAAGTTTATTTGTGAAGATGCCTTAGATAAGTTGGGTGTCCTTGAGCAAACTAGAGCCTTCTTTAAAGCCATGGGGTTGGAGAAATTGTTTACAACAAAAGAATTGAGATACCCCTCCCTTACCTTAGAATTCTTGAGTTCTTTGAAAGTTACAAAGGTTGAGACTATGGAAAATATCGACTTCCGCCTAGCTAATGTTAGTAGGCGCATCTCCTTTGAGGAAATGAGTAAAGCTTTGGGTCTTGATGATTCACATAGTTATTTCAAGAATGTTGGCAAGTATGACCCCGATCCTTTTTGGGAGGCGATTTCCGGAAGGAAATTTGAGAACTATCATGCTAGTCGCACTCTATTAGTCTACCATCCGGGCATTAGAGTGTGGCACAAGGTCATAGGGAACACCATCATTGCAAGAAAAGACACCAACCACTTTACCAAGCTCGATTTTGTTCTTCTTGAGTCGGCCTTAAACATTGGAAGGGAATTCACCAAGCCTTTCAACTCTCTAAGGCTTTTGGTGGATAGATGGATAAATGTTGATTGTGGGAAGCAAGGCACTACCGTTATTGTGAATGGAGGTCTAGTCACTCTTTTGGCTAAATACTTTGATCCGAACTTCAACAAGGATAGCAAGTATGTGGCGAAAAGGGGTGGTCATCTAGTTGATAGTGATACTATGATAAACAAATACAAGTGGGTCTCTCATAACCCTCTTGACACCAAGTATGGGTGGCTCACTAGTGAGGCTAGATCTTTTACTTTGCCTTCGAAGATTTTTCGTTTAAGTGTCCATCGGACCAACTATCTCCTTCCCCTCTCAAAAGAAGCCGAATACATTATCTGACAACAAAGGGATGAAATTGAAATGCCCTCCTCTTTCATTGTCACACCACCCTATCCTTTCAAGTACCTAGAGTTCAAACCCGAAGGTGTTGAAGCAAGCAAAGATTATATGACTCTTCTTATGCAAGAGATGCACAAGCAAGCTTTCAAGGATCGGGAAGATGCATACTTAGCCCAATATCCACCCCTCCTTCATTTAGCTAGGCAAGGACTCCTTGATCCTTCATGTCCTTTGCCTAGTTAGGCGGATAGGGAAGTCTTCTTTCCGAGTGCATCTAGGGATGAGACTCCGGGTGACGATGAGGTTATCGGTGATGCGGTTGTTGATGGCATTGATGAAGAGGCTAGTGAAGAAGAAGAAGAGGATGATGAACAAAGTGAACAAGAAAGTTAAAAGGGAAGTGGTGATGAGTCCACTTATATTGAGGAAGATGATGATAGTGATGATATGATGGAAGATTAGCAAGCTTTGGAGGCTCCTACCCTCTTGAGGTTTGTCTACTTCTTTGTTTTATTTATTTATCTAGATCATGATTCGAGTACTCCTAGCAACATAGAGGACTAACACCTCGGCCCCAGTGAGGTGTTCTCATTTCATTGTTCCCACTTTTGAAAATCCAAAATGACAAATTTAGTTTCATGCATTGCATTGTGTGTGCATGAACTACACCTAACCTTAGGACATTAGCAATAATGTCTAACTCGGTTTGGGGAAGTACATACATACAAAACGAGAGGTAATCTAAATTATCCTCTCCGTCATAAACAAAACCCATGCATCATGTAGTGTAGATTAGTGTAGCTAACATTTAGTGTAGAATTCATGCATCATGCTTGCATGATTTACCATCATTTTGGCCATTGAGGACAATGCCCATATTAGTGTGGGGATGGGGAATTCTAACTTAACTTCTATTCAAAAATCCAAAAAAATTGAAAATTTCAAAAAACCATAAAAATGTGAAAAATTAAAAAACCAAAAACATGTTCAATTCCTTTGTAGTGTAGTCGTGTATATATTATTGTATATATTGTGTTTGTTTTACCCTTGTTCACATTGATCGACTACGCCACATCCGAGACATGAGGATATTGAAGACCGCATGGTATGATCTTTCCAATCTCCTTTTTCCTCTTTATGTTAATGACTATGTGGCTTTATTTTGATTGATGCGGTATAAACAATGTGAACTTAGGACTTGCATTTAGTTTATATGGCATATTAGTTGGTAGAATCATTTGCATTAGGATGTTAATATGTTAGTTGCATCATGGCATGTAGTTGCATGTTAGAAAAATTTTGCGAAACCGTCTACTTGAGAAGCTTGACAAGTGTATATAGGCCCTAGTAGATGCTTTTTCTTCTTAAGACTTTGCTTGTTAGAATACTTGTAAAACACCCTTGGATGTGTCATGCTAGTATTCTTTGACCCATGGTTTAAGGCCTAGTCAAGAGTACCTTGTGGTGTGATAACTCCTTGGCTACCGTTTATTCCAAGGCGACCCTTGAAACCATGCATCCATCTATCCATCATCCATGTTCTACCATAGTTTTGTCATCAACGAGAATGGGCACAAAAAGAAATCAATTTGAGTTCAATGAAATGAAAAGTGAAAGAAAGTTTGCAAAAATGCATCAAATGAAATGACAAGAAAGTGTTCAAAAGAAATGCCAAAAAGAAATGCAAAGAAAGTTGTCAAGTGTTGAAATGCCAAAAATCAAAAGAAATGGCAAGAAAGTGTTCTCAAATGTTATATGCCACATGAAATTGGGGGGAAAAACAAAAATGAAAGCAAACTCCCAAAGTGAAACTCAAATATCTATTGTTCCCTTTATCCACCGTATCCATTTTTGTGCATGGTAGAGAGGGGACGACCCTTCTTCTTGTCTAGGCAAGAGGTGGAATTCCGCGATCCTCTAGTGTTTCTAACACCATAGGGAGTCTACTCTTGACAAAAGCATTTAACGATTGAGGATAAAGGTACCCTAGCTTTGATTTATTGGTATCCTTCTAGGCTTAGTAGTTTGATGAAATTGCATCTATGAAGGAGTGTGTACCCTTGAATTGCTTCCCTTATAGATAATTTCCACCACTTAGATGAGGAAAGTGGCTATTCTTTTGTAGATGCATCCATTATTTGATTTTGTGTGCTTAATGTTTGGATGTGTCGCCATTTTGGCAAGACCCACCTTGCCTTGCAAGAAGGCATCCTACCTCATAGTTGTCTTGTTGTGAGTTGAAGGGGCGGAGTGAGACCCGCTAATTGTCTCATATCGGCTATGTTATTAGGTTAGTTTAAAATAATGGTCCTAGTCTTTGTCACCTCTTTACTCGGGACGAGCAAAGGTTCGGTTTGGGGATATTTGATGTGACCATAATTAGAGCATATTTAGTCCCCGAATTAGCCTTGTTCCCATGCTTTTTAGTGCATATTTGGGTCATTTATTGTCTTTAGTTCTTTGTTTTGCATTTTCTTTGAGGTTTTGTGTCCTTGGTAGGAAAGAAGTGCAAACCTTGCATTTTCATGGCAAAACAAGACTAAATTGATTAGAAGGCCTTTGTACATACTATAGTAGATGGGCAATGATGAGAAAAGATCCTTGCATCTCCGGGGAAATCCCCAAGGATTTTATGAAGAAAAGGGAATAAAAGAAGAAGAAATGTGACTGTCCAGCAATCCGTGCGGATTGTCCTGAAGACGCTCAGCCTCCACCTCCACAATCCGAGCGTCTTCACTCCAAGACGCCCGGGCAGCAACCCCAGAAGACGCCCGTCTTCTCCCAAAGACGCCCGGGCAGCAACTCACGAATCCGGTCGTCCCGTGCCTAAGACGCACGGATTCCAAGGCAGCACAATTTCGTTTCTTCAAGCTTCAAGAAAGATGCCCATCCTTCCAAAAATACCGGCGTTTCCCTAAGTAGGGACTTAATCGTCATTTAAGCCCTTAGTTAACCCTAATTCCTACACCTAATCCCCACTATAAATACCCCATTAGTCTAATTAGAAGAGCATGTTCTTCTTAGCAATCTCTAGTATAGTTAATATCAATCAAATCTCTCTTTAATATTGTAATCAACAATTAATAAAGTTCTAATACAAGTTTTATTTCCTTAATCTCTCTTTTCTTCATCCTTTATTTTGGGTAATTGAAGATTATTTGGGTTATTATTGGGAGATTGACAACCTCTCAATCAAGCATCAAGCACTTCTTTTATTCTTTACTTTATTATTGGAATCATTAGTAGGTATAATTCTCTTAATCCCTTTTCAATTATTGCTAATTACTTTCATTTGTTCATCATGTTTCACTTTGTTGGCATGATTGACAACCTTGCTAGCATGTTCAACATGATAATGAGTGAGTAGTTCCATAGCTAGGGTTAATGGGTAATTAGGGGAAACCAACATGGGGAATGATTCATGCTTAAATTAATATGCTTTCATGGTTTATTTGCTTGCTTGTTATGATCTAAACTCATGCACATGTTATGTTTGATGAAATGCGAGCCTATGAATCCTTGCATTTTTTACCCATCACCTATCTTTTCAATGAGACTTGTAAGACATAAACCAACTCGAGTCTCATTAAACCATGCATGTTGTTGAGTAGGGAAGACTAAGTCGACTTGTAGGTGTTGTACAATCTAATCAATTCGGCTCCGGGACCCAAACTTTCCTAGGATTGTAAGATATAACCCAACTCAATCCATCACAACAATAATTGCTTGCTTATAATTTGAGAACATGTTTGTATGATCAATTCCCATGAATCCCCTATGACCCCATGATACCCTAGTGCTTTTTATCAATTGTTTACAACCCTTTCAATTCATCTTGCTTGTTTACTTTCATTACTATTTAGTTTAGTGACCTTCTACATCAACCCAAATTGTGACACCCCTAAGACACCACTAGTTGCAATAGAAATCTCATTTCAATTCCCGTCCCTTAGGATCCAACCTTTACTTGCCTCTTTACTAATTGTAGAGTTGTTTGTGAAGCTATAAATTGTGTTTTGGTCTAGGTGCTCCTAACGACAAGTTACCGAAAAGATTTAGTCCGACCAGTCTCCCTGTGGTTATTTAAGTACTAATCCTAACCCTGTCCCTCTGGCGGTGGATGCCCCATCTATGAATAGGTTCCATTCTTGGTCTGGGGTTTTATTTTCTAACTGGTTGGCCTCTTTTATCAGGTCTGGTTTCAGGTTAGGGCTAAAGTCAGCCATAAAGTCTTCTAGGTCCTGCGATTTAATCACTGCCCTGGGTTCAAAGGAGATGTCGTATGTGCTAATCTGTACAGACCATTTAGCCATCCTGCCTGAAAGTTCAGGCTTACGTAGGACAGATTTTATGGGTAAATTGGTCCTGGCTATAATGGGGTGACTTTTAAAATAAGGTCGCAATTTAGTACATGACATAATTAAAGCTAAGACATATTTTTCAAGCAATCCATACCTCAACTCAACATCTAGCAGGCTTTTACTTACATAGTAGACTGGATGTTGCTGACCATCCTGTTCTTTCACTAGGACTGCGCTGACTGCTGTGTCAGTGACAAATAGGTATACTGACAAAGGCTCTCCCTTCTCCGGCTTAGCCACTAAGGGTGGAGATGATAGGTAGGATTTTAGATCCTGAAAAGATGTCTTGTGTTCATCCGTCCATTGGAACTGTTTATTCTTCCTGAGGAGGTTATAGAATGTTTTGCATCTCTCAGGGGGTCTTGATATGAAATGATTCAGGGCAGCCACCCGGCATGTCAATTTCTGGATATCCTTGACAGACTTGGGTGATTGTAGCTCCAGGATAGCCTTTATCTGTTCACGGCTGGCTTCAATGCCCCTTTTTGTGACCATGTATCCAAGGAATTTGCCTACAGAGACTCCAAAGTGGCATTTTGCAGGGTTTAGCTTCATGTTGTATTTTTCCAATATCTCGAATGCTATTTCTAGGTGTTTCACATGATCTTCTGCATTTTTGGATTTCACCACCATGTCGTCTATGTATACTTCCATTATGTCACCTATTTGGTCTTTAGACATCATGTTGACCAAGCGCTGGTACGTTGCCCCTGCATTCTTCAGGCCGAAAGGCATGGCAGTGTAACAGTGTATGCCTCGGTCTGTAATGAATGCAGTACTCTCCTGGTCAGCAGGGTGCATCTTTATTTGATTGAACCCGCTGGAAGCATCCATGAATGTCAGCATCTCATGGCCTACTGTGGCATCTACCATGGCATCAATATGTGGCAAGGGAAATAGATCTTTATGACATGCTTTGTTCAGGTCATTGTATTCTACACAGACTCTCCACTTTCCATTCTTTTTCTGCACAACAACTACATTAGCCAGCCACTCAGGATACATTACATCCCTGATCATTCCCATATCCAAGAGTTTTTCTACTTCCTCGTTAATAATGGTATTTCTTTCAGCTGTAAATTTCCGTCTTTTCTGTTGTACAGGCTTAAAAGAAGAGTCAACATTGAGTTTATGTGTAATTATATCAGCGTTAATTCCAGTCATATCAAAATGTGACCAAGCAAACCAAGATGATTTATTTTTAAGGAACTTTACCAGTTCAAGCCTGACACTATCTAGTGCGTCATATCCTACTAAAACATACCTGTCAGTGTACTTAGGGTCTAGGATTACCTGATCTGTTTCCATTCTGGGAGGTGCCACATAAGTGCTCCTGAGAGGGTACTGTAATTGCTATCCAAGGGACTTACCTGCCCTGGAAGGCTTCAAGGCTGCTGTGTAGCATTCCTGGGCTATCTGGTGGTCCCCTGTAATTGTGGATATGCCCCAGTCTGTTGGTATCTTGATACACTGGTGATAGGTTGACGGTACGACCTTAACATTATGAATCAAAGGCCTACCCAAGATCGCGGTGTAGGATGACAGGCAGACAAGGACTCCAAATTTCTCATAAGATGAGACTCCTTCCACGTAGGTTAGGAGGTGGATTTGTCCTAGGGTGCTCCTGGTTTCACCACTGAATCCCACTAGGACGCTGGATTTCTTAATGATTTGGTCCTCGTTGATCTTCATGGCTTTCAGTACGTCAAGCATGATCAGGTTCACCGAGCTGCCTTCGTCTACCAGGATCCTTCTTACTGTGGCGGTTCCAATCTGCAAAGAAATTACCAGGCCATCATGATGAACATAAGGTATGCCCATTGATGCGTGTCTAAAATATGATGTTTTTCACCTTATTTTACACGCATTTCAGAGCTCAAATATGTAGTTTATGCTACTATTTTCCCTATTTTCGTCTACTTTCGTGTTTTTGTATAATATTGAAGAAATGTGAAGAATTCAGCGGAAATCGAGCCGAATCCGTCCCTAAGTACTTAGCACTGCATTTGACATGGAGTAATGACTCGAGAAACGAACTTGGTGCGCGTTTCAAGGCCTCAAAGATAGATTTGCGAGAGTTTCAGAAGCGGATTGCCAACTACATTGGTCTATAGACTGACCTACATGGTCTATAGACTGTCAGAATGCTGAACAGAAGTCCGCAGGAAAGAGGGGCAGTCGATCGACTGGTCCCAGTGGTCGATCGACCACCCCACGATCTGACGCGCAATTTGAGAACGAGAATTAGAAAGCCCAATGTAATTAGGGTTTAGGAAATAAGTCACGTTATTTTTCCTTTTTAACGTAACTTAAGATTGGCATCCAGGATATCGAGTATTCATCATTATTCAGTTCCATCTAGTATTTAGTAGTTTCCATTAATTCGATACTTTTCATAGTTTAGTTTTCTTAATAATGTTCATTGCTTCCGGATCCTAATCTTCGGTAATTCTGTTCTTCAATTTACAGTCTATCTTTATTCGCTTTACTTAGTTTGGAAATTGCTAGTTAGATCCCGAAACCTTAATTACTTTATTGCGTTTTTATTGCTTAAATTTTAATCATGTTTTCCTTTATAGTTTTTGTTAATTTTACTGTTGTTGTTATCATCACATGAGCAGCTAAGTCCCCTTTGCTAAGATGTGAGGGGAGCGATAGCGTAGATGGCGTAGAATAGGTGACCCCGAATTAGGGTATGGTCGATCGACTGGCTTAACTGGTCGATCGACTATGTGGTGTGGTCGGTCGACTGAAGTAGTTAGTCGATCGACCAGACCCGTGTTTGATTAGCACGGTTTGATTCGTTGAGTGCAATATTTAACAATGAGACCGAGAGGAGACTTGTTAGATGCTTAGTTTTGACCAACCCGTAGATCAAGAGATAGGGGAGGGCATTAATTAATGAATTAAGACGACTAAATTGCTAAGATCAAAAGATAAGTAATTTAGGCTTTAGGAATTACTTTTCAGGGCAAGAGTTAGTATTAGTGAGACCTAGGGACTAGTAGCATAGGCCGAAAGGAGCTGCTAGTTAACTTGGACCGAGAGGACATGTTTACCCATCCTACACGACTGTATTTCGGACTTACCTAGGATTATGTGCCATCGTAGCTATAGTGAACCGACCGTCTTAGCTCCTTTTTATCATTTGCTTACACTTATTTCTATTATATGCTTATCTATTTTTTTTTTACATTTAGACTTAGATATACTTAAAACCAAAACCCCCCAGAAATTCCAATAGACTAAAATTAAGACAATTAGAACTCCCTACCTCCCTGCGGATCGACCCTTACTACCGCTTGCTAGTTGTAGTTTGGAAATTATAAATATTATTTTTGATACTTACATCGACAGGTATCAATTTTTGGCGCCGTTGCCGGGGAGGCAGCGCTAGTTTTAGTTGTTTATTTATTTTAGTCTTTTTCTTAGTTTAAGGAACTTTTTGTTCCTTAAACTTTTCTCACCTTCTTGTTGTAGTTTATTCTTATGCGCAGGTCTCAAAAAGGTGAATTATTTCCCCTTGATCTCGAGCTAGAGAGGACCCTGCGAGTTAAGAGAAGGCTATTTCAAGAAGCACAGTCCGAGGAAGAGCCTAGTTCTAGGTCTAGTTTTTACGAGAACGAGTTATTTGAAGAAAACCCACCTTCATCTCCTATTTCTGCCTCATCAGCTGAGACCGTCACATCTCCAGATATGGCTGAAGAAGCTAGTATAGCCAGTCACTCTTTGCCAAAAGCTGAGAATCCCTATAAGGGATTCGCGTTGCCAGCCGGGACGGATAGAAAATTCGAAGCGAAACCGTCCTATATTAACTTGGTTGAGAGAAACCAATTTGGGGGAGATGCAAATGAAGATGCAGCTAAACATATGAAGATATTCACTGACTACTGCTGTTCTATACCCCCACCAGCAGGTGTGACTCAGGACCAGGTAAAAGAGACGATGTTCATATTCTCGCTCCGTGATGCTGCTAGGGAGTGGTACCGAGATATGGATCGAGCTGCCAATGGGATTACTGATTGGAATTCGCTGGCCCTAGCATTTTATAAGAAATATTTCTCTGCATCGAAGACCAATGCGATTAGAGCTCAGATCACGAGTTTTAAGCATGGACCTAATAAAGATTTTCATGAAGCTTTGGTCCGTTTCAAGAGGCTGGTGCGATCTATTCCGCACCATGCGTTCGAGCAATGGAGCATGTGCAATCAATTCTATAATGGGCTTTATGATGATCGAGGGGCTATCCGGATCTTTGCGACTAATGGTAGATTCCAGGAGAATGTTGGAGAAACTAAGGGGTGGAAAATTATTGAAGATATGGCCACCTATAAAGCTGAGCATGGAAATTCTAGGGGAAATCAAAGGAGAGCTGTTGAATCTCCTTCTGTAGCCGCATTAGAAGCTCTTACTGCGACATTTGACAAGTATGAGCTAGGAGGAGGATCTCAAAAGGGAGGTATTTACCAAGTGAACGCCGTTTCAGACGGTCCTTTTTCATGCAAGAGGTGTGGAGGAGAAGGACACCTTGCAGATTTCTGTAACAGTGCCAATGTGGTTTGTGCTGCTTTTCAATATTATAGGCAGACCAACACTTATTTTGAGCCGAATGTTCATCCAAACTTGAGATGGAGTAGCCAGAATGTCCAAAATCTGACTCCACTTCCGCAGTAACAGAATTATGTGCCCCCTCATAAGCAGCAGCAACCGTACCAGAAACCACCCTATGTACCTCAGCAGCAGCAGTCTCAAAGTTCTGAGGCTTCTGAGTTTAAGAACATGTTTCAGAGCATGACGAGGATGCTGAAGAAGGAATATCAGGCTAGAGAGGCTAGTACAAAGATGTTGGAAACTCAGATTGCCCAGTTAGCAGGTAAATTTGCTACTAGAGCTCCCGGGCATTTACCGTCGCAGCCGGATCAGAAAGAGACCCTGAATGCTATCACACTAAGGAGCGGGTCTACCCTTGCTGGACCCGTTACTGTAGGGGATGAACCCGAGGGAGTTATGGTTGAAAAAGGTGGAAAAGCTGCAGGAAAAGGAAAGAAGAAAAAGAGCGAGAACAAGACGAATAACAGCGATCACGGTCGATCGACCGCCATACCCGGTCGACCGACCAGCCCTAATTCCTCAGCGACACTGTCTGACCTTTCTGCTCATTCTGGAAAAAAGGAGATCGGTCGATCGACTGGCTTGTATGGTCGATCGACTGATGATGTCGCTGATGTCGAACCGTTTCGTCTTCCAATGCAAGATAACTTGAGGGATTTCTTGTTTCGGGGTGATACGACTCCGAAATTATCGAGGCAAGATCCAAATGCTGATGGGTCAGTTCCGGTTCCAAAGTATGACCCTACGATGGTTAATGGTTCGTTCCTGAGACGGTCTGAAGAAGGTTCGAGCTACAACAAGGACAAAGTAGTGGATTTTCAATCTAAGTCCACTGATGCCGGTATGAGAGACCTAGAGGAGAGGGCTAAGTTGCTTCTTACAACACCTTATCCAGAAAGACTAGTGCCAACCAAAGATGAGGTAACATTCGGTAAATTCAAAGATTTAGTGCGTAGTCTTAATGTGCAAATACCTTTATTAGAGCTAGTTAATCAAATACCTGTATATATGAAGTTTATGAAACAACTGCTAGCTAAGAAAAGGTCTTTGAATGCTGTCGAGTCTATGCATTTAACTGAGGAGTCTAGTTCATACTTAACTCACACTGCTGATCGTAAACTGTCTGACCCATGTAGTTTCTCTATTCCCTGTAATATTGGTACCTTCTCAATTGAGAAGGCATTATGTGATTTAGGGGCTAGTGTCAGTCTTATGCCTTTGAGTCTGGCTAAGAATTGGGATTGACTAGATTTGCTATTACAGACATGACTGTGCAAATGGCTGACCGGTCTGAGAGGCGGCCGATAGGTGTTTTAGAGAATGTACCCTTGCAAATTGGGAAGTTCTTTTTTCCCGTTGATTTTGTTGTTTTGGACATTCCTGAAAATGTCAACACCCCAATTATTTTGGGAAGACCGTTTCTGCACACTACTGGTGCAGTAATTGATGTGGGGGAAAGAACTTTGAACTTTAAGGTAGGGAAGCACTCTATTATGTTTGCCCAGTCCCCTAGAAAGAAAGACTCTATGTGGCCTGTTACTTGTAATGTCATTTCTGAAAAGAAATCTTATTTTGTGCTTTCTGATATGCCTACTTTAGTACTTGTGCCTATTCCTGTTGTGACACCTCCGCCCCAGGTTGGGAGCAAATTGGAGGACAATTCTTCTGTTTTGGATATTGCAGGAAATGGTTTAGGGGAAGGAAGAGTCGTTCGTTGCTCTAGTTGTGAAGGAGCCAATTGTTCAAAGAGGCGGTCTAGGATGTCTTAGCTATGGCACAGATGAGGATCCCAAGAAGGCGCTAGTTCGAGTTACAGTTTCAGACTTGGAGCTTGAGACTGATGAGGATGTTTAGGTGTGGGAAGATGCTTCTAATGTTGACCCATCGGACAATGTGGTGGATTGGAGTGTTAAGAGGTTGAGCCCTGTGGAGGGTACTTCATATAGTCAGAAGCCATGGTCGGAGATTTTCCGCATTTTTCGCGGATGAAAACTTTTTATTTCATAAGTTTTAGACATTTTATTGCTTTTGTTAGACTATTTATTGCTTTTGTGTGCGTGAGACTTCGCTTTTATTTGTATTGCTTAGGATTCAAAGACTTTAGACTGTTACTTTGGGCTTAGCGTAATTTTGGGCGCGTTATTATGTGTATTTACAGGTCCATAGACCAAATTAGCTCAACTTATTGAGCTAATTCGAAGAAATCAGAAACTTACAGCAGGTATCCTGGTCGATCGACTGGCTTGTATGGTCGATCGACTGTGTCGCGACTCCAGGGGCTTCTGCTCCTGTCACCCTGATCGATCGACTGGCTGCTATGGTCAATCGACCGCCTTCGCTGCTGCACCTGTTCACGACCATTTCTCTGCTGTGTTTGGTCGATTTGCGGAGTTGAGGGAGTCTTTTCTCCGCTTTATTCCCCGATTCATTTCTGTTTTCTTCTGTTTTCTTATTTTGCACATAATTTTGCGTTTCGGAAATTGTTTTCTCGGAATTACGGGCGGTACTTTTGTGTCTTTTCAGGTACCTATGTAGCACTGCTGGCTAGTGAAACCTCCTAGCTCACGCTGGTTTGGGGAGGTTTCCTTCTGCGCTTAAAGTCTTGTGAGTTTCCGAGTCACCTTTATGTCTTATTTAGTTAATTTATCTCAAATTCCCATTTCCCTTTTGTTTCTTTTATATGATTTTGCACAATGGGGACATTGTGTGATTTGGTTTGGGGAAGGGTTTTGCATTGCATTCACATGTTTTATTGCATTTCCGTTTCACGTTTATTACACTTCAGTTTGCATTTGTTATTTCATTTCTCTTATATATACAGAAAAATTTGAAAAAAAAAATCAAAAAAAAAAAAAATCAAAAAATTTCACGTTTATTTTAGCAAGTAGTTCGAGTCGGAACGATAGTATTTCAATGATAACATTGCGTTTTCATCTGTTTATGCCTAAGCCGTGCTAAATTGACATGTTATTAGTAGAATCACATATGCATATCTACGAGTTTTCGTTAATTTATTTGCTGAACATTAAACTTGACTTAGATTTTTGGCAAACTACGTCATTTTCTGAGGTTTAGAGCTTATAACTGGTGACATTCACGACCGGTTTATTTAGGAATGTGAGTAGTACTCCTTATGAGACATGTTATATCGATATGCATAAATATGAACTTTATCTGCTTAATACATGTATGCAATCGGGTTTGTGGTTTGTTGACACATGTGGTAGAGGCCCCCTTTTCTCATTCTGTCCATAAGCTTCACATAGCCAAAAATAGCCTTTTGTCCCTTTAACTACATCTTATATTCAGCCTGCCTTTCTCAAGCTAGTAGTATTAGTCTCTGGGAATGTGTTCTTATCATTTTGGTTATATTTGCTCTTATTGAGAATGTTGGTGAAATGTTGAAGGGAAAGATAAGAAAAAGGAAAAAAAAAACAGAAACAGGAATTCGAAAAAATAATGATCAGTCGGTCGACCGTCCCACTTGGTCGATCGACAGTAGCGAAAGAAAAGAGAAAATTCGAAAAATCACATGGTTGAAGTTTTGAGTAGATAGTGATTTTATTCCCATGTTTTATTATTATCATTTGGGGAATTACAGTTATTATTGGAGTTTGTGAGATTTGTGCTTCTAATTAGCACCAGTTTTATTGTTGAATCTTGAGCAAGAAGTTTGGATGTTGTTATAATTTGGTGTTTAGTAAGTTAATAGCTTGGCTTTAACTCCTCTATTCCAAATTTATCTTAGCCCCCTCTTACCCATTACCTCACATATCCATATTTACCTCGACATGTGTCATGGTCATTTGTTTGGTTGGAATGCATATGTACGGTTGTAGAGATCATTTTCATATTAGTCTGCAGGCATGCTCTTATAGGTCGTAGTTAGATGAGATTCCTTACAATTACTTCTTTCTATCTTTTACATATATTCACCTGTGCTTATGTGTGATTTGAGCGACCCGTGAGAGTCCATAATGATAAGTCTCATATAGTTGATGACGGTTCGTGCTTTTTAACGACTACATAACTCGTTTGCATGATTCATATTGCTAATTGATTGTTAGTTCTAGCATTAAACTAGTTTAGGCTTTGCAGTTTGAATTTCGCTCTGAGATTGAAATCGTTCCATTAGGTTTTAAGATGGAGTCTAGTTCTTGCTTGGGGACAAGGAAGGGTTTGGTTAGGGGAAGTTTGATGCGTGTCTAAAATATGATGTTTTCCACCTTATTTTACACGCATTTCAGAGCTCAAATATGTAGTTTATGCTACTATTTTCCCTATTTCCGTCTACTTTCGTGTTTTTGTATAATAATGCAGAAATGTGAAGAATCCAGAGGGAAATCGAGCCGAATCCGTCCCTAAGTACTTAGCACTGCATTTGACATGGAGTAGTGACTCGAGAAGCGAACTTGGTGCGCGTTTCAAGGCCTAAAAGATAGATTTGCGAGAGTTTCAGAAGCGGATTGCCAGCTACAGTGGTCTATAGACTGACCTACATGGTCTATAGACTGTCACAATGCTGAACAGAAGTCCGCAGGAAAGAGGGTCAGTCGATCGACTGGTCCCAGTGGTCGATCTACCACCCCACGATCTGACGCGCAATTTGAGAACGAGAATTAGAAAGCCCAATGTAATTAGGGTGTAGGAAATAAGTCACGCTATTTTTCCTTTATAACGTAACTTCAGATTGGCATCCAGGATATCGAGTATTCATCATTATTCAGTTCCATCTAGTATTTAGTAGTTTCCATTAATTCGATAGTTTTCATAGTTTAGTTTTCTTAATAAAGTTCATTGCTTCCGGATCCTAATCTTCGGCAATTCTGTTCTTCAATTTTCAGTCTATCTTTATTCGCTTTACTTAGTTTAGAAATTGCTAGTTAGATCCCGAAACCTTAATTACTTTATTGCGTTTTTATTGCTTAAATTTAATCATGTTTTGCTTTATAGTTTTTGTTAATTTTACTATTGTTGTTATCATTCACATGAGCACCTAAGTCCCCTTTGCTAAGATGTGCGGGGAGCTATAGGGTAGATGGCGTAGAATAGGTGACTCCGAATTAGGGCATGGTCGATCGATTGGCTTAACTGGTCGATCGACTATGTCGTGTGGTCGGTCGACTGAAATAGTTGGTCGATCGACCAGACCCGTGTTTGATTAGTACCGTTTGATTCGTTGAGTGCAATATTTAACAATGAGACCGAGAGGAGACTTGTTAGATGCTTAGTTTTGACCAACCCGTAGATCGAGAGATAGGAGAGGGCATTAATTAATGAATTAAGACGACTAAATTGCTAAGATCGAAAGATAAGTAATTTAGGCTTTAGGAATTACTTTTCAGGGCAAGAGTTAGTATTAGTGAGACCTAGGGACTAGTAGCATAGGCCGAAAGGAGCTGCTAGTTAACTTGGACCGAGAGGACATGTTTACCCATCCTACACGACTGTATTTCGGACTTACCTAGGATTATGTGCCATTGTAGCTATAGTGAACCGACCGTCTTTGCTCCTTTTTATCATTTGCTTACACTTATTTCTATTATTTGCTTATCTATTTTTTTTTTACATTTAGACTTAGATATACTTCAAACCAAAACCCCCCAGAAATTCCAATAGACTAAAATTAAGACAATTAGAACTCCCTACCTCCCTGCGGATCGACCCTTACTACCGCTTGCTAGTTGTAGTTTGAAAATTATAAATATTATTTTTAATACTTACATCGACAGGTATCACCCACCAGGTCACAATCATTGAAAGTGATTATTGGGATATGATCCGGCTTACAGGGTGACACAGTCCTTGGCGTCCTGGCTACCTTCTTTGCTGCTGAACTTGTCAAGGCGCAAATCTCTGAACCGCCAGATATGAATTTTAATTCATAAATTGGTGGTGGTGGAGGGACACTACGATCCTGATTATGCTCCTGATTCTGTTTACCCTGGTTTGCGTTCCTGCCTTTTGTCGTGATCAGGTCTTTCAAGTATCCAGATTTTAGCAGGTAGGCCACTTCTTTCCTCAGGGTGAAACAATCATCCGTGGTGTGTCCAATATCCATGTGAAATTCACACCATTTAGAATTGTCTCTTCTGGGATTTGGATTCTCTAACTTCCTGGGCCATCTGACAGCTGATCCCATGTTGTCAAGTCTCTGGATCAATCCTCCAATTTCAACACTGAAGTTATGTTCGAAAATAGGTGGATAAACTTTAACCTTACCTTGATACTCATTAGCCAGGTTAACTTCTGACTGATCTGGCCTGGAATATGGAGTAGGCCTATAGTTGTTTCCTTTGTTGCTCTTCATATTCCTTCTTTCATGATCCTTTGGTCTACTGGGTGATCCAATTTTATAGCTTTTATCTTCCTCTAGCCTGATGAAGGCAAGAGTCTTGGCCTGAACGTCCTCGAAGGTATGGCAAGGATACTTAGTGAGCTCGTTGTACAAGTCACTATATGGTAGTAACCCCTGCCTGAATGCCTCCACTGCTGTTCCAACGACACACCTGGGTATGGATACTTTTTCCTTGTTTAATCTTGCGAGGAATGTCCTGAGAGTTTCATCAGGCTTTTGTGTAACTCGGTAAAGGTCACTGGATCGTTTATCCAACTCCCTACTACTTGCGAACTGCTGTTTGAAACTGTTGATCAGGTTGGCGAAGGAATGGATGCTCCCAGTTGGCAGGTTGATGTACCACTGCAGGGTAGGGCCAATCAGGGTTGTTCCATGCAGACTTGTCTAAATTCGCTGGGGATAGATGCAGCCAGCATTTTTTGTTTATAAAGAGCCACGTGATTTTATTGATTCGTGGTTCCATCATAGACCCTCGTGGATGGAACTACGAACTTCTTTGGTAGGTCTACTTTTGCTATTTCGTCTAAGAAAGGCGAATCAGCATAACTGTCAGGGGCAGCTTCTTCCATGCTGGCAGGTACTCCGGGTATCTTATCGAGTTTTTCATTGAGTTTCTTGATCTCCTGAACTACTGCCATCATGATGGCTGCTGCAGATTCATCAGGTTTCTCCTTATCGTTCTTTGGATCACCATCACCATCAACATCAATAGATTTAGAAACACTTGGGCTCCCAAAACTGGAAAAATCGATAGTTTTGATGATTGATGCAAATGGGGTTCCTGGTTGGAATCTAGAGCCTGCTCCTTGAGTTTTTTCTAATTTTGGTTTCAGGGCTGACTCAGATTCTCTTAATTGGAGGATTTCTGCCTCAATTTGGGCTACTTTTTCTTTCAAGCTTTCCAACTCAGTGATTTGCTGGAGAGCTGCATTCACTTGTTCTTCTACGGTAGGTTGGGTCATTTTGTAGGATTTTTTAATTTTTGTAAGATAAGAAAAAAGGATTTAAAGAGCTAGATGCCCCACGGTGGGCGCCAATTGTTTTGTGTAGATTTTGCGCAAGGCGAAATCAGGTCAGGGTAGAGTTGTGTAAGGTTAACTAGCTCTAGATGGTCTATTGATCAGGTCGTCAGGGTCAAATCTAAAGCTGTAAGTATAATAATAATAACAATAATGAGACAAAGAATTTTGTACGTGGAAAACCCTTGAATGGGAAAAAACCACGGGCACCAAGCCAGGAGAGGATTTCACTACGTAATTTTGGGAGAATAATTGTATGACAATGACAATGTTTATATTTCTCTAAGTATTGCGTATGTAAATGTATGCTTCTTCTTGCGCCAGAATGAGATGATTCCAATGTCTTCAAAGTGTTCCTTATATAGGCTCTAATATTGAAAGACTGCCTGATGCTGTATTGAATGCAGATTATTCTCCATTATTGCCTTTAATAATTGCTAAATATTCCTCCCTTAATTACTGTATTTACTGCGAGATCTTCTCATTCAATGCCGCGTATATAATCCTTTTATAATACGCGTTTATGGTCTAATATCGTCCTGATATTTTGACCGTTGTCCTCTCCATGGCATGGCGCGTATCTTTGTGTGCCCTGACAGCCTGATGGTCAGGTTGAGATGAGATATTGATCAGGGGCGTCTGCGGATTTCCACGCCTAACATCAGCCAAAGCACAAGCAGAAGAATCCTCTGCCTGGTACTTGTAATAAGGGTCATCAACCATAAAAGCGTGAGCCTGGATCTGTTCCTTAGCAAACTGAACCTCATCCAGCCGAGCCCTAACCCCCCTGATCTCATGAACCCCTCCTGACGATTCCTCTAACCTTTTTCTCTTCTCAGGCCAACCAGGCTCATCCACAACTTTCTCAAGGGATGCCAACTATACCTCCTGCACAGGTTCCTGAATCTGTACTGCACTGTCACTCCCAATAGCCTCACTACTCTTGGATTTCCCCCCTGTGATCTGGGAAACACCTGCCTTCACCAGGGACAAACCAAAACTAGTTATCCTGGCAGAAGCCCTAATGGCTGCACGACGAGGCTCTACATCAGCTGTAACACCCCTATTTATTTAGGAGCCTTTAGCAAGACATTCCCATTAAATAGGACTGTTACCATCTCGATTGCCCGAGGTAAATGATACAAATTAAAACAAACCAAAGTACTTTAATAACTTTAACTGAAATATTGGTTTTATTACATTGCCAACTGATTAAATTGAAACCTTAACATTACAATATACTACGCAACGGAAATTACATAAATAGAATTGTATAAGTCAATTAAGTGATCTAGACAGCCACTATGGTCCAAGTCGAGCTCACGTCCCAATGCTCCCAAGTCAGCTAATCTTTAGTACCTGTCAAATCTGCTCCCCATTATGGTTCATCACAGGTGTTCACGAATAAACTGTCAACCACGAGGTTGAGTAGGATAACAATCTCAAGACAGATGATATAAATAGTACAAAGATTCGAAAACCAACGCCAAATCAACTTTTCTCACAATACACCACCACGAATTTATTAAACGGTGTCTGGCACTAAGTTTATAATACATCACCTGAAGGCTCTTACCATGATGTCTACCTCAGCTAGTAAGTTTATATAACATCACCCGAAGGCTCTTACCATGATGTCTACCTCAGGCAGGCTAAACCTGATATCCAACTCATTATCAAACCAATTGTAGCAATAATAATGGTTATCTACCACACCGTCACAAGAACATCTAATAAAACCCCTTTCAATCACAATATACGAGATATGTATAATCCAATTATCCAAACAGTCAATTCAATTAACACAACATCCAATTAAATGAGAAGGTACACAATTAATAGGTCGAGTAGAATCATTATCCTACCTCTTCGGCAAATACTCCCAAATAGCAATCCAATAAGGTACTTAAAAATATTCCACTTCAAAACCGTCGCCTAAACAATAACAAATTGTTTATTCAACATTAATTGTTTATACTTTATTTTATAATTCAATATTTATGTTAACTAGTTTATTATTAATTGTTACGATAACCAAAACCCGCTTCAAGAATTGAACAACCCGAGTCACACCCATACCTATGTCAAACCCATCTTAAAAACCCGACTCGTAAATTACTAATTAATAAAACCCGACCCAACTCGAAACCCGAGTCAAGTATTCCCTTGACTCGACCCTATATACCTTCTTCATTCTACCAACACCCACCCTTCAAAACAAGCCCGACACTACCCAGCCCCACCGTGGTCAGTTACCTACACCACGGTGGTCCCCCCTCCTGCCACCAAATCTTCCACTAAAGCCAACCACCATGACCACGCCCTCGCCCTTAGCCATGGTCCCAACCGGACCCAGCAACACCCCTTTACACTCGCCCCATAAACCAACCCGACACCCACCTTTACTCCAAACCCCACCACCTCTGGCCACCACCGTTGTCATCACTAACCCACGGTGGTTCCAGGGATGGTCCTACTTACCCTTGACCTACTGCATCAACCACCACAGCCATCTAAACCCGACAACACCTTACCCATAACACCCTCCCATGTACTCCCCTGTTTTCGCGCAACCACCGCCACAACCGCCACCTTCAACCTCCCCGAAACCTCCACCCTGGCCGACCTAAACACCAGTAACCAACCCAAACCAAACCAGGTCCCGTCGGTCAAGAAAAGGGGTTACGATCCGTATAAATGATTACTACGTATCCCCTTCAACCACCCTCGAAAACACCAGCAAACCACCCCCTTCCCGTCAGTCAACGGTGGTCCAACAGGTGTCCAGTTACTCCCTCGTATCCCACGATCATGGTGACGGTCTTAGTTCCTTAAACGATGGTCTAGTTTATGAGTTATAGCAAAGCAAAGTATATACATGAGACGGTCTTAAAGTATTACCTCGAGGCGATAAATTGATTTTGCTAAATTCCTCCATCTTTCCGTCTTTAGGTCTCCTTTTCTCTTTAACCAATTATTTTCAGATTGCATATGATAAACTAGGGCAAGGAACTTATCTCTATTTATAGGGTAGGTTTAGATCTATAAGAGAGCGATTAGGAAACTATGTAATTAACTTATCACTATTATTATTATTATTATTATTATTATTATTATTATTATTATTATAACATAATTATCGTTTATTACCATTATATGAATTATCGTATATTATTATTACCCAATTACATCCCTACCCGCAATTCTATTATTTATTACTTTATTATATCATTCTGTCTTATTCACAATTATTAAATATTAACCTTTTAACCTTTTAATTAATTATCCAAATTACAAAAATCATTCTTGTAAACGCTTACGAAATTACGGGGCATTACATCAGCAATAGAAACACATGTCCAAAACAAAAATCTACAAAATAAAAGTAAACAAAACTTACTCCCTGACGAGGAAGCCCCTGAGGCTTTGGCACTCTTCACTGGTTTATAAGTACTTAGTTTAGCCTTCTTGAAACGAGGCATAGGTGCTTGACCTAGACAGGCAGGCCACGCCCTCTCCTCTTCAGGCAACGCCATGAAAGCTGCAATCCGATCAGCCGACCCTTCAACATCAGGATTATTTACCTAGTCATTCACTACAAAAACAAAAGCAAGTAAGTATACCTCTCAAAATATATCATCTCCCATCAGAATACAATGCAAGAAAAAGGAAACTACCTCCTTCAACCGCCGGATAATTAAGGTAATCCAGGTCAGGGGCAATAGAATCAGCCCTGATGAACATATAAGTCTGGGCCCATCCCTTATCATCTCCTGGATCAAAATTAGTAATCAGATGAGCCATCTTTGACCTGACTCGAAGATTGAACCGGCCAGTGGAATGAATCTTCAAGTGGTACACATTCTTAAAATCTTCCAGGGTGGTGACCAGCTTATGTTTGGTACATAACTACTTAACTGAATGAACAATCTTCCAAACCATTGACATGACTTGGAATGGAGGAACCCTAATAGCCCTAATCACTTCAGCCATAAAAGGAGAAAGGGGAAGGTGACATCCTCCCTTGAATGCCCATTCAAAAATAGAGAACCAGCCTGGACTACCTTAATTAGCCCTGACTGAACCACTTTCAGGGATCCAAACCTCAACCTCAGCAGGAATAAGACCCCTTCCCTTCAGATAATGTTCGAAAGTTGGCTTCAATTGATTAGCCTCGTGGAATGAAGCAGCCAAAGCCTTCACAGGAGTATTCTCAACCCCTTTGTATGACATAGATAAAATTTCTGGAGGAGCAGCCACCTCCATTACTTCATCCTCAGGGATGACATATGGGACATCGACAACAACATGAACCTTCTCAACCTCAGCAGGAGCTTTAGATGCAGCTGTCTTCCTTCTCCCTCCAGCCATATTTTATTGAATTAGTTGAAGATTGATTTTTTAACAGAAAGGAATTATTGAATGAGAAAGAAGAATTTTGAAGATTGGGAATGTGAAAGCAAGATAAAATAAAGTGAGATATTTATAGCCGCAAAATCAAACTGGCAAAAAAACAAGTGGTTAAACTTAATCCTGACTCTCCTAGGGTTTTGTGAATCTACCCTATTTGTGGCAATATAGCCGTTATAGAAGTTGAACCAAACACAAGTTCTATTCCATTAAATATTCCTACACAATTTTTGCTTGGCCCGAATTTTTATCTCCTTATTCCTGGCCAGACCCAATAAAAAAATAAGCAGATAAGGGGTAATTGTTGGGCCCAAAATTAGCATGCCTGACCAGACAAGGACCATGCAATGTCCAAAGCCAAAACCTGAACAAGAAATATTTAAGGCCAGGCATTGGGAGTGCCTGAACTGGCACCAAGTAGGAGAGAAGCACAGGACAGGCAACTACTAGACCTGGGCTGGAAGGAAACCATGCCAGGCACAACAGTAACACCATCAAACCCGGGCAGGTGACAAGAAAGACACGATAAGGCCATATAAACAAAGTCCCTATAAACAAGGAAGACTCATTCAAAGGCAAAAAAATAGAGGAAAGGATCCAGAGTAACGGCTGAAATGAAGAACAAGTCAATCAACTACTTTTGGGTAAATAGGGCACGAGTCCTATTTACCAGGAAACCCTAAACGGACTTGAGGAGACCACTTTTGAAGCTATTATAAATAGAAGAGAAGATAAAAGAAAGGGAGGCTCACTTGCATACTCGTATTACTACTCTCATTCTTGTATTCAATATTTGATTGAGCAATATCCTTAGCCTGTCACGCCTGACATACAAATTCCCTGTCAGGTTACCAAAAATCATAGTAACAATCTCTCCTGGCTTGGTACCCGTGGTTGTTTCCCTTATTCCCAGGGTTTTTCCACGTATAAAATCTTTGTGTCTATACTTTTTATTTATTTATTTACTTAGCACTATTAGTCAGGAAAATCAATTGAGATAGATCACCCCTTCTAAACTTTCCTGGCAGGACGTTTCTGTTCAATAAAATCCCTGCCAAAACAATTGGTGCCCACCGTGGGGCATCTAGCTCAAAAATAATCAATACCCAAAACCAAATAGCACAAAAACTTGAGAAATGACATGAGATATCATTGAACAACAACTGCCTGCCGCCCAACAACAATTGTTGGAAATGGAACAGCTGAAACAGAAAATGGGCCAGGCTGAAGCTGAAGTTGCAAAATTAAAAGAATTAGAGTCTAGCTTAAAACTAAGGCTAGGAGAGAAAACTTCAGGATCAAAATTGAAAGTTCAACCTGGCACACCATTCTTCTTAATCCCTAGGAACATTGATTTCTCCATCTTTGGTACTCCTACTCCACCAAAGTCCAAAGCAGGAGAAGAAACAGACTCCGAAGAAATCCAAAATGAAGAAGCTCCACCAGATCAAAACAATACAGCAATCATGATGGCCGTGTTCTAGGAAATTCAAAAACTCCATGAAAGATTTGAAAAGATTCCTGGAGTACCTACTCCAATTCAGGAAGCAAATCCAGAAAGCTATGCTGATTCACCCTTTGTGGATGAAATAGCGAGGATAGACTTACCAAAGAAATTTGTGGTTCCTTCAATGAGAATCTATGATGGGACTACAGATCCACAAAATCATGTAGCCTATTACAAGCAAAGGATATTGGCAGCATCTACTCCCAGTGAACTATGACAAGTCTGCATGTGCAAGGGATTTTGGACAACCCTGAATGGGCCTGCCCTGCCATGGTACAAAAACTTGCCAAATGGAAGCATCAAGTCCTTTGCTGACTTGGTCAACTCCTTCAACCATCAGTTTGCCAACAGTAGGGAACTTGAGAAGAGATCCAGTGACCTATACAGGATCAAGCAAAAGCCTGGTGAATCAATTAGATCTTACATGACAAGATTTAATAAGGAGAAAGTCTCAATCCCCAGATGTGATGTTGGAACAGCTGTGGAAGCTTGCAGGCAAGGGCTACCCCTGGACAGTGAATTTTATGATGCAATGACCATGAAGCCCTGTCATACCATTGAAGACGTCCAGGCATTAGCCATAGGCTATATTCGGCCAAAAGAAGATAAGGGCTACAAAGCAGACAACACTGACAATAACTCAAGATACGACAAAGTCAACAGAAAAAGTTCCAACCAAAGAGGGAGCAGTTCCAGGCCCTCTTCTTACACAAGACCTGACAGATCAGAAGTCAACTATACACATGAACAACGAGATAACTCCTATACTTATCCCCTTATCTAAGAGTATAACTTCTCTGTTGATATTGCAGGATTGATCAAGAGACTTGGCAATATGGGAGACATTATCAAATGGCCAAAGAAGTCAGACAACCCCAACTCAAGGAAAGATACTACAAGATGGTGCGAATTCCATATGGACATAGGGCACACAATAGAAGAATGCCTGGGGTTGCGCAGGCAAGTAGCCTACTTACTAAAGAAGGGATATCTGAAAGACCTGATGTCATCAAAGAATAGGGAAGATGATGGAGCAAGAAAGAATCCAGAAAGGCAACAATGTGACCTGCCCCCAGCACCACCCATCTATGAGGTCAAATTCATCAATGGAGGATCTGAAATTTCTGGCCTGACCAGTTCAGCTGCAAAGAAAATTGCCAGGGAGTCAAAAATGAAATCTCCTTTTAAACCTAGAAATTTACCTCAAATTACTTTTGACGACACTGATATGCAGGGAATTCCCGATCTACACCATGATAGCCTGGTTATCACCATGCAAATAGGAACTGCACATGTCTTGAGAATTCTAGTAGATGGAGGCAGCTCAGTAAACCTGATAATGCTTAATGTCCTTAAAGCAATGAAGATTGATGAAAGTCAAATCATAAAGAAATATAATGTCCTAGTGCGATTCAGTGGAGAAACGAAGAACACACTAGGAGAGATACACCTACCAACATATGTGGAAGGAGTCTCTTCATATGAGAGATTTGGAGTCCTGGACTGCCTGGCTTCCTACAATGCTATCCTAGGAAGACCATGGATCGATAATGTGAGGGATATACCCTCCACATGCCATCAATGTATCAAGATACCAACAGAATGAAGAGTAGCCACCAAAAAAGGTGAACAAAAGTCAGCCCAATAATGTTATACTGAATCATTGAAACCTTCCAAGGCAGGTAAGTCTCTCGCTTAGCAATTACAGTACCCTATCAGGACAACTTATGTGGCAGAAACAAAAATGGAGACGGATCAAGTAATTTTAGACCCTGAGTATCCTGACAGGCATGTACTTGTAGGATCTAAAGTTCCTGATAATATCAGACCACAATTAGTAAGCTCTCTTAAGAACAAATCTTCATGTTTTGCCTGGTCTCATTTTGATATGACTGGTATAGATGCTTATATCATTACACATAAACTAAATATTGAAAAATCTTATAAGCCTGTGCAACAGAAAAGAAGAAAGTTTGCCTCTGAACGCAATGCCATTATTAATGAAGAAGTGGACAAACTACTGGACATGGGAATGATAAGAGAAGTCATGTACCCTGACAGGCTAGCCAATATAGTAGTAGTAGAGAAAAAGAATGGTAAGTGGAGAGTCTGTGTAGACTACGCAGACCTCAACAAAGCCTGCCCAAAAGACCCGCTCCCACTCCCTCACATAGATGCAATGGTAGATGCCACAACAGGACATGAACTCCTAACATTTATGGATGCCTCAAGTGGATTCAACCAAATCAAGATGCACCCATATGACCAGGAACACACTGTATTCATCACGGAAAGAGGCATATACTGCTACACAACAATGCCCTTTGCCCTGAAAAATGCAGGGGCAACATACCAACGCCTAGTCAATATGATGTTCAAAGATCAAATAGGGGATACAATGGAAGTCTATATTGATGACATGGTGGTCAAGTAAAAAAAGGCTGAAAATCATGTCAGGGACCTAGAAACAGCTTTCAAGATCCTGGAAAAATTCAACATGAAGCTCAATCCTTCCAAATGCCACTTTGGAGTTTCTTCAGGGAAATTTATGGGATACATGGTCACCAATAGAGGAATAGAAGCTAGCCCAGAACAAATAAAAGCTATCCTGGAACTAGAGTCTCCCAAGTCAGTCAAAGACATCCAAAAGTTAACAGGAAGAGTTGCAGCCCTGAACAGATTTATATCCAGATCATCAGAAAGATGCAGATCTTTCTATGACCTCCTCAGGAAGAACAAATCATTCAAATGGTTGCCTAAACACGAAGCAGCCTTACAAGATCTCAAAGCATACCTGACTACACCTCCACTGCTCGCCAAACCAAATAAAGGAGAACCCCTGACGGTCTACCTATCTGTCACGGAAACAACAGTAAGTGAAGTCCTGACCAATGAGATTGACGGACAACAACATCCAGTCTATTATGTAAGTAAGAGTCTCCTAGATGCAGAAATAAGGTATGGTCTAGTTGAAAAGTACGTACTTGCTTTAGTCATGTCTTGCACCAAACTTAGACCTTACTTCGAAAGTCACCCAATCATTGTCAGAACCAACCTGCATATCAAATCTGTCCTGAGAAAGCCTGAGCTATGAGGCAGAATGGAAAAATGGCCATTACAAATTAGCACCTATGACATAACCTTTGAACCCAGAACAACAATTAAGTCTCAAGCATTAGTAGACTTCGTGGTTGAATTAAGTCCTAACCTAGAACGAGACCTCATAAAATAGGTCAACCACCTAGACACCCATAAATCAGACCAGGAATGGACCTTACACGTAGATGGAGCAACAAATATGAGAGGGACTGGCCTAGGACTAGTATTGAAATCACCATAGGGAGACCTAATTGCACAGGCTATTAGTTGCGAATTCAAAGCTACAAACAATGAAGTTGAATACGAAGCCCTGATAGCTGGACTTAAGGTATGTATAGAACTTGGTGTGACAAACCTCAAGGTAAAGACTGACTCTCTCTTAATTTCCAATCAAGTCAAAGGAATATATGCATCAAAGGATTCAAAAATGATACTCTATTTAGAATATGTCAAAAACCTTTGCATAAAAACTTAATTCCTTTGACATTGACCAAATACCAAGGGACCTAAACACTCAGGCTGATGCCCTAGCCAGCCTGGGATCAAACTTCAGCCCTTCTGTGTTTGATAAAATACCCATTGCCCACCTGTTGGAACCGACCATAGAAAAGCCTGATCAAACTTGTCCTATCCTTGAGGACACAACTTCTTGGACCAAACAATACTATGATTTGTTCTTACAGGGGATACTCCCTTGTGATAAAAACGAAGCACGGGACCTAAGAATCAAAGCCTCTACCTATACCATTATCAATAACATGTTGTTAAAAAAGTCACAAGCTGGACCTTACCTGCGTTGCCTAGAACCTCATGAAGCTAAACAGGTCATAGAGGATATACACTATGGATACTGTGGATATCACAAAGGCGGCAGAAGCGTGGCCAGTAAACTTCTCAAAATAGGCTACTTTTGGCCAACCCTGAGAGCTGACTGCATAACCTACAACTCTAAATGTGAAGCCTGTCAAATCAACTCCTCTTATATCCACCAACCACCAGAGCTACTACAGTCCAGCTCAGCTCCCTGGCCATTCATGAAATGGGGCATGGATATAGTAGGCAAATTACCCCAAGCACCTGGACAAAAAAGTTTTCATGCTAACAATGACTTATTACTTTTCCAAATGGATAGAGGCAGATTCATACAGACAAGTCAAAAAAGAAGGATGTCATATCATTCATCAAACGCAACATCAAATGTAGATATGTGATACCTTCAGAAATAATCTTTGATAAGGTACACAATTTGTGGGAAAGAAGACAGCAAATTTCTGTGCACAATGGAATATTAACTTGGTCACATCCACACCAGGCTACACAAAAGCCAACGGTCAGGCAGAATCCAGTAACAAAGTAGTAATTAACTGCCTGAAGAAGAAGTTAAAAAGAAGAAAAGGCAGATGGGCTGAAGAACTCCCCTTAGTCCTCTACGCTGACAGAACCACACCTAAAACAGCCATAGGCCAAACTCCCTACTCCCTGGTCTATGGCTGTGAAGCAGTAATCCCAACAGAAATCCATGTACCAACCACCAGAAGCAGCCTGAATACCATAGAGGAAAGCAGGCCACTATTACAAGATAGTCTGATCGTGACTGAAGAACTGAGAGATGCGGCCAGGGTCAGAATAGCCTCCTACCAACAAACAGTAGCCAGAAGTTACAACAAGAATGTCAACATCAGGGTGTTCAGGGAAGGAGACCTAGTCCTAAGAAAAGTCTTCCCTAACACCAGGGACAAAAATGCAGGCAAACTTGCTCCCACATGGGAAGGGCCATACCTAATTGATTCAATAGTAGGATAGGGAGCTTACAGGCTGCAAACTTTGGACGGAGAAATGATCCCCAGATCCTGGAACATTTCCCACCTAAAGTTATTTCATGTCTAAACCAAATCCAGGTAAAACTATCAACTCCTTGTATGTTTAACTAGAATTTTATACAGCAAATCCTCTATAAATTATGTCTTCTTGATATATGCTATTTTAACTGAATACGTGCCTAATATTTTTTAACTCTGCCTAGCCTCTCTATTTAAATCCTATTATATTGAATCCTGAAAACTTATTTTACGCCTTCTTTTAACTATTTACACACTACATCTAGGCTTAAACAAATATTCAGGATTGAGGGCCACTCCACCCAACCTGAAAAGCATTCCTGAAATGCTCTACAATAATTTGGCACCTGTCTGTCTGACCTAAAAAAGAAACTGAGCTCAGTACATAAAAGACAAGTACAATGGTGGAACAGACCAGACTACTTGTCTAAAAAAGCCCTCCTGACAGGCTGAGGGCCATAAGCCCTCCTGACTGGAAACCGCCCCTCCTCTTAAAAAGCCCTCCTGGCAGGCAACAGAGCCATCATTTCCTAAATACGGAATGAGGGCCATAAGCCCTCCTAACAGGCATCATTCTAACAAAAGAAGTCAAAATGCATTATTTACAGGTACAAATCAAGTCATTCAAAGGAATCAAGAGAAAAGAAGATTCAATTTATACCAAGACAATGAAGTTGCCCAGGGAAACATCCCTCTTGGGTGAGACAAAAAACCTCAAAAACCAAAACAAAACAAACTAGAATAAAATAAAGCAAAAAACAAATTAGCCTGTCTTGGAAGGAGTAGCAGAACAGATCCCCACATCAACAGGCTCCTCCTTATTCTCTTCCTCGTTATCTCCTCCTTCCTCAGCATCACCACTTTTCTCCTTGGACGGTGAAGAATCCACCTCCTCATCGGCATGCAGCTTACAAAGCTCAGGATAAGTAGTATTGAGGTTGGCTAACTCCTGGTCAGGATCCCAAAATGGCCTAACTTCAACAGGCTCCTTCATGGCATCTATATGACTCCTGCCAAAGAAATACGTAGCGGCATCCTTATACCTGCCCTGTACCAAATCCCTTTCAATAGCCAATTCCTCATTCACTTTCAGCTTCTCAGCCTTTAACTCCTCCTGGACAATATCAAATTTAGCCTGAAGAGCTTTCAGGGTATCCTGAGCAGAGTTTGGCTTGGATGACTCCACCACCAACCTAGCCTTCCCTGCCTCATTATCATCCTTTAAAGAATGATTCACAGCCTTTGCTGCTTCCAATTCAGCCTTAAACTTCACAGCATCCTTCTTCAGAATCTGCACCTCCCAATCCAAGGTATCGACTGTTAATAGAATCCAGCTGGCAGGCATCCCTCAACATATCATTGACATTCTAGCAAAGAAAATATACCCGTTTAAGCCACACAAAACACAAAAAAAATACCCACACAATAATAGACAAAAAGAAAATACCTCCTGAAGCATAGTGATCAGGTTGGCAGCATAAGCCCTGGTGCGGTACATGGCAGCCAAAGCACGAGCAGAAGAATCCTCTGCCTGATACTTGAAATAAGGATCATCAACCATAAAAGCTTGAGCTTAGATCTGCTCCTTAGCAAACTGAACCTCATCCAGCCGAGCCCTAACCCCCCTGATCTCATGAACCCCTCCTGACGATTCCTCTACCCTTTTTCTCTTCTCTGGCCGACCAGCCTCATCCAAAACTTTCTCAGGGGATGCCAATTGTACCAACTGCACAGGTTCCTAAATCTGTCATGCACTGTCACTCCCAGTAGCCTCACTAGTCTTAGATTTCTCCTCTGTGATCCGGGAAACACCTGCCTTCACCAGGGACAAACCTAAACTAGCTATCCTGGCTGAAGCCCTAGTGGCTGCATAACGAGGCTCTACATCAGCAATATAAACACATGACCAAAACAAAAATCTACATAACAAAGGAAAACAAAACTTACTCCCTGACGAGGAAGCCCCTGAGGCTTTGGCACTCTTCACTGGTTTATAAGTACTTAGTTTAGCCTTCTTGAAATGAGGCATAGATGCTTGCCCCAGATAGACAGGCCACGACCTCTCCTCTCCAGGCAACACCATGAAAGCTGCAATCCGATAAGTCGACCCCTCAGCATCAGGATTATTTACCTACTCATTCATTACAAAAACAAAAGCAAGTAAGTATACGTCTCAAAATTTATCATCTCCCATCAGAATACAATACAAGAAAAAGGAAACTAACTCCTTCAACAGCCAGATAATTAAGGTAATCCAAGTCAGGGGCAATAGAATCAGCCCTGATGAACATATAAATCTGGGCCCATTCGTTATCATCTCTTGAATCAATTTAGTAATCAGATGAGCCATCTTTGACCTGACTCGAAGATTGAACCGGCTAGTGGAATGACTCTTCAAGTGGTAGACATTCTTAAAATCTTCCAAGGTGACGACCAACTTATGTTTGGTACATAACTGCTCAACTGAATGAACAATCTTCCAAACCATTGGCATAAGTTGGAATGGAGGAACCCTAATAGCCCTAATCACTTCAGCCATAAAAGGAGAAAGGGGAAGCTGACAACCTCCCTTGAACGCCCATTCAAAAATACAGAACCAGCCAGGACTACCCCAATTACCCCTGACTGGACCACTCTCAGGGATCCAAACCTCAGCCTCAGCAGGAATAAGACCCCTGCCCTTCCGATAATGTTCGAGAGTTGGCTTCAATTGATTATCCTCGTGGAAAGAAGCAGCCAAAGCCTTCACAGGAGTATACTCAACCCCTTTGTAGGACATAGATAAAATTTCTGGGGGAGCAGCCACCTCCATTACTTCATCCTCAGGGATGACATCTGGGACATCGACAACAATAAGAATTTTCTTAACCTCGGCAGGAGCCTTAGATGCAGCCGTCTTCCTTCTCCCTCCAGCCATATTTTATTGAATTAGTTGAAGATTGATTTTTTACAGAAAGGAATTCTAGAAAGAGAAAGAAGAATTTAGAATATTGGGAGTGTGAAAGCAAGATAAAATAAAGTGAGGTATTTATAGCCGCAAAATCAAACGGGCAAAAAAACAATTGGTTAAACCTAATCATGACTCTCCTAGGGTTTTGTGAATCTACCCTATTTATGACAATATAGCCGTTACAAAAGTTGAACCAAACACAAGTTCTATTCCGTTAAATATTCCTACACAGTTTTTGCCTGGCCCAAATTTTTATCTCCTTATTCCTAGCCAGACCTAATAATGGAATAACCAGATAAAGGGCAATTGTTGGGCCCTGAATTAGCCAGACAAGGACCAGGCAATGTCCAAAGCTAAAACCTGAAAAAGAAATAATTAAAGCTAGGCATTGGGAGTGCCTGGACATGCACCAAGCAGGAGAGAAGCACAGGACAGGCAACTACTAAACCTGGCCTGGAAGGAAACCATGCCAGGCACAAGAGTAACACCATCAAAGCTGGGCAGGTGACAAGAAAGACACGATCAGGCCATATAAACAAAGTCCCTATAAACAAGGAAGACTCATTTAAAGGCATAAAATAGAGGAAAGAATCAAGAGTAACGGCTGAAATGAAGAACAAGTCAATCAACTACTTCCGGGTAAATAGGGCACGAGTCCTGTTTACCAGGAAAACTGACTTGAGGAGACCACTTTTGAAGCTATTATAAATAGAAGAGAAGATAAAAGAAAGGGAGGCTCACTTCCATACTCGTATTACTACTCTCATTCTTATATTCAACATTTGATTGAGCAATATCCTTAGCATGTCACGACTGACATACAAATTCCCTGTCAGGTTACCTAAAATCATAGTAACAATCTCTCCTGGCTTGGTACCCATGGTTTATTCCCTTATTCCCAGGGTTTTTTCCACATATAAAATATTTGTGTCTATACTTTTTATTTATTTATTTACTTAGCAATATTAGTCAGGCAAACCAATTGAGTTAGATAAAACCTTCTAAACATTCCTGGCAGGACGTTTCTGTTCAATAAAATCTCTGCCAAAACAATTATAATTACGAAATATTGTAGATTATATTAACTAAACCTAATGTGACCTATTTTATATACATGTAATAGTGAATTACTTTTTAGTTTGTTAAATGTAATTTTATTTAATATATTATATTATTTAATTTGTTAAAGATGCATTATTATGCCTAATGACATGTCACGACATATTACAAATGACAAACTACAAAGATAAAAAACGAGTCCATTTTATGAAGGGTGAACCGGTTATATGGGTAGTGTGTTAGGGCTTTGTGAAGTTGATAATTTTTATGGGATAAACATAATCATCACTCTACACACCTAAACACTAGCCTATTGTTTTGATAAGACAAAAAGCAAGAGTAGGCTTGCCTTTTCCAAAGGCCAAAACCGGCACCCCCCTTCCTATTTGATGAGATTGGTTCTCATTTTTTCAATTGTAGAAAAACTCTTATGCTCTCTCTCTTATCTTCTCTAATAAAATGGTTCTATGTATAATTTTTGTTCTAGATCTAATAAAACCTGTGAAAATACAATAGTAGTGATGAAAATAATATTAGATCCAAATTTAAGGTTACTAATTCATAATACCTAGTTAGTATATGAATTAGTGTTATGGGAATGTCTTGGGTGCAACCGATTGGAGTGTTCCAACACTTGGAACTTGAAGTTGTTGGAAATCATCCTAACATAATAAGCTCAAGAACAAGTGAAGGTAGGAGACCTTACTTGTGCCAATTTCGAACCATTTAACAATGTAAGGAACATTGTTTTCTTCTTTATCTCTTTTATTTTGTTATGCATGCAACTAGATCCACTAGTTCTAAATCAACAAGTTATTTAGATCACCATTAGAAGAGTCTAATAAGGGTATATGAACCTAACACGGGAATCAGCGGTGGAGCTTCTTATGGGTGTGGCCGTGGTAGTGGTGGTAGCAGTTGGGGTTTATCTTCCTTCAACTGTGGCGGTGTGGGCCACAAGAGACATGAGTGTACCAGTGCTATGGGCAGGGGTTTTCAGAGACCGTTACATGGGAGTTTGTCTCAGGGTCCATCTCATAGTTATGCTAGTAACAGGCCGGCTGGGTTGTGGAATAATCAGAGTGGTCAGAGTAACAACAATGGTGGGGCTAACCGCACTTATGGTAATTCATACCAGTGACCGGCGACGAACAACAACAATCAGGGGTCGGCTGCTAAGCCATCTACTTTAGCTAGTACTGTCCAGGGAGGTGGACAGAAGACCAGTGGTAACCTGTTATTGATGGAGAAGAAAGCAGCTGAAGATGATGCTCACGTTATCACGGGTACTTTTCTTGTTAATAGAGGCTTTACCTTTGTTTTGTTTAATTTGGGAGCATTACAGTCTTTTGTATCATCGAGTCATGCTAAGCTTTTGGGTTTGAGAGAGTTTGAGTTTCTAAAAGAGGAGGTGTTCATACCATTGGGTGAGTCTGTATCTTGCGGGAGGTTGTATAGGGGTGTGTCTATGATAGTTGGGCAGGTTGACTTACCAGTGGACTTGTTAGAGATTCCCTTAGATGGTTTTGAGATGATAGTTGGTATAGACTGGTTGGGTAAGTACAAGGCTAAGATAGATTGTCATCAGAAGTGAGTCTCTTTAAGAGGTCCTAAGTGGATTAGTGTGTCTTATCGTGGGTTTGTTGTCAAACCCAAAGCCAAGTTGGTTGTAGCAGTGACCTTGAAGTCTTATCTGAGTAAGGGATGTCTGATGATCTTATGCTATGTGAGGGATCACAGTATAGAGAGTCTGACAGTTGACCAGATACTAGGGGTGGGGGAATTTCCAAATGTTTTTCTCGATGATATACAAGGGTAACCACCGAAGAGGGAGATAGATTTCAGTGTTGAGTTGAAACCAGGGACGGGACCAATCTCTAAGGCCCCGTACCGCATGGGTCCTAAGGAATTGGAGGAGCTGAAGAAATAGCTACATGATTTGATTGAGAAGGGATACATTAGGTCTAGTGTATCAGCGTGGGGAGCTCCAGTCTGTTTGTGAAAAAGAAAGATGGAAGTTTGAGGTTATGCATCGATTACAGAGAGCTGAACAGGGTTACCGTGAAGAACAAGTATCCTTTGCCGAGGATAGATGATTTGTTTGATCAGTTGAACGGTGAAGCGGTCTTTTCTAAGATTGATTTGAGGTCGGGTTATCATCAGGTGAAGATTCGTTATGAGGACATACCAAAGACAGCTTTTACATCGAAGTATGGTCACTATGAGTATGTTGTGATGCCGTTTGGGTTAACTAACGCACCTGCAGTGTTAACGGAATTGATGAACCGGGTCTTCAGTCAGTTTTTGGATCGGTTTGTGGTGGTCTTCATCGATGATATCTTCGTCTACTCTAAGACTAAGGAGGACCATGAGGAGCATTTAAGGATAGTGTTGCAGACTTTGCGAGACAATCAACTGTATGCAAAGTTGTTTAAGTGTGAGTTCTGGTTAGAGGAGGTTGCTTTTCTGGGCCATGTGATTTCAAAGAAGGGTGTAGTTGTAGATCCAGAAAAGATAGAGGCAGTTACTCGGTGGGAAGCACCGAAGAATGTGGCTGAGATCAGGGGTTTCTTGGGTTTGGCAGAGTATTATTGACGGTTTGTGAAAGACTTTTCCAAGATAGCCAGACCGATGACATCAATAATGAGGAAAGAGACAGATTTCTTTGGGATGAAAGTTGTGAGATGGCGTTCCAAACATTGAAGGAGCGTTTGACCACAGCTCCAATCTTAGCATTACCTGGAGGGAGTGAGAACTTTGAGGTATGTACAGATGCTTCAAAGAATGGTTTGGGATGTGTGTTGATGCTGAACGGGAAAGTAATTGCCTATGCTTCTAGGAAATTAAAACCTTATGAGGAGACTTATCCGACACATGATCTGGAGTTGGGTGCAGTTGTGTTTTCTCTCAATATTTGGAGGCACTATCTTTATGGGGCGACCTTTAAGATGTTTTCAGATCACAAGAGTCTCAAGTACATCTTCACTCAAAAGGAGTTGAATATGAGACAGAGGAGGTGGATAGAGCTGATTGGGGATTATGACATGGATATTATATACCATGAAGGGAAGGCTAATGTGGTTGCAGATGCGTTGAGCAGGAAGAGTGTGCATTCTCTTTGCACATCTATATCCTTGATGCGGTTGAGAGATGAGGTGGGGAAGATGGGGATACATATGATACAGAAAGGGGATGCTAGAAGGGGATTTGATAGTGGAGCCAGACCTTTATGATGATATTCGCAGGAAACAGGCTTTGGATCCTAAGATTGAGGAGTGGAGAGCTGGAGTAGAAAAAGGGACAGTGTCTAGATTCACAATTCATACAGATGGGAGTGTGAGATTTAATGGGAGATGGTGTGTTATTAGTGATGAGGAGTTGAAAAAGGTGATCATGACAGAGGCTCATTGCACACTATATTCGGTACATCCAGGCGGTGTTAAGTTATATAAAGATTCAAAGAAGACTTTCTGGTGGCCTGGGATGAAGAGGGAAAAAGCCGAGTTTGTGGCTCGTTGTTTGACATGTCAGAGAGTTAAGGGGGAGCAGCGATGACCACAAGGTAAGATTCAGTCTCTTGAGGTACCTGAGTGGAAATGGGAATCCATTTCTATGTATTTTATAGTGGGTTTATCGAGGAGTCAACAGGGTAATAACATGATATGGGTTATAGTGGATCGTTTGAACAAGTCAGCTCACTTTGTGCTGATGCAAGATAATTGGACCAAGATACAACTAGCTTTGGCTTATAGGAAGCATGGGGTGCCTAAGGATATAGTGTCCGATAGAGATGCTGTGGGATTTATCTGTATGCATCCCTTTAACTTTAAGGATTATAACGAAATTTATAATGATGAAAACTAGTCATAAAATAAATTGCATAAGCAAAAGTAGAGAATGAAGAAACAACCTTCGGTCCTAGCAAAATCGGCCTAAGAACAATATTGCAATGATATTCACCTATCAGTTTCACCCAAGACGATATGAGATATGCCCTTTGTTCTTCGCTAGAATCGATCCCTAAATTTTCTGTAAAATTGCTTAGGGTTTTCGGTTTTTGTGTTTTTCTTTAGATGAGAGGCAAGAATAGGTTAGAAAATTAGGTTAAGAAGTGATCTCTCTAATCTTCCTTTAAATTGAGTATAAGGAGTAATTAGGGTAGATTTTTCTCCTTCTAATTTTCGGCCCATTCACCGAAATTAAGAGGATAATTTCTCTTTTTTTTCGGTTATACCACCTACCAAAATAAGATGATTAAATCTACTTATTTTTGGTAGTTTACAAAATGTATATAAAGTGCATAATTTATAAATTGTCATTTTAATTTATTCCGTATTAATTAGTCTACTTACAACGACTTAAAATCGAGTTATTAATACCTATTCGATAATAATTTATTATGACAATATTGTATAATATATACTTTAACTATAAATATCGCATATTTATAATTAGCTAATTAAATATAACCGATTACATTTAATTATGAATTAACATATTAATTCGTCCAAGCTAACATTATATACATTAATTAAATATAACTTATTATATTCAATTTACGAATTGACAGTTAATTCGTCTCAGCTTATATTATTTAATCAGCATTAAATAATCGTCTCATCAACACAGTGACTAACTGTTTAGTCATATAAGGCATCAATGTGATTATAGTTTCATACAATCACATCTCTCAAACACATCCTTTAGGTGTGACTTTTAGGGAGCAGTTGATCACCGCCATCAGTATGATAATAACGTCAAACTTTCTAGCAAGCCAACCGTTATTAGGTAATCGTGAATCAACTGATAAATTACGAAGTATACGCTTGTGAATCTATAAGAGATTTATAAATGTTATCACACTAATTGTGGAGGGCACAAGCTCCAACAAGCTCGTACTTGTCCTCACAAGTGTATGTGCGATAACCGATTCTCATATCCTAAAATTTCTCCCACTCAATGTAAAACAATTTGCAAAATCCGTATTCACAAAGGTCGTATTTTCAAGTGATCTGTATCAAAAGTGGTTTCCCCGATTAGAGAGTAACTTAACTGATAAACGAATCATCATTCGAGCATGGCCATGCCTTTCAGTTACAACTCCTCGAGTGGCCCTGAAAAATAACTGATACGGTCGTTATGTACCAAAAATAAATACCTAAATACTACTAACAGAAGTCAACGGTAAGTAGGGTCGATCTCCACAGGGAGGCGGTTTACTATCTACTTGTCTATTCTATCTGCCTAATGTCACAATTGGGGGTTTTGGTTGTTTTGACTAGACTAAAGAGATTAAAGCAAGAGGGAAATGAATAAGAGGAAATAATGGGGTAAATCAGATAAAAGAGAGAAATATGCTAGGAATCGGTCTACCGTGGCAGCTACACTATCGGGTCAACTGAGTCGATTAAATTATTGATAAGAAGAGCGAGGTCGTCACCTTTCGGTCCTTAAACCTACGATTATACCCTTTCGGTCTCTAATCGCCCTAGGGTCTCCCTAACTTAGTTTTCGCCCTAATTAGGTATCACCTATTATAATTAAGCAAGTCTTCCCTTCCAATCTTTCGATCCAGGACGGGGGTAACTAAATAAATCGGTCTCCTGCATGCATTCATTCAACCTAATCACTATTATATTGCTTAATACAATTCTTATCGCTAAGCTAATCTAATCATGTCAATCCTAACATATTGCTACCACGGCTTCCCTAATCCTAACATATTAAAGGAATTAGCTAGACATAATTAAATAAAGAACATAGATAATAAAGAGAGGAAGAGAAATAAACATTAAATTAAAGAGGAAAAAGGGAGAGAAATATTACTGAAATAAATCCGGAATTAATGAAGAACAAAGTAACTGGAACAATGTATTAAGTGTCGAGAAAGGGGAGAAGAGAAGAGAGAGAGAGAGAGAGAGAGAGAGAGAGAGAGAGAGAGAGAGAGAGAGAGAGAGAGAAATGACATCCTATCTTCCTATTTATAAGAAAATAGGATTTATTTGACCTAATGACGAAATAAAACTAAAAAGCCCAAGCCCATAAACGATTCCACTCGATCGAGTGTTTTAAAACTACTCGATCGAGTAAACCTGAACTCAAACCACTCGACCGAGCAAAATAAGTACTCGATCGAGTAATCCCTAATATGCAACTGTTCGATCGACCATATAAAGTACTCGATCGACTTATTATTTGATCTAAATCCACTCGATCGACCAATAAAGTACTCGATCGAGTGAAATATGACTCCAGCAACTACTTGTTCATTAGTTTTCAGCTTTGACATGTCCTTTTAGATCCCGAAATAGCTTCACGCATCCCAAGATAACAATATATCCGCTCCAAATTCACTCTTCCTTCAAATGCATGCTAAACGGACGGTAAAAAGGCTTGATTTCACTACTTTCTGGTCCATTCCTGTAAATAGAATAAAACAAACCAAAGTAGCATATTCGGGGCATTTCGTAGCATAAAACTACGATAATAGCATAGAAATACGTGCATAAAAGGCCTAAAAGACTATATAAAATGCACGTATCAAATCTCCCCAAACCTAACCTTTACTCGTCCTCGAGTAAAGTAAATGCAAACTAATGGAACGGAAAAGATAACTCAAAGCTAGCTACAAATGCCCACTTAAACCAATTTAATGCAAGCAAACTAACACTTATAGCAAACAGTCAAATGCAAACGATTTATAAGATGTCTATAAAATAGCTGAACCGTCGACCTTGCAAGACCTTTAATAATGGACTCTCACGGGTCACTCTTCTCTCATGAAGCAGAGGGTGAACGTATATATGTAAGAGAGAATGAAAAATAGTCGCTCACCTAGACTACGACCCACATAAACATGCATGCAACCAATATGATAGACAATTCTAGCTACCGTACACACATTCCAACCAAACAAGGTCCTGTCACAGCCGAGGGCTTACAAAAATATGGTAAAGTGAGGCAATGGGTAAGAAAAGGCAAAACATTTATGGGAGTGTGGAGGTATAGGCGGCCAAGCTAGTACCTAAACAAAACCATGTGACTACATCCATTTCCAACTCAACTATTGATTTAAGCACGAGTGCCCTTCATTTGGCACAAACTCACCAAACCGAACTGAAAATACTCCTCAATAAATGTAAATAAAGCATAGGAGCGAAACTGTCAACAATACAAACTCTTTTTTTTTTCCTTTCTTTTTTTTCTATTTTTTCGGTTTCTTTTCTTCACATTTTTTTTCTTTTTTTTTTTCGAATTCTTTTTTTTTTTTTTTTTCATTTTTCACGTTTTTTTTCATCAACCTCCTTTTCTTCATAAATTACCAACTCCGAATCAACAGATACAAGCCAAACTTGGCACAATGAAATATATACCGCAGAAACATACACTAAACTAGCTTGGCAAGGCAGGCTAAATTTGGAATGTAGTTAAGGGTCAACAGGCAAATTTGGCTAATGTGGAGTTAAATGGGTAAAAATGAAAGAAAAGGAAATTGTAAGCACCTCCCTGCATGTGACACCAACCACTAACCCGAATATATGAAGGAAAAAAGCAATTGAATTTCATATACGTGCAAATTAATGAACATGTTATGCAAGGAGTATACTACTCACAATCCTACATGAAACTGGTCACAAATGACACCAGTTTATACGGCTCTAAATCTTAGAAATTATAGAGTAGGTTGCCAATTTATCAGGTCAAGTCTATTCGTTCAGCTAAATTTGAACATTAACTCGTAGATATGCAATAAGACATAGCTAAAAGATAACAGTTTAATGCAAGGCTTAAGCAAAAAGACAAATTACAGTGCAATTTCATCACTGAAATCCACCGTTCTGACTCAACCTATATGCAAAAATAAACGTGAAATTTTTTTGAATTTCAATTTTTCAATTTTTATCAGATTTTTTGAATTTTATAAAAATAACAGACAATGCATACATAAATTAAATATGATAACAGACAATGCATACATAAATTAAATATGATAACAGAAATGCAATAAAAACAATATGCAGACACAAATATGGATGCATAACCTCCCCAAACCAAACCGTACAATGCCCCCATTGTACCAAAACATGGAAAGGAAATGCAAACCAAAACAGAAAGAGAGTAAATACGGAAAGCTCACAAGATACGCGAAAAAGGGACCTCCCCAAACCAGCCAGTAACGTGGGAGGTCCCTAAATAGCCCAAATATCGTCGCGGGAAGCAAATCCAAGTCAAAAACACTCGATAGCAGTCGAACAGTGGTCAATCGAGTGAACTGGGCATCTAAAACAGCTCGATCGAGAAGAATAGCAGTCGATCGAGTAGTTCTCTCTTTGCAGGTGCTCGATCGAGTAAAATAATCACTCGATCGAGTGGATTTATCAGCAAAAGTGCTTGATCGAGTACAAAAAGTACTCGATCGAGTAATCCTCAGTAATGCCTGCAGAACGCAAATAAAGACAGCCCGAAAACTAACTAGACAAGCATACTGAGATAGTCTATGGTATGGAAACCATTTATTACAACTGAAATGAAATAAAAATGCAAAATAAAAACTCCGGGTTGCCTCCCGGGTAGCGCTAGCTTCAGTCAGGTCCCAGCTCGACCTTCTTTTTCTTCGAGCCTCTCTAAACAGTCATAATCAAAACAGCTCAAAGCGCGCAGCATGAGATCATATATCTGCGCATGTGCTACACAGAAATGTAAGTAGCACCACAGTGGAATAAAAGTATAGGAAATAAAATTGTATAAACATTTAAGTCTAACAAATTTCCAATGTGAGCTCCTAAATTTATCCACAAAATATAGGAGCACTGGAGCAACTGACAATAAATTAAGGTCCCTATTCAGATTAGCAATTTTGACATGACAAGTACGGTGAAAGACAGTTAAATTAATTAACCATCTGGGAGAGGGTATATTATTGAAATACGAAGCATGAGTAGTATGAGGCATTATATTATTCAAACAAACAATAATGGAATTATCGTTTACTACCTCCGGTTGGTTGCTCTCAACGATGGAATCATAGATAAAAGAATTTATTACCTCTTCCGTGCTAGGAGCAATTACCGACTCAACTGCTTCTTCGTCAACCTCCTCAGTGGATTTCATGCCGTAAATCTTAGCCTCAAGTGCATCCAACTCGGCCTTGAAAAGGGGTGATTCACCGTAACCATTATCATTATCAAAATCGTCATCTAGAATGAACCCAAGTGACGAATCAAAGCTCCCACTGGCCAACTCACTCGATCGAGCAGAATTATCACTCGATCGAGTACTTTCCTCCTGCATTTCACTCGATCGAGTAGAAATATCACTCGATCGAGAAATTTCTTCTGGAAATTCACTCGATCGACTAATATAAGTCACTCGATCGAGTGATTCTTCCTTTACAGCGCTGAAATCTTCGTGTAAACGTTTGAAATATGATAGAAATTCGTCGTCTAACTCATATAAATCATCCTAAGCATTGGGCAACACGGTTTCTTCATGGGAAAAACCGCTCTCAGTAAAGTATACCTCTTCTGGTTGCCAACTATCCGACTCAGCAGCTAGCTGAGCTATTTCAGACTCGAGCTTATCAAATCGCGAAAAGGTGCGTCTATCATTTTCTTGCGCTTGGAATGTAAGTGTTTCCAACAAAGATTTCAGCTCCACAATCTCTTCTTTCTGTATATCAGGAGCATCTTGTTGCGGTGGCCATTGATAGGGTGGATGTGGCGGCACAACTACAGGGTAATAGCTAACACGTCCCCAACGCTTGAACTCGTAGACCGCGTCATTTTCTGACATACAAAGAACTGCATTGTGCTCAGCAGCACCACATCTCCCGCAGTAAATCACCTGCTGTGCCATATAATGGGACATAGGTGATGGGTCAAAGGTACTCAAGCCTTCCCTTTGACGATCTTTCACCTAGAACTGTCTAGGTAGTACCTATAAGGCCTATCAAAACAGCACTAAAGATAAGATTAGAACGGCCTCAAGGGAAAGATCCCCTTAGGCTAAAAACAGATAGAATTAAACAAATAAATAAATAGTTGCCTCCCCGGCAACGGCGCCAAAATTTGATACGGTCGTTATGTACCAAAAATAAATACCTAAATACTACTAACAGAAGTCAGCGGTAAGTAGGGTCGATCTCCACAGGGAGGCGGTTTACTATCTACTTGTCTATTTTATCTGTCTAATGTCACAATTCGGGGTTTTGGTTGTTTTGACTAGACTAAAGAGATTAAAGCAATAGGGAAATTAATAAGAGGAAATAATGGGGTAAATCAGATAAAAGAGAGAAATATGCTAGGAATCGGTCTACCGTGGCAGCTACACTATCGGGTCAACTGAGTCGATTAAATTATTGATAAGAAGAGCGAGGTCGTCACCTTTCGGTCCTTAAACCTACGATTATACCCTTTCGGTCTCTAATCGCCCTAGGGTCTCCCTAACTTAGCTTTCGCCCTAATTAGGTATCACCTATTATAATTAAGCAAGTCCTCCCTTCCAATCGTTCGATCCAGGTCGGGGGTAACTAAATAAATCGGTCTCCTGCATGCATTCATTCAACCTAATCACAATTATATTGCTTAATACAATTCTTATCACTAAGCTAATCTAATCATGTCAATCCTAACATATTGCTACCACGGCTTCCCTAATCCTTACATATTAAAGGAATTAGCTAGACATAATTAAATAAAGAACATAGATATTAAAGAGGGGAAGAGAAATAAACATTAAATTAAAGAGGAAAAGGGAGAGAAATATTACTGAAATAAATCCGGAATTAAGGAAGAACAAAGTAACTGGAACAATGTATTAAGTGTCGAGAAAGGGGAGAAGAGAAGAGAAGAGAGAGAGAGAGAGAGAGAGAGAGAGAGAAATGACATCCTATCTTCCTATTTATAAAAAATAGGATTTATTTGACCTAATGTTGAAATAAAACTAAAAAGCCCAAGCCCATAAACGATTCCACTCGATCGAGTGGTTTAAAACTACTCGATCGAGTAAACCTGAACTCAAACCACTCGACCGAGCAAAATAACTACTTGATCGAGTAATCCCTAATATGCAACTGTTCGATCGACCATATAAAGTACTCGATCGACTTATTATTTGATCTAAATCCACTCGATCGACCAATAAAGTACTCGATCGAGTGAAATATGACTCCAGCAGCTACTTGTTCGTTAGTTTTCAGCTTTGACATGTCCTTTCAGCTCCCGAAACAGCTTCACGCATCCCAAGATAGCAATATCTCCGCTCCAAATTCACTCTTCCTCCAAATGCATGCTAAACGGATGGTAAAAAGGCTTGATTTCACTGCTTTCTGGTCCATTCCTGCAAATAGAATAAAACAAACCAAATTAGCATATTCGGGGCATTTCGTAGCATAAAACTACGATAATAGCATAGAAATACGTGCATAAAAGGCCTAAAAGACTATATAAAATGCACGTATCAATAACTATACCTGATAAAGTTTGGATATTTTCCTCAACTCGAATCCTGCAGATACAAGTCACCCAAAAACTGCCTTAATCTCAAGAGATAGTCGATAGTCAAAAGAATCGACTCTAGGAACACAATGGATGTCCTATCCACGACCTGGCACCGAATGTTTTTAAACATTTAGGACTCCATTACGTTGTCACAAAAATTTGTCCTGCGAGGTATCGTTATAATGTCGCATCTGTGATCGATCAGTCAACCGGTTGACTTATGGTTCGTTGAACCCACCATCAATCGACTGCGCAATATAATAGCCAGAGTTATCTGCTCATTAAGGTGATTACGGACCAAACAAAATATAATGTAATTCAGTTCACTTTGTGGCGTTCAATGTTGTCAGTACAATCCACATGAAAAACAAAATATTATAAAAACGATGAAGTTATAAATAGTATATGAAAAAGATAATGTATCAAATCCATAATCAACTACTACAACTCAGGAACACGTTTAATTCCCATGGAAATAACGTGCCCTTCATGCTTATCAAAATTCAAAGGTTTAGTGAGAGGGTCCCCGATGTTATCATCCGAAGCTATCTTGTCAATCACTATCTCTTCTTGCTCCACGTAATCACGGATCAGGTGAGCTTTCCGATGCACATGTCTAGATTTGTTGCTAGGCTTTGGCTCCTTAGCCTGGAAGATGTCACCTCTATTGTCACAATAGATGGTGATCGGGTCATTCAAACTAGGAACTATCGTAAGTCCTTGTAAGAAGTGACGCATCCATATTGTTTCCTTATCTGCTTCCGAAGCGGCATAGTACTCGGATTCAGTGGTAGAATCTTCTACAACACTCTGTTTGGAACTCTTCCAGCTGACCGCAACACCATTAAGAGTGAAGACGAACCCGGACTGAGATTTTGAGTCATCTCGATCCGTTTGGAAGCTAGCATCTGCGTGCATCGATTGCGCATAGCTTAGTATCGCCTCCATAAGTCAATACCTATCCTTAGTCCTCCGTAGGTACTTGAGGATATTTTTAACACTATCCGGTGTGTTTCACCTTGATTTTTTGTATCGACTCGTCATACTCAATGCATATGCCAGGTCTGGACATGTGCATATCATGGCATACATGATTGATCCTATTGCAGATGCATAAGGAACACGACTCATGCGCTCAATCCCTTCAGGCATCGTGGGTGACTGAGACTTGCTCAACTGCATCCCAGACGTCATTGGAAGGTACCCCTGCTTGGAGTTGGTCATGCTGAACTTCTCAAAAATTATATCCAAATAAGACTCCTGACTAAGTGATAATGTCCGTCGTGATCTATCTCGGTAGATACGGATTCCCAAAATGCGTTGTGCCTCACTCAGATATTTCATCTGGAAATGGTTCTTCAACCATTCTTTAACCGAAGATAGGAGAGGAATGTCATTCCCAATCAAGAGTATGTCATCGACATACAATATCAAGAAAACAATCTTGCTCCCACTCGACTTGATATATAAGCATGGTTCCTCGACCGATCGAGTGAAACCATACTCTTTTATCACCTGGTCCAAACGATGATTCCTACTCCGAGAAGCTTGCTTAAGTCCATAAATGGAACGCTTAAGCTTGCATACTTTCTTAGGATGTTCAGGATCTATGAAACCTTCGGGTTGCACATGTACAACTCTTCCTCCAAATAACCATTTAAGAAGGCGGTCTTCACATCCATTTGCCAAATTTCATAGTCATGAAATGCGGCAATCGCTAAGATTATCCGAATGTAATGTAGCATGACTACAGGTGCAAAAATCTCATCATAATGCAATCCGTGCGCTTGAGTGAAACCTTTTGCCACTAGTTGTGCCTTATAGGTATCTGGTTGCGCGTCTACAGAACGCTTTATTTTGTAAAGCCATTTGCACTGTAGAGGTTTTACCTTATTAGGTAAATAAACAAGATCCCATACGTCATTCTCATACATGGAGTCCATCTCGGATTGCATGGCTTTGAGCTATAGCTTTGAGTCAGAACAGGCCATAGCACCTTTATAGGTAGCGGGTTCATTACTCTCTAGGAGTAAAACGTCATTCTCCTCGACCATACACATGTATCTATCCGGAGGATTAGAGACTCTACCCGACCTCCTAGGTTCCTCAGGAGTAATAACTGTATCATCAGTTGGAGGAACCACTTCCTCCATCTGTTCCTCGGTTGTTGGTTCTGGAATCTCCGACAGCTCGAAGGTTCTATTACTTGTGTTGTTCTCGAGAAATTCTTTCTCTAAGAACGTCGAACTAGCCGCAACAAAAACTCGATGTTCGGTAGGCGAATAGAAGTAATGACCAAACGTTCCTTTTGGATAACCTATAAAGTATGTGTTGACCGATCGCGGGCCGAGCTTATCCTCGTGTCTCCACTTGACATAAGCCTCGCAGCCCCAAACCCAAATAAAGGACAAGTTAGGGAACGTTCCCTTCCACATTTCATATGGAGTCTTGTCGACAGCTTTAGTCAGACTTCGGTTAAGTATAAGAGCAGCTGACAAAAGAGCAAAACCCCATAATGAATCAGGCACTACCGTGTGACTCATCATGGATCGAACCATATCAAGTAAGGTTCGATTTCTCCGTTCGGACACACCATTTAATTGAGGTGTTCCAGGTGGAGTTAACTGCAAAACGATTCCACAGTCTTTGAGGCGTTGATCAAACTCATTTGAAAGATATTCGCCACCCCGATCTGAACAGAGTACTTTAACCTTTCTACCCAGTTGGTTCTCAACCCTGTTCTGGTATTCCTTGAATTTCTCAAAGGACTCACTTTTGTGCTTCATTAAGTAGACATATCCGTATCTACTCAAATCGTCCGTGAAAGTGATAAAATATCTATAGCCATCTCTAGCGGTAATTGACATAGGTCCACAAACATCAGTATGTATGAGTCCTAATAGGTCACTAGCGCGCATTCCAACAACTTTGAAGGAAATTCGAGTCATTTTGCCAATGAGACATGATTCACACGTGCCATATGTAGAAAATTCGAATGCGGGAATAGTCCCATTATCTACGAGTTTCTTTACACGTTTCTCATTTATGTGTCCCATTCGACAATGCCATAGATAGGTTTGATCTTTGTCACCAACCTTTAATTTCTTATTATTCACGTGTAATACTTCCGTGGTTTGATCTAAGATGTAAATTCCATTCATGGACACCGCTTTGCAATAAATCATTTCATTGAAAGAGAAAATACAGCTATTATCCTTTATTAAAAATGAAAATCCGTCTTTATCAAGTACGGAAACTGACACAATGTTCTTACACAAACTGGGTACATAGTAACAGTTATTTAAAAATAACTCAAAACCACTAGGGAGTTGGATTACATATGTTCCCTTCGAGACAGCAGCAACTCTGGCTCCATTCCCGACTCGCAGGTCCACATCACCCTTTCCGAGAGTTGTGATGTTTCTTAGGCCCTGCAAATGATTACACAGATGAGAACCACAACCAGTATCAAGTACCCAAGTTCCGAAACTTGCATGGTTAATCTCAATCATATGAATATAAGATGACATAACAACAGGAACGACTAAGCCTGCTTTAATGTCCTCACGGTACACGGGACAGTTCCTCCTCCAATGTCCAGTCTTGTGACAATGGTGGCACTCAATGTCACCGCCCTTGCTCTTTGCTTTACCCTGTGAGCCACTAGTCTCACCAGGTCCACTCTTACCATTTCCTGGCTTCTTGAATTTTGGCTTACCTACAGTTAGGTCGCCTGGAGCTTTGCCCTTACCTTTACCCTTGTTGGAAATCGTGAGAACATCCTGCTTCATGCTCCCACTCAATTTCATGTCCTTCTCGGTCTGTACGAGAAGTGAGTGTAGCTCATGAGGACTTTTCTTTAAGTCATTCATGTAGTAGTTAAGCTACGAAAAGGGCAAAACCATCGTGAAGAGAATGAAGCATTCGGTCAATGACAATACTCTCACTGATTTTGCAATCAAGTGTCTCCAATTTCTCGACATTCTCAATCATGTTAAGAATGTGTGGGCTAACCGGTTGGCCCTTTTGGAGTTTCGCATCAAAGAAGCGACAAGTATGCTCATAAGTAACGATTGTAACACCCCGATTTATGAAGGAGCCTTTAACAAGACATTCTCTAATAAACCGGACTGTCACCATCTCGGTTTCCCGGGGTAGTGAATAACAAATTAAACTCCCAGGGCAAATTATATAATTACTTTAACTTAATTATTACAAAACCTCTTTTACATCAAATTACAAAGAACTAATATAAATAAAAGTGAAGGTCTTCTAAATACTGATCTAGCTACTAAGTCTTCTGATCCAGTGTCTCACGCCCATCAAGCTCCCATCCTATCTCATAAACCTGTCAAGTCTGCTCCCCAATATTTGGATCATCACAGGTGTTCATGAATACACAGGGTCAACCACGAGGTTGAGTAGGGAATACAACGAAACAACAAAATATGATATGCATGCTCCTCCGTCACCTCCATCTCCATCTCAACTCATATCTCATAACCCGTACAACCCAGCCATACCGATCCCCGGTAGACTATATATCGACCGTAGCCGATCCGCCACTCGTGGCGAGGACACCGAGGGCAAGTCTGCGAACCCGCCCGGCCTTATCACAACATCATCATCACCACACCACATCACCACAACATCCTCCATCTCCAATGCATATGAATTCTCAAGAAATTAATGCAACACAATTTGTATATCATTGAACTGGTAAATCATAGAATCATGCCGGTTACCGAATATTGTGATAATATATTCAATACGATCAATTCAGTCAAGCACATTCCAGGATATGAATCATAACATGAATCAACAACCACGAATCAAGTCAACGTTCACAGTTTGGTCATATGAAACACAAACAAGTTAACACAATTCAACAACAACGATAATAATTCAAGTGTATTTCCCTACCTCAGTACCGCAGTCAAATAGTCGGGTGCTCAGTAATATTCCACAACAATTCGTCCTCTGAAAGATAAATAAATGATAAATGATTACTTAACTATTCCCGTTCCCAAAATAGAAAGTTACTGAAATAGAAACTTCTTAAAATGAAAAGTTTCCTCAAATGGAAACTTTCCCGATATAGCAGCTTTTCCATTTTAACAAACCCGACTTAAAACCCGTCTCTAATTATTTTAAATAACTTGGGAGTTAAATTAATTAACTAATTACGATAACTTAAATAACAAGAAAACGAATCAAACCAACTAAACACACGTCCAACCCACGACTTCCAACCCGCTCCCCAACTCCCACGCGCCGCCTGACCACCGTGACAGCCGCCAGTTCAAACACCGGGTCTGACCTGGGTCCCTACCACCACCCTCATCGGGTTCGACTCCCGCCGGTGAGTCGAACCAAGGCCACAAAACCCCCCCTGGTTCACTCCCCCGTCCGTGGTTGCCACCACAGCAGCCCCTACACAACCCCTCAGCCACCACCGTTGTCAATAGCACCCTATCCTACCACCACCATTCTGCTCGCCGTCAAACCACGCACACGGCCACCGTGGCACGACCGTTTCGACCTCCCCCGAGTCCACGGTGGCGCCACCCCAAACCTACCCGTCTAAACCCTGCCTGAAACTCGCATCTAACCCGTTTGTCACCTTGTGTCGATGCCGCCTCTCTCTGCCACTACCACCGCCTATAGCCTCCCTAACAACCACCACCACACTCGACACCTACCACACGACTCCCTTACCCCGTCAACAACCACCAGCATCGCCTCCCTAAGACACACAACAACAACCAAAATCCGACAGACAAAACGAAAACAGAAGGGGAGGGTTGCACTCATACTTTTTCTGCCACCAATACATCCACCAAGGTCGCCTACGGACGTCGACAACCACCCTAAAGCTTTCCTTGCTGCGCCGTCCACACCCACGCTCTCTCTCTCTCCCTCGATTTGCGTAAAGGTTGAGATATGTGCCGCTGAAATGAGGGAGGCGGGTGAGATGAGGGTCGTGTATTTTTAGGGTAAGATTAGGTTAAAATTTAGGTTAGAAACATGATGTTGGGTGTTGGGTGTTGGGTTAATTGGGTTAAACATGTTATTGGGTAAACTCAAATGGGTCGAGGATAAATGGGTTAGCTCACATCTCGAATTCCATATAAACCCGTCTCAACTAACCTATGAAACAACTCGATCTTACGATACAACGCGAGTCAAGTGAAATAACTTAACGTAATTATCGACTAAACAATTAACCCGACCTAAATAGTAATATAAAATATGGAGTATTACAACGATCCTCGGTGCTTTTGAGAACTCGTTAGTGAGCGTAGTGAAAATCTTTTTCACAGCTTGGACAATGAAGCGTCTCTGCAAATTGGTTTCCATTGCAAAGATGAGTACGTTCTTTATCTCACCCGCTTCCATAATGAAATCACTATAAGCAAGTGACTCAGTACCTCCCGCATTGGGGCCTGGGTTTACCGGTATTGGCTCAGTTAAGTACTTGAGCTTACCGTCAGCAATGGAAGCATTTCGTAGTGCTGCCTCCCAGTCCGCAAAGTTGGACCCATCATTCTTCAGTCGCGTGTACTGATTCATGTTGTCCATAAAAACTTTCAGCCAGGACTCGCGTCCAAGTGTGGCACTTGGCATTGGGATTTCGTTATTTCCAGCCATTTCTTGTAACAGTAATATAAACGTGTTCTACACTGCAAAAACAAGAATAAATAATAAGCATGTGTATTGATTTTAATTTAAGTCTAATGCAATACTGTTATAACGCGAAGACTCATGCATTTATACAATTGACCTTCCTCAAGAATTATATAAATGATCCCAAGACTCAATTATCTATAAATTGATAAGCCAACCTTTTGGCTAATTCTACTGTTAGAATTCTTGGTCGATAAAATTCTGTAAATTCTATCTTTAGTCCATCATAATCACGAGAAACTCTTCGGACTATAATGTTGAGATAAACTAAGTCAACACAAACTACTTACCCAACGTAGAAGGGGTCATAATATGCCTACCGACGAAGAAGGGATTCATAGTTGTTTGCCCTTATAAAGACTAGTCTCAATTTCCATTTTAGAGGAAGATCCCATCAACTTTATTTTAATTCATTTTAAGTGAATTAATATCTAGCATGCGTGAATGAATAAAGTAAGATGATGGCTTAATAAACATGTGACATCTGTATGTCTATGAAAACTAACATACAACCTATATGTGTCAATTTTCATGCATTTTAGTAGGTGGTTTGGTTTTAGGCGGAAAATGATGCATTAACTAGCATGTGAATGAAAAGCAATAAGAACGGTAAAACGTAAAACAAAATAAAGTCCTAGTGTGGCCTATACTATCAAAATGAACATAAATACAACTTTGGAATCCATCCTTGGACCCGAGAAGCTTGTCTTGATGTTCCATCTTGATCCATGTAGTGGGAGTGAGCTCCAATCTCCATCTTTAGTCTTCTCAAAAATTACAATTAAAAATTACATAATAAACCTATTTACATTCTAATTTCAAAACCGTAATAAATAAAGAAAACCAAACGGAGATACGAGATCTCAAAATACATTGAAAATTATGTTCCCATCATTACGAAAACATAATTTGACTAAGGCCACACTAGGTATTACAAATTACAACCGATTGTAAAAATACGTAAATAAAACCATTCAACGATTCATTTAACTAAAATAAAATGCATCAACTAAAAAAAATTAAACATACAAGACATAATTCTTTAACTATGTAGATTAGTTTTATCCAAACCACCTATTTAATTGATCAAATTAAGTGACATTTCCTCAATTAATCACATTAAATTTAATCTTAATTCATATTAAACTTGTAATATGAATTTAATCCATCAATATTTTAAACTTCTTTAAAATAACTAGGTATCTTAAAATTGTGAACCGTTTCACAACAATTAATCATACATTGTAAATGTAATGTATAATTAATATTGGCCAAAAACAGCAAAGAAAAAAACATAAATTTTTTTTTTCTTCAAAATTGCTCTCGGCATAACAGAAAAAAACAAAAACAATTTTTTTTTCTTTTTCGGCAAAACAGTAAAAAACAAAAAAAACAGCCCGTTTCTTTTTTCTTTAAACACGGTTTTTCTGTAAAAACCGAAACAAAACAAAATATTTTTTTTTTATATCTGCCCTGCGTGAACAGTAACAGAAACATGAGAAAATTTTTTTTCACAGTTAAAAAAAACAAGAACCCTAATGCCCCCTTTTTTCTTTGCGGCAAAAATGCCCTAAAACAACAATTCGATGTAGAAAATCGTTTATAGTTGCTATTAGAACATGATGAATTAATTAAACATGATTAACCATATATGCCAAAAACTATATAGCAAAAACAATTTTTATATCATCAACATGACAATTCCATTTACATTTTAACTTAATCTTCATTAAATCAAAATCTACCAATTATTCATATGATAATTTTAACTGATTAAAACAACAATATGAAAAATAAAAATGGAAATAGATCATCAAACAAAGGGGAAAAAAAACGGATGAAAAAAAAAAATTCTCGGCCAAAAAAAAATCCAACCGAACCTTTTTTTTTTTTTCGAAACCCTTAAATTGTTTGCATCCAATTTTATGAAAATCATCAAAATAAAATTCGTGGCCTTGGCTCTGATACCACTTGTGGGATTTATCTGTATGCATCCCTTTAACTTTAAGGATTATAACGAAATTTATAATGATGAAAACTAGTCATAAAATAAATTGCATAAACAAAAGTAGAGAATGAAGAAACAACCTTCGGTCCTAGCAAAATCGGCCTAAGAACAATATCGCAATGATATTCAACTATCAGTTGTACCCAAGACGATATGAGATATGCCCTTTGTTCTTTGCTAGAATCGATCCCTATATTTTCTGTAAAATAGCTTAGGGTTTTCGGTTTTTGTGTTTTTTTTAGATGAGAGGCAAGAATAGGTTAGAAAATTAGGTTAAGAAGTGATCTCTCTAATCTTCCTTTAAACCGAGTATAAGGAGTAATTAGGGTAGATTTTTCTCCTTCTAATTTTCGGCCAATTCACCGAAAGTAATAGGATAATTTCTCTTTTTTTCGGTTATACCACCTACCAAAATAAGATGATTAAATCTACTTATTTTTGGTAGTTTACAATATGTATATAAAGTGCATAATTTATAAATTGTCATTTTAATTTATTTCGTATTAATCAGTCTATTTACAACAGCTTGCAGTCGAGTTATTAATACCGGTCGATAATAACTTTTTATGACAATATTGTATAATATATACTTTAACTATAAATATCGCATATTTATAATTAGCTAATTAAATATAACCGATTATATTTAATTATGAATTAACATATTAATTCGGTCAAGCTAACATTATATACTATAATTAAATATAACTTATTATATTCAATTTACGAATTGACAGTTAATTCGTCTCAGCTTATATTATTTAATTAGCATTAAATAATCGTCTCATCAACACAGTGACTAACTGTTTAATCATATAAGGCATCAATGTGATTATATTTTCATACAATCACATCTCTCAAACACATCTTTTAGGTCTGACTTTTAGGGACCAGTTGATCACCGCCATCAGTATGATAATAACGTCAAACTTTCTAGCAAGCCAACCGTTATTAGGTAATCGTTAATCAACTGATAAATTACGAAGTATACCCTTGTGAACCTATAAGAGATTTATAAATGTTATCACACTAATTGTGGAGGACACAAGCTCCAACAAACTCCCACTTGTCCTCACAAGTGTATGTGAGATAACCGATTCTCATATCCTAAAATTTCTCCCACTCAATGTAAAACAATTTGCAGAATCCGTATTCACAAAGGTCGTATTTTACAAATGATCTGTATCAGAAGGGGTTTCCCCGACTAGAGAGTAACTTAACTGATAAACGAATTATCATTCGAGCATGGCCATGCATTTCAGTTACAACTCCTCGAGTGGCCCTGAGAAATAACTATACCTGATAAAGGTTGGATATTTTCCTCAACTCGAATCCTGGAGATATAAGCACAGTATGAAATGACCCGAAAAAAATCTACTTAGCCTCCGATTCACGGAAGACCGTGAGAAAGAAACCAAAGTCACCCAAAAACTGCCTTAATCTCAAGAGACAGTCGATAGTCAAAAGAATCGACTCTAGGAACACAATGGATGTCCTATCCACGACCTGGCACCGAATGTTTTTAAACATTTAGGACTCCATTACAATGTCACAAAAATTTGTCCTGCGAGGTATCGTTATAATCTCGCATCTGTGATCGATCAGTCAACCGATTGACTTATGGCTCGTTGAACCCACCATCAATAGACTGCGCAATAATAATAGCCAGAGTTATCTGCTCATTAAGGCGATTACGGACCAAACAAAATATAATGTAATTCAGTTCACTTTGTGGCGTTCAATGTTGTCAGTAAATCCACATGAAAAACAAAATATTATAAAAACGATGAAGTTATAAATAGTATATGAAAAAGATAATGTATCAAATCCATAATCAACTACTATAACTCAGGAACACGTTTAATTCCCATGGAAATAACGTGCCCTTCATGCTTATCAAAATTCAACGGTTTAGTGAGAGGGTCCGCGATGTTATCATCCGAAGCTATCTTGTCAATCACTATCTCTTCTTGCTCTACGTAATCACGGATCAGGTGAGCTTTCCGATGTACATGTCTAGATTTGTTGCTAGGCTTTGGCTCCTTAGCCTGGAAGATGTCACCTCTATTGTCACAATAAATGGTGATCGGGTCATTCGAACTAGGAACTATCGTAAGTCCTTGTAAGAATTGACGCATCCATATCGCTTCCTTAGCTTCTTCCAAAGCGGCATAGTACTCGGATTCAGTGGTAGAATCTGCTACAACACTCTGTTTGGAACTCTTCCAGCTGACCGTAGCACCATTAAGAGTGAAGACGAACCCAGACTGAGATTTTGAGTCATCTCGATCCGTTTGGAAGCTAGAATCTACGTAACCGATTGTGCATAGCTTAGTATCGCCTCCATAAGTCAATACCCTATCCTTACTCCTCCGTAGGTACTTGAGGATATTTTTAACAGCAATCCAGTGTGTTTCACCTGGCTTCTTTTGGTACCGACACGTGATACTCAATGCATATGCCACGTCTGGACGTGTGCATATCATGGCATACATGATTGATCCTATTGCAGATGCATAAGGAACACGACTCATGCGCTCAATCCCTTCAGGCGTCGTGGGTGACCGAGACTTGCTCAACTGCATCCCAGACGTCATTGGAAGGTTCCCCTTCTTGGAGTTGGTCATGATGAACTTCTCATGAATCTTATCCAAATAAGACTCCTGACTAAGTGATAACGTCCGTCGTGATCTATCTCGGTAGATACGGATTCCCAAAATGCGTTGTGCCTCACCCAGATATTCCATCTGGAAATGGTTCTTCAACCATTCTTTAACCGAAGATAGGAGAGGAATGTCATTCCCAATCAAGAGTATGTCATCGACATACAATATCAAGAAAACAATCTTGCTCCCACTCGACTTGATATATAAGCATGATTCCTCGACCGATCGAGTGAAACCATACTCTTTTATCACCTGGTCCAAACGATGATTCCAACTCCGAGAAGCTTGATTAAGTCCATAAATGGAACGCTTAAGCTTGCATACTTTCTTAGGATGTCCAAGATCTATGAAACCTTCGGGTTGCACCATGTACAACTCTTCCTCTAAATAACCGTTTAAGAAGGCGGATTTCACATCCATTTGCCAAATTTCATAGTCATAAAATGCGACAATCGCTAAGATTATCCGAATGGAATGTAGCATGACTACAGGTGTAAAAATCTCATCATAATGCAATCCGTGCACTTGAGTGAAACCTTTTGCCACTAGTCGTGCCTTATAGGTATCTGGTTGCGCGTCTACAGAACGCTTTATTTTGTAAAGCCATTTGCACTGTAGAGGTTTTACCTTATTAGGTAAATAAACAAGATCCCATACGTCATTCTCATACATGGGGTCCATCTCGGATTGCATGGCTGCGAGCCAAAGCTTTGAGTCGGAACAGGCCATAGCACCTTTATAGGTAGCGGGTTCATTACTCTCTAGGAGTAAAACGTCCTTCTCCTCGACCATACCAATATATCTGTCCGGAGGATTAGAGACTCTACCCGACCTCCTAGGTTCCTCAGAAATATTAACTGTATCATCAGTTGGAGGAACCACTTCCTCCATCTGTTCCTCGGTTGTTGGTTCTGGAATCTCCGACAGCTCGAAGGTTCAATTACTTGTCTTGTTCTCGATAAATTCTTTCTCTAAGAATGTCGCACTAGTCGCCACAAAAACTCGATGTTTGGTAGGCTAATAGAAGTAATGACCAAACGTTCCTTTTGGATAACCTATAAAGTATGTGTTGACCGATCGCGGGCCGAGCTTATCCTCGTGTCTCCACTTGACATAAGCCTCGCCGCCCCAAACCCGAATAAAGGACAAGTTAGGGACCGTTCCCTTCCACATTTCATATGGAGTCTTGTCGACAGCTTTAGTCGGACTTCGGATAAGTATAAGAGCAGCTGACAAAAGAGCAAAACCCCATAATGAATCAGGCACTACCGTGTGACTCATCATGGATCGAACCATATCAAGTAAGGTTCAATTTCTCCGTTCGGACACACCATTTAATTGAGGTGTTCCAGGTGGAGTTAACTACAAAAAGATTCCACAGTCTTTGAGGTGTTTATCAAACTCATTTCAAAGATATTCGCCACCCCGATCTGAACGGAGTGCTTTAACCTTTCTACCCAGTTGGTTCTCAACCTTGTTCTGGTATTCCTTGAATTTCTCAAAGGACTGACTTTTGTGCTTCATTAAGTAGACATATCCGTATCTACTCCAATCGTCCGTGAAAGTGATAAAATATCTATAACCATCTCTAGCGGTAATTGACATAGGTCCACAAACATCAGTATGTATGAGTCCTAATAGATCACTAGCGCGCATTCCAATACCTTTGAAGGAAATTCGAGTCATTTTGCCAATGAGACATGATTCACACGTGCCATATGTAGAAAATTCAAATGCGGGAATAGTCCCATTATCGACGAGTTTCTTTACACGTTTCTCATTTATGTGTCCCATTCGACAATGCCATAGATAGGTTTAATCTTTGTCACCAACCTTTAATTTATTATTATTCACGTGTAATACTTCCGTGGTTTGATCTAAGATGTAAATTCCATTCATGGAAACCGCTTTGCCATAAATCATTTCATTGAAAGAGAAAATACAGCTATTATCCTTTATTAAAAATGAAAATCCGTCTTTATCAAGTACGGAAACTGAAATAATGTTCTTAGACAAACTGGGTACATAGTAACAGTTATTTAAAAATAACTCAAAACCACTAGGAAGTTGGATTACATATGTTCCCTTCGAGACAAAGAAGAACTCGGCTCCATTCCCGACTCGCAGTCCACATCACCCTTCCGAGAGGTGTGATGTTTCTTAGACCTAAAATGATTACACAGATGAGAACCACAACCAGTATCAAGTACCCAAGTTCCGAAACTTGCATGGTTAATCTCAATCATATGAATATAAGATGACATACCAACAGGAACGACGCGGCCTGCTTTAATGTCCTCACGGTACACGGGACAGTTCCTCCTTCAATGTCCAGTCTTTTGACAATGGTGGCACTCAATGTCACCGCCCTTGCTCTTTGCCTTGCCCTGTGAGCCACTAGTCTCACCAGGTCCACTCTTACCGTTTCCTGGCTTCTTGAATTTTGGCTTATCTACAGTTAGGTCGCCTGGAGCTTTGCCCTTACCTTTACCCTTGTTAGAAATCGTGAGAACATCCTGCTTCATGCTCCCACTCAATTTCATATCCTTCTCGGTCTGTACGAGAAGTGAGTGTAGCTCATGAGGACTTTTCTTTAAGTCATTCATGTAGTAGTTTGCCCTGAAAAGGGCAAAACCATCGTGAAGAGAATGAAGCATTAGGTCAATGACAATGCTCTCACAGATTTTGCAATCAAGTGCCTCCAATTTCTCCACATTCTCAATCATGTTAAGAATGTGTGGGCTAACCGGTTGGCCCTTTTTTATTTTCGCATCAAAGAAGCGACAGGTATGCTCATAAGTAACGATCCTCGGTGCTTTTGAGAACTCGTTAGTGAGAGTGGTGAAAATCTTGTTCGCACCTTGGGCAATGAAGCGTCTCTGCAAATTGGTTTCCATTGCAAATATGAGTACGTTCATTATCGCACCCGCTTCCATAACGAAATCACTATAAGCAAGTGGCTCGTTAACTCCCGCATTGGGGCCTGGGTTTACCGGTATTGGCTCAGTTAAGTACTTGAGCTTACCGTCAACAATGGCTTAATAAACATGTGACATCTAGCATGCGTGAATGAATAAAGTAAGATGATGGCTTAATAAACATGTGACATCTGTATGTCTATGAAAACTAACATACAACCTATATGTGTCAATTTTCATGCATTTTAGTAGGTGGTTTGGTTTTAGGCGGAAAATGATGCATTAACTAGCATGTGAATGAAAAGCCATAAGAACAGTAAAACGTAAAACAAAATAAAGTCCTAGTGTGGCCTATCCTATCAAAATGAACATAAATACAACTTCGGAATCCATCCTTGGACCCGAGAAGCTTGTCTTGATGTTCCATCTTGATCCATGTAGCGGGAGTGAGCTCCAATCTCCATCTTTAGTCTTCTCAAAAATTACACTTTTAAATTACATAATAAACCTATTTACATTCTAATTTCAAAATCGTAATAAATAAAGAAAACCAAACGGAGATACGAGATCTCAAAATACATTGAAAATTATGTTCCCATCATTAAGAAAACATAATTTGACTAAGGCCACACTAGTCATTAAAAATTACAACCGATTGTACGTAAATAAAACCATTCAACGATTCATTCAACTAAAATAAAATTCATCAACTAAAAAAAATTAAACATACAAGACATAATTCTTTAATTATGTAGATTAATTTTATCCAAACCACCTATTTAATTGATCAAATTAAGTGACAAAAACAATAACAAGATTTTTTTTTCTTTTTCGGCAAAACAGCAAAAAACAAAAAAAAAACAGCCCGTTTCTTTTTTCTTTAAACACGGTTTTTCTGTAAAAACCGAAACAAAACAAAATTTTTTTGTTTTTTTTTAAAATGTCCCCCGCGTGAACAGTGACAGAAACAGGAGGAAAAAAAATTTTCACGGTTAAAAAAAACAAGAACCCTAATGCCCCTTTTTTTTTGCGGCAAAAATGCCCTAAAACAACAATTCGATGAAGAAAATCGTTTATAGTTGCTATTAGAACATGATGAATTAATTAAACATGATTAACCGTATATGCCAAAAACTATATAGCAAAAACAATTTTTATATCATCAACATGACGATTTCATTTATATTTTAACTTAATCTTCATTAAATCAAAATCTACCAATTCTTCATATGTTAATTTTAACTGATTAAAACAACAATATGAAGAATAAAAATGGAAATAGATCATCAAACAAAGGGGAAAAAAAACGGATGAAAAAAAAAAATTCTCGGCCAAAAAAAAATCCAGCCGAACCTTTTTTTTTTTTCGAAACCCTAAAATTGTTTGCATCCAATTTTATGAAAATCATCAAAATAAAATTCGTGGCCTTGGCTCTGATACCACTTGTGGGATTTATCTGTATGCATCCCTTTAACTTTAAGGATTATAACGAAATTTATAATGATGAAAACTAGTCATAAAATAAATTGCATAAACAAAAGTAGAGAATGAAGAAACAACCTTCGGTCCTAGCAAAATCGGCCTAAGAACAATATCGCAATGATATTCACCTATCAGTTGCACCCAAGACGATATGAGATATGCCCTTTGTTCTTCGCTAGAATCGATCCCTAAATTTTCTGTAAAATTGCTTAGGGTTTTCGGTTTTTGTGTTTTTTTTTAGATGAGAGGCAAGAATAGGTTAGAAAATTAGGTTAAGAAGTGATCTCTCTAATCTTCCTTTAAACCGAGTATAAGGAGTAATTAGGGTAGATTTTTCTCCTTCTAATTTTCGGCCCATTCACCGAAATTAAGAGGATAATTTCTCTTTTTTTCGGTTATACCACCTACCAAAATAAGATGATTAAATCTACTTATTTTTGGTAATTTACAAAATGTATATAAAGTGCATAATTTATAAATTGTCATTTTAATTTATTTCGTATTAATCAGTCTATTTACAACAGCTTGCAGTCGAGTTATTAATACCGGTCGATAATAACTTTTAATGACAATATTGTATAATATATACTTTAACTATAAATATCGCATATTTATAATTAGCTAATTAAATATAACCGATTACATTTAATTATGAATTAACATATTAATTCGTCCAAGCTAACATTATATACATTAATTAAATATAACTTATTATATTCAATTTACGAATTGACAGTTAATTCGTCTCAGCTTATATTATTTAATCAGCATTAAATAATCGTCTCATCAACACAGTGACAAACTGTTTAGTCATATAAGGCATCAATGTGATTATATTTTCATACAATCACATCTCTCAAACACATCCTTTGGGTGTGACTTTTAGGGACCAGTTGATTACCGCCGTCAATATGATAATAACGTCAAACTTTCTAGCAAGCCAACCGTTATTAGGTAATCGTTAATCAACTGATAAATTACGAAGTATACCCTTGTGAACGTACAAGAGATTTATAAATGTTATCACACTAATTGAGCAGGACACAAGCTCCAACAGATGCGAGGTTCATATCACGGTTTTGGAATGAGTTGCAGGAGTTTATGGGAACTTTTCTGAAGATGAGTACGGCATTTCATCCGGCGACGGATGGCCAGACAGAGAGGACCATCAAGACTATAGAGGATATGTTGCGAGCTTATTTTATGGATTTTGGTGGTAGCTGGGAGGAGAGATTAGATCTGATTGAGTATTCTTATAACAACAGCTATCACACGAGTATTGGTATGGCATCGTTTGAGGCTTTGTATGGAAGGAGGTGCAGGAGTCCGATTTGCTGGGATGATAGAGCTGAGGCAGTGGTTTTGGGACCACAGATGGTACAGGAGATGGTGGAATAGGTTAAGCTCATTAGACAAAAGATGATAGCGGCCTAAGATCGACAAAAGAGCTATGCAGATTTACATCATCGTGACATAGAATTTCAGGTTGGGGACAAGGTTCTTTTGAAAGTGTCTCTTATCCGTGGGGTTATGAGATTTGGAAAGAAAGGGAAGTTGAGCTAGAAGTTCATCGGACCATATGAGATTTTGGATCGCGTGGGTGGGGTTGCTTACTCGTTAGCTTTGGCAGCAGCTTTGGATAGAGTGCATAATGTGTTTCATGTGTCTCAGCTACGGAAGTATGTGAGTGAGCCTTCACATGTGTTAGATGTAGAGAACATCGAGTTGGATGAGTCCTTGTCCTATCTTGAGGTGCCAAAACAGATTCTTGATTGCAAGGTTAGGAAAACTAGACATGGGGAAATGGGGTTGCTTAAGGTTCTTTAGTCTAACCATGAGGTTGAGGAGGCTACTTAGGAGGCGGAGGAGGCTATGAGGGAGCGGTATCCGTCTCTTTTTTATCAGGTATGTGTGGTTACGGGGACGTAACCATGTTTCTTTTAGGGGGGTAGGAGATGGTCACATAGAGTTTTGCATGTTTTGTGTTGGTTCTAGTACAATTAGTAGTTGTTTTGAGTCGGTTTGAGTGTTATTTTGGTAGTTTTTTTTTGAGTTTTGGTTATGTTGTTGTGTTGGGGTGGTGATACTGTGTTTTGATTTTGGATATGGGTTGAACTTCGGGGATGAAGTTCTTTTTAAGGAGGAAAGACTGTAATACTACGGTTTTCTATGTCTATGGGTACTCTATCGAGTGGGACTTACTCTATCGAATATGTAGGTTTTTATGCAAAACAGTGGTCTGGCTGCTGGGTACCCGATCGAGTAAGTTGGGATCTCGATCGAGTAAGGGTCACTCGATCGAGTAAGTGCGTATTACGGGATGTTAAGCCGGGTTTTGTTAATAATGCGGGATAAATATAAAAGGGTTCCGTCACTTTTCCTTAAACACTTTTATCATCGAAAAACCTTTCAAGAGAAGATTAAAAGTTACGTTGTTCGCTTTTGCCGCATTATTAGAAAATCCCAAGGCTTGGTTTGTTGGATTGTTCTATTCTTTACGCAGTTGTGATCGTTGTGTCGAGGGTAAGCTTCTTGTATAATTTTTATAATGTTTTGATAAGTTTGACTAAACCCTAATTGGGTATATTTGGGGGTTTTGAGGGTATTATGATAAGTAGATGGTAATTGTTTGTATACATGTTATAGAAGGAGGATTCGTAGAGGAGAATTTCTGATTAGCTGCTAGACAGTGTTTGGTGATTTCTATTCCAGGTAGGGTTTCCCTACTCAGTATTGATTACATAGTTATGTTGGTAATTATCTATTGTTGTTGTATACCGTATTGGCATTGGATTCTGAATTGGGGATTGTTGGTAGTGTAATGTGATTATCGTATAACTGTCTATGGTTTGCGAGGTACGTCTTCGGCTGAGTGGAGTCACTTGCGAGAGTGGCTTCATGCCCTTGATTTGCCCTTTGTGGAACCCGCCATAGGAGGGGATGTGCATATTTAGGAACATGGGTTTATCGCTCGGATGAGATGAGCGGGCCTTAGGTGGGAACGGCTGCGGTCCCTCACTGGCGGTGTGGAATACTTGTTGTAATGAGTATTCTGGCAGGACTACACACTTTAGTGTGTAGTCAGGTGTGTGGTGATATGACGGACTTGGTGGATTGGTTTGGTTTGTCATGTTGTCTTATTGGGGCTGTTTGTTTTGTGTAACCAGTACTGACCCCGTTTAATTGTTTTTAAAACTGTGGTGATCCATTCGGGGATGGTGAGCAGTTATTGAGCAGGTATAAGTGGATGAGCATGAGATAGCTTGGTTGAGTCATCACGAGCTGTCTTAGAAGTCTTCTGCTATGTCGAACATTCTTTTAGTTGATTAGTTGGTTTGACATTTTGAGAACAGTTGTATTTCATTTTACCAGTTTCGGATTCGGTTTGTATCGCTTTAAACTTTATTATTAAAGTACGTTTCTTTATGGTCTATTTGATTATCATTGGCTCGGGTAACCGAGATGGTAGCACTTTCATGCCCTAAGTGGTCCTGGTAAGGCACTTGGAGTATGGGGGTGTTACATGGCATCCTCATATCATCAAATTGAATTGCATTTCCTTAGGAGCAAGTAGAGCACACGCTTTTTTTCTAATTTCATTACAAGCTCTTGTTTCGAACATTTATTCTTTAACATTTTTTCCGAACTATGTATAGGGTTTGATTTCATTTCTTCTAATGAATACGTAGGCAATCCTTTACAGGATACAACCCGTCATTTCAAGATGTAAATAGAAGGACATTTTCATGTTACATTTGAAATTCGAAAAGAATAAATAAAGAAAATTTATGAAAGCTTCTTAGCTGATAAATATGTTATTCATTATTTCATAAATGATAGTAATACGCCAAATACATATAAATTTAAAATACTAAAAATTTAAATGCTAGGCTTGGATTCTAAAACCCCTGACGTTTATTACAACTCAAATAATAATAAATAATACTATATAAAAATGACTAAGGCTACTCTTCCATTTTCCCTTTGTCTTTGTCACCCTTATCATATTTCTTGTCTCAACCACGAGCAGGACGCTCTAGCGTTATTTCCGACTTAACGGTCGTTCTTGTGGTCTAGCATTCCCATTTCGATCCACAACCATCTTCTCGACAGGAGCATTCTTTGGTTTCTTCGACGAACGGACGACCTGATATCCGGCCTCTTCTTCCTCCTTAGTTAAGCACCTTTGGTTCTCCTTTACCACCTCACGAATCTTACAATCTACGGGCTCGTACTTCCATAGCTTTTCGCGCTCCTCAAGAGTACCAGCTTTCCTCCACTGCAGATATGAGTCAGATACCCATAACGAGCCAACCGGAACTGGCATTAACCATATATTCCTTTGGGCCCAACGAATAGCCCACTCTCGACAAGACTCCAAAGTATGCGGCAAGGTAGTATGAGGGACAGTGTCTAGCTTCGGGATTTTCTGTCTTAGGCCCGCTTGCTTCATCAATCTCTCTGGAAAGGTATGGACCATGAATTCCAATCTAGGAACGCGAACTGACCATGTCGGATCCAAAGACGATACTCTAGTCACTGACCTGAGATGCCACCAAGGAACTATCCACCTAATCATGGGCCCACCTTCACACTTCAGCTTGTTTTCCTAATAGCTGCATACTCGAGTAAAGTCCACCATATATAGCCTCGTTCTCATCGCAATCGATCGGTAGTGATATCCTATCACATCAACTAGGGGCTCGATCAACCGGAGTCTCTCCATCAGCCAGATCTGCGTAGAAAAAAGATGGGAGTCAATATTCCCAATACCGACAAAAAAAAATGGACGGAAATAGTAAAAGACAGACGAATAAGACAAAAAACAGGTTCTTACCTGTAAAATGATAGGACTCCCAAGATAAGGACGCTCGAGATTCGCCTTCCTATTATCCAATCCAAGAATGGTCTCTCCTAGAATCAAGCATGATGGGCTCCTGCGGAGTTCCATTTGCTCCACTATGCCTAAGAATCGAGGGTCACCCCTCATATCTTGGACCACATGCCCTCGTAGGAAATTGCAATGAAGAAGGCAAAATCCTTAAGCTCTACACCTCGACACATAAGAGATAGTAGGGTCCTCCCTATTTATAAATCGATCAACAAATTCGAACATGCGAACACCTTTTGAGGTCACACGACGGTCTACCTCAGCCTTGGTCAATCCAAGAAAGTCCCTAAATTTGTTTTTATATCCTTGAGAGCTAAGAGGTATAGTCGGGACACTTCAGCATCCCATCCTCCAACCGTAGCAATTTCTTCAGGAAAAGGTCAAATGTCGCCTCCCGGAAAGAAAAGACATGAAAATTAGGATCTTAATTTTCAAGAGAAGCATCTAAAAAGGGTTTACTTACCTTCACTTGCTTCAAGCTTATGGTTGATCCTAAATTAAAAGAACCCATGTCGTGTTTCTTCACATTTGAAAATTCATTCGTCCACTCCTTAATGAGATTTTCAAAGGCATCCATATTTTTTGGAAAAGTTTGAGAAAGTTATATGAGGTTTTATATAATAGACGAAGTCAAGGAAGAGAGAATTATGAGAATAGAAGCTCAATTGAGGTCTCTATTTATACTATTCGATGTTTCCTAATTTCAGCGGAGGACCTGACTAACTGGAGAAAAGACGCAGCAGTTGCTGTGCCTCTTAGAAGAATCGCAGCTCCTGCTGCGCCTCTTCCCCTGGCTTGCTTCCTTTATTGACGGCCGTGGATCTTTCCTAATTATGTTTTAGTTAAAATTTCCTATTATTAGAGGCATTTAATTCGGTAATTTCAAATAATTACCAAATTTTTGTTTCCTATTCTTTACAGGTTCACTTTTCGAGGCAAAAATGACATTTTTGCCAAATACGCACACTTACTCATTTTTATTCTCATTTTGTTTTCGGGGAATCATTACACTCTCTCTTTTTAAAATGTTTATGATACACTTAGACATTTCTTTTAAATTATTTTTTTAGGGGGTAGCCCTCCATACCGTCCGGCCGCGTCATTTCGTCCAAATTTGGGCACTTTTTTCCATTTTCCATTCTTTTCGCGCTTATTTAGGCCATCTAACTTTCTATGTTAATTCTATATTATATGTTTTGCTATGCAATTTTCTACGTGAATTTCGGCAGCATGACGGCACAAACCGTCACATGCCAAACCTGTTTTTTTCAAATCTAACCTGCAGATAAAACAAACACCCAGCAGCAAAGGCACACATGCCATCATATATACAACCAAAAAAGCAAAATTTACATGAAGATACGGGCTCTTGCCCAAAATGAAATCCAAAAATGTACAAATATACAATAAACAACCAGTAAACTAGTCCTGACGACCCCTCATCTCAGCCATTGTCGCCTTAAAAGCGGCGATCTTAGCATCTCTGGCCTCGAGCTATCTCAGAAAGCGGGTCATCTCCTCCTGGGACTTCGCCATCTCACGCTCCAAGCCACTCTCCTTCTACACAGAAGAAAATTTTGTGATGTTTTACTTCCCTTAACAAAATTAGAGAAAATAAGAAATAAAGAACGGGTACGGAAGGTTCATACCTGCCTCCCAGAGCCACCTATGAGGACCTCAAAAGCTCATAGCCGGTTGGCCATCCTCCACAGCTCCACGTGCCTGGACGGTGCCACCTTCATTCAAATACAAGAGAAGGTTCAAACAAATGCATTCATCCAAGCCAGCATCGGTCACCGCATCACTGAAATCCCGGATCTCCGAGATCGTCGTCATACCCGCCGAGTCGGTGTATTCCAGTGTCTCTGGAAAGGCTGGGGGCTCGACGCTCGCCACCTCGATCTCCTGTAAAGCTCAAATGATTCGTTATTTTGGGGATCATTCATCATTCATCAGTTTTATCAAAAACAACAAGTAAGTATGCTTACCACGATCAGCCAATACGCTAACCTCCGGCGAACAAAATCGGCGTACTCCTCACCAAGGAGCAGGAGGGCGTCACCACTCACACGAGCCAGGTCAGCTGTCCTCTAAGCCTCTGAAGGCTCCCTAAACATCATCCGTGGAAGGTCAATGGGAACCGTAAAAGCGTCATGAGACCACTGCAGAGCCAAACGCTCACCCATGTACCACACATACCCCATGCGGGAGCACTGTCGAACCCACTCGGCCGAGTGCTGATCCACTCGACCGAGTGGAGGACCAAGTACTCCAATTCAGTAGGTTGTAAAGCCTGGAAAGTCGATTACTCGACAGAGTGATCATCAACTAGACCGAGTGGAGCCTCCACTTGACCGAGTGGCCTTCCACTTTACCGAGTGTCAGTCGAGTGAATCTTATACGGGAAATGTTGGGTGAGATGTCGCTTTCATAACCCCATATTTTCAGAGTTTCCCCACCAAAACCTCATCCTAAACAACTATTCACCACTCTCTACATCTCCAATTATCTCTCTAAAATTTCCCACCATCAACCCTCTCAAAACCCTAGTCTTTCAAGAGGAGAATTTTTGCCTTTTTGTTCATCCACCTTTGGTAGTAAGTTAACCTAGTCTTTAATCTCTTAATCTTGTTTTAATAACTTTACTTAGTTTAGTGGTTTCACCATAATTAATTAGGGTTTAAGAATTTAAGAGGAATAATTAAAGGGTTTAATTAGTGTGTTTATTATAATAGATTGTAATATTAACTATAGTAGTTAATATGTGTAGGAAGCATCATTGAGGAGCATTTCTAGGGATTAGCTTGTGGAATTGTGAAGACAAGCTCAAGGTAGGGTTTCGCTACTTAGCTATGATTTTATGAGTGTTTAATTGTGCATTTAATATCATTAATTACATTTATCTCATATTAGTTGCATTATAACATGTGATGGACAATTAGGGTTTGGTACATATTGTGGTCTCATAATGATTTTGGGAAGAATGAATATGGTGAATGACTCTTGCATTAATTATTTGGCACTATAACATGTTAATAAGCAATTAAAAGAAGAGGAAATGAATTAATGAAGTTATGGGCATGAATCGATTGTTGTATGAATTTAGTGGCATGCTTGTTTAGTTAATTGTTCTTATTGTTGGTGAATTGTTGACTATAGAGATTCTAGGAGGATGTTGGTGATGGTTTTGGAGACGGAATGCGGTTGGGAAATCGTCTTCCGCTCAAGTCTCCCATGGAGCTTCCCACTCTAAGGGAATGTGCACATTAGTACTTGGGTTATGGAGGGACTCATGCGGTGAGGCATGATGTCTAGCAGGGGACTCGAGTCCCACTCGCGCCCGGTACTACGGACGTGTTCTGAGTACCTTAGTGGTTTTGGTGACATCGTGGGCGTGTCCGGGTCAAGGTTGGAGAAGATGAGTTGGTGGATGTTTGTCATGTTGCATACCTCATAAAATTACGAAATTGGTTGCATCGCTTATTTATTATTGAACATTTGTATCATTGGCTAACACTTTGGTTTGAATGTATGTGATGAACCATATGGTGATTTCTGCCCATATGGGGAGCAGTCTCGACAGGTGCATGCTTCGAGTAGCGGGCTTGGGAACGGTCTACCTCATTGTCGTCATTTGTTCTTATCTAGTTTTGACACTTAGACTCCACTCGACTTGGTTGTTTAAAGAGTGATTTTGATACCCCGCACTTGTGATCACTTAACTCTACAACTTAACTATCTATGTTATCTAAATTAATTCTTTACTTGTTGTTCACACTACAGTCTTGGGAAACTAAGGCTTGTGATACCTCCATATGTTGGGAGTTGCCTAGAGGAACGGTCCCGACTTATTGGAATGTTACAAAGTTGTATCAGAGCGAAGATTTTTTTTTTTTTTTTTTTGGGGGAGGGTGACAAGCTTTGGAGACATCTCAAGGTTGAGTACTTGCCTTCTTAACGTGAGTCGGTCACTACGCGTGGGTAATGGGACGTGTTTGGTGCATATTATTGTTGCATACTTCTTGGTTGATGTGGTGAAATTTAGTATGCTTGGTGATGTCTTACATGATAATATGCTCAATGATGGTAGACTTTTGAGAAAGATATGTGGGATGTATAATAGTAAGTATACGTGTTAAGTACCTTCATACGTGTGTCATATGTTGTGCATATGTCTATATTCTCTCCCGTGCTTATGTATAGGAACATGTTAATATGGTTATATGTGGACTTGTGTGAGTCCGATTGAGTAGATGACCCTTATGTAGTGTACTCGGCCAAGTGAAGAGAGGAACTCGGTCGAATAGAAAACACTCGATGGATTCTGATT